>NC_057848.1:915403-1220538 GCF_910594005.1 Cervus elaphus
TCATGGTTTTTCTCGAGTTGCGGCGGGAACCTGGGGTATATTCTCGAGTTACGACGGGGATGGCCCTTCCACCCACGTGTTTGTTCAGCGACGTCAGGACTCCTGCCTAGTTGCGAGGGACAACTCGGGATTTTCCTCGAGGCTTGGCAGGGTAATTGGGACGCCTCTCCAGCTGAAGGCGGGAGACCAAGGGTCCCTTTCCAGGTGCACAGGAATTCTGGGACTCCTATCAAGTTTCACGAGGAGTCAGGCATCGTCTCCTTTGGAGGCACTGATCTCCGCGTACCTCTGGAGTTTTCAAAGGATGTGAGGCCTCCGTTCACGATGAAGTGGGGAAGTACGTCTTTCTCTGTGGTCTCCACAGGGGATTCAGACATCCTTTCGTCTTGGGAGATGCAAGACGAGCCTGCATTCAAGTCCCTGCAGGGATATCCGGCCTTATTTCGAGTCAGGGCATCGCGGTGTCCATTCCACTTGAGGCCGCAAACTCAGGGTCCCTCTCACATAGCTAGAGCTGAGAGAAGCCTCCTCTTGAGGTGCTTGCAGTAAGGTGGTATTCCTCTGGAGTCGAAGCCAGGGACTAACCTCTCATCTCGAGTTGATTTTTGGTCCACGGAGCTCTTTCGTGTGGCTACAGTGACCTCAGTTTCCCTCTAGCCTTGAAACAGTGTTCATGGGGTTTCTCTGCAGTGCCATCAAGGAAATCAAGGCTGCTTTCATGTGTGATGTGCAAAACGGAATTGCGCTGCATGCAGTGCAGGAGAATCGAGCCTCATCTCGCGGCGAGGGGGAAGTCTCATGGTTTTTCTCGAGTTGCGGCGGGACCCTGGGGTATATTCTCGAGTTACGACGGGGATGGCCCTTCCACACACGTGTTTGTTCAGCGACGGCAGGACTCCTGCCTAGTTGCGAGGGACAACTCGGGATTCTCCTCGAGGCTTGGCAGGGCAATTGGGACGCCTCTCCAGCTGAGGCGGGAGACCAAGGGTCCCTTTCCACGTGCCACAGGAATCCTGGGACTCCTATCAAGTTTCACGAGGAGTCAGGCATCGTCTCCTTTGGAGGCACTGATCTCCGCGTACCTCTGGAGTTTTCAAAGGATGTGAGGCCTCCGGTCGCGATGAGGTGGGGAACTAGGTCTTTCTCTGAGGTCTCCACAGGGGATTCAGACATCCTTTCGTCTTGGGAGATGCAAGACGAGCCGGCATTCAAGTCACTGCAGGGATATCCGGCCTTATTTCGAGTCAGGGCATCGCGGTGTCCATTCCACTTGAGGCCACAAACTCAGGGTCCCTCTCACATACCTAGAGCTGAGAGAAGCCTCCTCTTGAGGTGCTTGTGTTAAGGTGGTATTCCTCTGGAGTCGAAGCCAGGGACTAACCTCTCATTTCGAGTTGATTTTTGGGCGACGGAGCTCTTTCGTGTGGCTACAGTGACCTCAGGATCCCTCTAGCCTTGAAACAGTGTTCTTTGGGTTTCTCTGGAGTGCCATCAAGGAAATCGAGGCTCCTTTTATGTGTGATGTGCAACACTGAATTGCTCTGCACACAGTGCAGGGGAATTGGGCCTCATCTCGCGGCGAGGCGGAAGTCTCATGGTTTTTCTCGAGTTGCGGCGGGAACCTGGGGTATATTCTCGAGTTACGACGGGGATGGCCCTTCCACCCACGTGTTTGTTCAGCGACGTCAGGAATTCTGCCTAGTTGTGAGGGACAACTCGGGATTCTCCTCGAGGCTTGGCAGGGCAATTCGGACGCCTCTCCAGCTGAGGCGGGAGACCAAGGGTCCCTTTCCACGTGCCACAGGAATCCTGGGACTCCTATCAAGTTTCACGAGGAGTCAGGCATCGTCTGCTTTGGAGGCACTGATCTCCGCGTACCTCTGGAGTTTTCAAAGGATGTGAGGCCTCCGGTCGCGATGAGGTGGGGAACTAGGTCTTTCTCTGAGGTCTCCACAGGGGATTCAGACATCCTTTCGTCTTGGGAGATGCAAGACGAGCCTGAATTCAAGTCACTGCAGGGATATTCAGCCTTATTTCGAGTCAGGGCATCGCGGTGTCCATTCCACTTGAGGCTGCAAACTCAGGGTCCCTCTCACATACCTAGAGCTGAGAGAAGCCTCCTCTTGAGGTGCTTGTGGTAAGGTGGTATTCCTCTGGAGTCGAAGCCAGGGACTAACCTCTCATCTCGAGTTGATTTTTGGTCCATGGAGCGCTTTCGTGTTGCTACAGTGACCTCAGGATCCCTCTAACCTTGAAACAGTGTTCTTGGGGTTTCTCTGGAGTGCCATCAAGGAAATCAAGGCTCCTTTCATGTGTGATGTGCAACACTGAATTGCTCTGCACGCAGTGCAGGGGAATCGGGCCTCATCTCGCGGCGAGGGGGAAGTCTCATGGTTTTTCTCGAGTTGCGGCGGGAACCTGGGGTATATTCTCGAGTTACGACGGGGATGGCCCTTCCACCCACGTGTTTGTTCAGCGACGTCAGGACTCCTGCCTAGTTGCGAGGGACAACTCGGGATTTTCCTCGAGGCTTGGCAGGGCAATTGGGACGCCTCTCCAGCTGAGGCGGGAGACCGAGGGTCCCTTTCCACGTGCCACAGGAATCCTGGGACTCCTATCAAGTTTCACGAGGAGTCAGGCATCGTCTCCTTTGGAGGCACTGATCTCCGCGTACCTCTGGAGTTTTCAAAGGATGTAAGGCCTCCGGTCGCGATGAGGTGGGGAAGTAGCTCTTTCTCTGTGGTCTCCACAGGGGATTCAGACATCCTTTCATCTTGGGAGATGCAAGACCAGCCTTCATTCAAGTCACTGCAGGGATATCCGGCCTTATTTTGAGACAGGGCATCGCGGTGTCCATTCCACTTGAGGCTGCAACTCAGGGTCCCTCTCACATACCTAGAGCTGAGAGAAGCCTCCTCTTGAGGTGCTTGTGGTAAGGTGGCATTCCTCTGGATTCGAAGCCAGGGACTCGCATCTCATCTCGAGTTGATTTCTGGTAAACGGAGCTCTTTCATGTTGCTACAGTGACCTCAGGATCCCTCTAGCCTTGAAACAGTGTTCTTGGGGTTTCTCTGGAGTGCCATGAAGGAAATCAAGGCTCCTTTCATGTGTGATGTGCAACACGGAATTGCTCTGCACGCAGTGCAGGGGAATCAGGCCTCATCTCGCGGCGAGGGGGCAGTCTCATGGTTTTTCTCGAGTTGCCTTGGGAACCTGGGGTATATTCTCGAGTTACGACGGGGATGGCCCTTCCACACACGTGTCTCTTCAGCGTCGTCAGGACTCCTGCCTAGTTGCGAGGGACAACTCGGGATTCTCCTCGAGGCTTGGCAGGGCAATTGGGACGCCTCTCCAGCTGAGGCGGGAGACCAAGGGTCCCTTTCCACGTGCCACAGGCATCCTGGGACTCCTATCAAGTTTCACGAGGAGTCAGGCATCGTCTCCTTTGGAGGCACTGATCTCCGCGTACCTCTGGAGTTTTCAAAGGATGTGAGGCCTCCGGTCGCGATGAGGTGGGGAACTAGGTCTTTCTCTGTGGTCTCCACAGGTGATTCAGACATCCTTTCGTCTTGGGAGATGCAAGACGAGCCTGCATTCAAGTCACTGCAGGGATATCCGGCCTTATTATGAGCCAGGGCATCGCGTTGTCCATTCCACTTGAGGCCGCAAACTCAGGGTCCCTGTCACATACCTAGAGCTGAGAGAAGCCTCCTCTTGAGGTGCTTGTGGTAAGGTGGTATTCCTCTGGAGTCGAAGCCAGGGACTAACCTCTCATCTCGAGTTGATTTTTGGTCCACGGAGCTCTTTCGTGTTGCTACAGTGACCTCAGTTTCCCTCTAGCCTTGAAACAGTGTTCTTCGGGTTTCTCTGGAGTGCCATCAAGGAAATCAAGGCTCCTTTCATGTGTGATGTGCAACACGGAATTGCTCTGCACGCAGTGCAGGGGAATCGGGCCTCATCTCGCGGCGAGGGGGAAGTCTCATGGTTTTTCTCGATTTGCGGCGGGAACCTGGGGTATATTCTCGAGTTACGACGGGGATGGCCCTTCCACCCACGTGTTTGTTCAGCGACGTCAGGACTCCTGCCTAGTTGCGAGGGACAACTCGGGATTCTCCTCGAGGCTTGGCAGGGCAATTGGGACGCCTCTCCAGCTGAGGCGGGAGACCAAGGGTCCCTTTCCACGTGCCACAGGAATCCTGGGACTCCTATCAAGTTTCACGAGGAGTCAGGCATCGTCTCCTTTGGAGGCACTGATCTCCGCGTACCTCTGGAGTATTCAAAGGATGTGAGGCCTCCGGTCGCGATGAGGTGGGGAACTAGGTCTTTCTCTGTGGTGTCCACAGGGGATTCAGACATCCTTTCATCTTGGGAGATGCAAGACGAGCCTGCATTCAAGTCACTGCAGGGATATCCGGCCTTATTTCGCGTCAGGGCATCGCAGTGTCCATTCCACTTGAGGCCGCAAAATTAGGGTCCCTCTCACATACCTAGAGCTGAGAGAAGCCTCCTCTTGAGGTGCTTGTGGTAAGGTGGTATTCCTCTGGAGTCGAAGTTAGGGACTAACCTCTCATCTCGAGTTGATTTTTGGTCCACGGAGCTCTTTCGTGTTGCTACAGTGACCTCAAGATCCCTCTAGCCTTGAAACAGTGTTCTTGAGGTTTCTCTGGAGTGCCATCAAGGAAATCAAGGCTCCTTTCATATGTGATGTGCAACACGGAATTGCTCTGCATGCAGTGCAGGGGAATCGGGCCTCATCTCGCGGCGAGGGGGAAGTCTCATGGTTTTTCTCGAGTTGCGGCGGGAACCTGGGGTATATTCTCGAGTTACGACGGGGATGGCCCTTCCACCCACGTGTTTGTTCAGCGACGTCAGGACTCCTGACTAGTTGCGAGGGACAACTCGTGATTCTCCTCTAGGCTTGGCAGGGCAATTAGGACGCCTCTCCAGCTGAGGCGGGAGACCAAGGGTCCCTTTCCACGTGCCACAGGAATCCTGGGACTCCTATCAAGTTTCACGACGAGTCAGGCATCGTCTCCTTTGGAGGCACTGATCTCCGTGTACCTCTGGAGTTTTCAAAGGATGTGAGGCCTCCGGTCGCGATGAGGTGGGGAACTAGGTCTTTCTCTGTGGTCTCCACAGGGGATTCAGTCATCCTTTCGTCTTGGGAGATGCAAGACGAGCCTGCATTCAAGTCACTGCAGGGACATCCGGCCTTATTTCGAGTCAGGGCATCGCGGTGTCCATTCCACTTGAGGCCGAAAACTCAGGGTCCCTCTCACATACCTAGAGCTGAGAGAAGCCCCCTCTTGAGGTGCTTGTGGTAAGGTGGTATTCCTCTGGAGCCGAAGCCAGGGACTAACCTCTCATGTCTAGTTGATTTTTGGTCCACGGAGCTCTTTCGTGTTGCTACAGTGACCTCAGGATCCCTCTAGCCTTGAAACAGTGTTCTTGGGGTTTCTCTGGAGTGCCATCAAGGAAATCAAGGCTCCTTTCATGTGTGATGTGCAACACGGAATTGCTCTGCACGCAGTGCAGGGGAATCAGGCCTCATCTCGCGGCGAGGGGGAAGTCGCATGGTTTTTCTCGAGTTGCGGCGGGAACCTGGGGTATATTCTCGAGTTAGGACGGGGATGGCCCTTCCACCCACGTGTTTGTTCAGCGACGGCAAGACTCCTGCCTAGTTGTGAGGGACAACACGGGATTCTCCTCGAGGCTTGGCAGGGCAATTGGGACGCCTTTCCACCTGAGGCGGGAGACCAAGGGTCCCTTTCCACGTGCCACAGGAATCCTGGGACTCCTATCAAGTTTCACGAGGAGTCAGGCATCGTCTCCTTTGGAGGCACTGATCTCCGCGTACCTCTGGAGTTTTCAAAGGATGTGAGGCCTCCGGTCGCGATGAGGTGGGGAATTAGGTCTTTCTCTGTGGTCTCCACAGGGGATTCAGACATCCTTTCGTCTTGGGAGATGCAAGACGAGCCTGCATTCAAGTCACTGCAGGGATATCCGGCCTTATTTCGAGTCAGGGCATCGCGGTGTCCATTCCACTTGAGGCCGCAAACTCAGGGTCCCTCTCACATACCTAGAGCTGAGAGAAGCCTACTCTTGAGGTGCTTGTGGTAAGGTGGTATGCCTCTGGAATCGAAGCCAGGGACTAACCTCTCATCTCGAGTTGATTTTTGGTCCACGGAGCTCTTTCGTGTTGCTACAGTGACCTCAGGATTCCTCTAGCCTTGAAACAGTGTTCTTGGGGTTTCTCTGGAGTGCCATCAAGGAAATCAAGGCTCCTTTCATGTGTGATGTGCAATACGGAATTGCTCTGCACGCAGTGCAGGGGAATCAGGCCTCATCTCGCGGCGAGGGAGAAGCCCCTTGGTTTTTCTCGAGTTGCGGCGGAAATCTGGGGTATATTCTCGAGTTACGACGGGGATGGTCCTTCCACCCACGTGTTTCTTCAGCGACGTCAGGACTCCTGCCTAGTTGCGAGGGACAACTCGGGATTCTCCTCGAGGCTTGGCAGGGCAATTGGGACGCCTCTCCAGCTGAGGGGGGAGACCAAGGGTCCCTTTCTAAGTGCCACAGGAATCCTGGGACTCCTATCAAGTTTCACGAGGAGTCAGGCATCGTCTCCTTTGGAGGCACTGATCTCCGCGTACCTCTGGAGTTTTCAAAGGATGTGAGGCCTCCGGTCGCGATGAGGTGGGGAACTAGGTCTTTCTCTGTGGTCTCCACAGGGGATTCAGACATCCTTTTATCTTGGGAGATGCAAGACGAGCCTGCATTCAAGTCACTGCAGGGATATCCGGCCTTATTTCGCGTCAGGGCATAGCAGTGTCCATTCCACTTGAGGCCGCAAAATTAGGGTCCCTCTCACATACCTAGAGCTGAGAGAAGCCTCCTCTTGAGGTGCTTGTGGTAAGGTGGTATTCCTCTGGAGTCGAAGTTAGGGACTAACCTCTCATCTCGAGTTGATTTTTGGTCAACGGAGCTCTTTCGTGTTGCTACAGTGACCTCAGGATCCCTCTAGCCTTGAAACAGTGTTCTTGGGGTTTCTCTGGAGTGCCATCAAGGAAATCAAGGCTCCTTTCATATGTGATGTGCAACACGGAATTGCTCTGCCCGCAGTGCAGGGGAATCGGGCCTCATCTCGCGGCGAGTGGGAAGTCTCATGGTTTTTCTCGAGTTGCGGCGGGAACCTGGGGTATATTCTCGAGTTACGACGGGGATGGCCCTTCCACCCACGTGTTTGTTCAGCGACGTCAGGACTCCTGACTAGTTGCGAGGGACAACTCGTGATTCTCCTCTAGGATTGGCAGGGCAATTGGGACGCCTCTCCAGCTGAGGCGGGAGACCAAGGGTCCCTTTCCACGTGCCACAGGAATCCTGGGACTCCTATCAAGTTTCACGAGGAGTCAGGCATCGTCTCCTTTCTAAGCACTGATCTCCGCGTACCTCTGGAGATTTCAAAGGATGTGAGGCCTCCGGTCGCGATGAGGTGGGGAACTAGGTCTTTCTCTGTGGTCTCCACAGGGGATTCAGTCATCCTTTCTTCTTGGGAGATGCAAGACGAGCCTGCATTCAAGTCACTGCAGGGACATCCGGCCTTATTTCGAGTCAGGGCATCACGGTGTCCATTCCACTTGAGGCCGCAAACTCAGGGTCCCTCTCACATACCTAGAGCTGAGAGAAGCCTCCTCTTGAGGTGCTTGTGGTAAGGTGGTATTCCTCTGGAGCCGAAGCCAGGGACTAACCTCTCATGTCTAGTTGATTTTTGGTCCACGGAGCTCTTTCGTGTTGCTACAGTGACCTCAGGATCCCTCTAGCCTTGAAACAGTGTTCTTGGGGTTTCTCTGGAGTGCCATCAAGGAAATCAAGGCTCCTTTCATGTGTGATGTGCAACACGGAATTTCTCTGCCCGCAGTGCAAGGGAATCGGGCCTCATCTCGCGGCGAGGGGAAAGTCTCATGGTTTTTCTCGAGTTGCGGCGGGAACCTGGGGTATATTCTCGAGTTACAACGGGGATGGCCCTTCCACCCACGTGTTTGTTCACCGACGTCAGGACTCCTGACTAGTTGCGAGGGACATCTCGCGATTCTCCTCTAGGCTTGGCAGTGCAATTGGGACGCCTCTCCAGCTGAGGCGGGAGACCGAGGGTCCCTTTCCACGTGCCACAGGAATCCTGGGACTCCTATCAAGTTTCACGAGGAGTCAGGCATCGTCTCCTTTGGAGGCACTGATCTCCGCGTAACTCTGGAGTTTTCAAAGGATGTGAGGCCTCCGGTGGCCATGAGGTGGGGAACTAGGTCTTTCTCTGTGACCTACACAGGTGATTCAGACATCCTTTCGTCTTGGGAGATGCAAGACGAGCCTGCATTCAAGTCACTGCAGGGATATCCGGCCTTATTTCGAGTCAGGGCATCGCGGTGTCCATTCCACTTGAGGCCGCAAAATCAGGATCCCTCTCACATACATAGAGCTGAGAGAAGCCTCCTCTTGAGGTGCTTGTGGTAAGGTGGTATTCCTCTGGAGTCGAAGCCAGGGACTAACCTCTCATCTGGAGTTGATTTGTGGTCCACGGAGCTCTTTCCTGTTGCTACAGTGACCTCAGGATCCCTCTAGCCTTGAAGCAGTGTTCTTGGGGTTTCTCTGGAGTGCCACCAAGGAAATCAAGGCTCCTTTCATGTGTGATGTGCAACACGGAATTGCTCTGCATGCAGTGCAGGGGAATCGGGCCTCATCTCACGGCGAGGGGGAAGTCTCATGGTTTTTCTCGAGTTGCGGCGGGAACCTGGGGTATATTCTCGAGTTACGACGGGGATGGCCCTTCCACACACGTGTTTCTTCAGCGACGTCAGGACTCCTGCCTAGTTGCGAGGGACAACTCGGGATTCTCCTCGAGGCTTGGCAGGGCAATTGGGACGCCTCTCCAGCTGAGGCGGGAGACCAAGGGTCCCTTTCCATGTGCCACAGGAATCCTGGGACTCCTATCAAGTTTCACGAGGAGTCAGGCATCGTCTCCTTTGGAGGCACTGATCTCTGCGTACCTCTGGAGTTTTCAAAGGATGTGAGGCCTCCGGTCGCCATGAGGTGGGGAACTAGGTCTTTCTCTGTGGTCTCCACAGGGGATTCAGACATCCTTTCGTCTTGGGAGATGCAAGACGAGCCTGCATTCAAGTCACTGCAGGGATATCCGGCCTTATTTCGAGTCAGGGCATCGCGTTGTCCATTCCACTTGAGGCCGCAAACTCAGGGTCCCTCTCACATACCTAGAGCTGAGAGAAGCCTCCTCTTGAGGTGCTTGTGGTAAGGTGGTATTCCTCTGGAGTCGAAGCCAGGGACTAACCTCTCATCTCGAGTTGATTTTTGGTCCACGGAGCTCTTTCGTGTTGCTACAGTGACCTCAGGATCCCTCTAGCCTTGAAACAGTGTTCTTGGGGTTTCCCTGGAGTGCCATCAAGGAAATCAAGGCTCCTTTCATGTGTGATGTGCAACACGGAATTGCTCAGCACGCAGTGCAGGGGAATCGGGCCTCATCTCGCGGCGAGGGGGAAGTGTCATTGTTTTTCTCGAGTTGCGGCGGGAACCTGGGGTATATTCTCGAGTTACGACGGGGATGGCCCTTCCACACACGTGTTTGTTCAGCCACGTCAGGACTCCTGCCTAGTTGCGAGGGACAACTCGGGATTCTCCTCGAGGCTTGGCAGGGCAATTGGGACGCCTCTCCAGCTGAGGCGGGAGACCAAGGGTCCCTTTCCACGTGCCACAGGAATCCTGGGACTCCTATCAAGTTTCACGAGGAGTCAGGAATCGTCTCCTTTGGAGGCACTGATCTCCGCATACCTCTGGAGTTTTCAAAGGATGTGAGGCCTCCGGTCGCGATGAGGTGGGGAACTAGGTCTTTCTCTGTGGTCTCCACAGGGGATTCAGACATCCTTTCGTCTTGGGAGATGCAAGACGAGCCTGCATTCAAGTCACTGCAGGGATAACCGGCCTTATTTCGAGTCAGGGCATCGCGGTGTCCATTCCACTTGAGGCCGCAAATTCAGGGTCCCTCTCACATACCTAGAGCTGAGAGAAGCCTCCTCTTGAGGTGCTTGTGGTAAGGTGGTACTCCTCTGGAGTCGAATCCAGGGACTAACCTCTCATCTCCAGTTGATTTTTGGTCCACGGAGCTCTTTCGTGTTGCTACAGTGACCTCAGGATCCCTCTAGCCTTGAAACAGTGTTCTTGGGGTTTCCCTGGAGTGCCATGAAGGAAATCAAGGCTCCTTTCATGTGTGATGTGCAACCCGGAATTGCTCTGCACGCAGTGCAGGGGAATCGGGCCTCATCTCGCGGTGAGGGGGAAGTCTCATGGTTTTTCTCGAGTTGCGGCGGGAACCTGGGGTATATTCTCGAGTTATGACGGGAATGGCCCTTGCACACACGTGTTTGTTCAGTGACGTCAGGACTCCTGCCTAGTTGCGAAGGACAACTCGGGATTCTCCTCGAGGCTTGTCAGGGCAATTGGGACGTTTCTCCAGCTGAGGCGGGAGACCAAGGGTCCCTTTCCACGTGCCACAGGAATCCTGGGACTCCTATCAAGTTTCACGAGGAGTCAGGCATCGTCTCCTTTGGAGGCACTGATCTCCGCGTACCTCTGGAGTTTTCAAAGGATGTGAGGCCTCTGGTCGCGATGAGGTGGGGAACTAGGTCTTTCTCTGTGGTCTCCACAGGGGATTCAGACATCCTTTCGTCTTGGGAGATGCAAGACGAGCCTGCATTCAAGTCACTGCAGGGAAATCCGGCCTTATTTCGAGTCAGGGCATCGCGGTGTCCATTCCACTTGAGGCCGCAAACTCAGGGTCCCTCTCACATACCTAGAGCTGAGAGAAGCCTCCTCTTGAGGTCCTTGTGGTAAGGGGGTATTCCTCTGGAGTCGAAGCCAGGGACTAACCTCTCATCTCCAGTTGATTTTTGGTCCCCGGAGCTCTTTCGTCTTGCTACAGTGACCTCAGTTTCCCTCTAGCCTTGAAACAGTGTTATTGGGGTTTCTCTGGAGTGCCATCAAGGAAATCAAGGCTCCTGTCATGTGTGATGTGCAAGACGGAATTGCTCTGCACGCAGTGCAGGGGAATCGGGCCTCATCTCGCGGCGAGGGGGAAGTCTCATGGTTTTTCTCGAGTTGCTGCGGGAACCTGGGGTATATTCTCGAGTTACGACGGGGATGGCCCTTCCACCCACGTGTTTGTTCAGTGACGTCAGGACTCCTGCCTAGTTGCGAGGGACAATTCGGGATTCTCCTCGAGGCTTGGCAGGGCAATTGGGCCGCCTCTCCAGCTGAGGCGGGAGACCAACTGTCCCTTTCCACGTGCCACAGGAATCCTGGGACTCCTATCAAGTTTCACGAGGAGTCAGGCATCGTCTCCTTTGGAGGCACTGATCTCCGCGTACCTCTGGAGTTTTCAAAGGATGTGAGGCCTCCGGTCGCGATGAGGTGGGGAACTAGGTCTTTCTCTGTGGTCTCCACAGGGGATTCAGACATCCTTTCGTCTTGGGAGATGCAAGACGAGCCTGCATTCAAGTCACTGCAGGGATATCCGGCTTTATTTCGAGTCAGGGCATCGCGGTGTCCATTCGAATTGATGCCGCAAACTCAGGGTCCCTCTCACATACCTAGAGCTGAGAGAAGCCTCCTCTTGAGGTGCTTGTGGTAAGGTGGTATTCCTCTGGAGTCGAAGCCAGGGACTAACCTCTCATCTCGAGTTGATTGTTGGTCCACGGAGCTCATTCGTGTTGCTACAGTGACCTTAGGATCCCTCTAGCCTTGACACAGTGTTCTTGGGGTTTCGCTGGAGTGCCACCAAGGAAATCAAGGCTCCTTTCATGTGTGATGTGCAACACGGAATTGCTCTGCATGCAGTGCAAGGGAATCGGGCCTCATCTCACGGCGAGGGGGAAGTCTCATGGTTTTTCTCGAGTTGCGGCGGGAACCTGGGGTATATTCTCGAGTTACGACGGGGATGGCCCATCCACCCACGTGTTTGTTCAGCGACGTCAGGACTCCTGCCTAGTTGCGAGGGACAACTCGGGATTCTCCTCGACGCTTGGCAGGGCAATTGGGACGCCTCTCCAGCTGAGGCGGGAGACCAAGGGTCCCTTTCCACGTGCCACAGGAATCCTGGGACTCCTATCAAGTTTCACGAGGAGTCAGGCATTGTCTCCTTTGGAGGCACTGATCTCCGCCTACCTCTGGAGTTTTCAAAGGATGTGAGGCCTCCGGTCGCCATGAGGTGGGGAACTAGGTTTTCTCTGTGGTCTCCACAGGGAATTCAGTCATCCTTTCGTCTTGGGAGATGCAAGACGAGCCTGAATTCAAGTCACTGCAGGGATATCCGGCCTTATTTCGAGTCAGGGCATCGCGGTGTCCATTCGACTTGAGGCCGCAAACTCAGAGTCCCTCTCACATACCTAGAGCTGAGAGAAACCTCCTCTTGAGGTGCTTGTGGTAAGGTGGTATTCCTCTGGAGTCGAAGACAGGGACTAACCTCTCATCTCGAGTTGATTTTTGGGCCACGGAGCTCTTTCGTGTTGCTACAGTGACCTCAGGATCCCTCTAGCCTTTAAACAGTGTTCTTGGGGTTTCTCTGGAGTGCCATCAAGGATATCAAGGCTCCTTTCATGTGTGATGTGCAACACGGAATTGCTCTGCACGCAGTGCAGGGGAATCGGGCCTCATCTCGCGGTGCGGGGGAAGTCTCATGATTTTTCTCGAGTTGCGGCGGGAACCTGGGGTATATTCTCGAGTTACGACGGGAATGGCCCTTCCACACACGTGTTTGTTCAGTGACGTCAGGACTCCTGCCTAGTTGCGAAGGACAACTCGGGATTTTCCTCGAGGCTTGGCAGGGCAATTGGGACGCCTCTCCAGCTGACGCGGGAGACCAAGGGTCCCTTTCCACGTGCCACAGGAGTCCTGGGACTGCTATCAAGTTTCACGAGGAGTCAGGCATCGTCTCCTTTGGAGGCACTGATCTCCGCGTACCTCTGGAGTTTTCAAAGGATGTGAGGCTATTGGTAGCGATGAGGTGGGGAACTAGGTCTTTCTCTGTGGTCTCCACAGGGGATTCAGACATCCTTTCATCTTGGGAGATGCAAGACGAGCCTGCATTCAAGTCACTGCAGGGATATCCAGCCTTATTTCAAGTCAGGGCATCGCGGTGTCCATTCCACTTGAGGCCGCAAACTCAGGGTCCCTCTCACATACCTAGAGCTGAGAGAAGCCTCCTCTTGAGGTCCTTGTGGTAAGGGGGTATTCCTCTGGAGTCGAAGCCAGGGACTAACCTCTCATCTCCAGTTGATTTTTGGTCCACGGAGCTCTTTCGTCTTGCTACAGTGACCTCAGTTTCCCTCTAGCCTTGAAACAGTGTTATTGGGGTTTCTCTGGAGTGCCATCAAGGAAATCAAGGCTCCTGTCATGTGTGATGTGCAAGACGGAATTGCTCTGCACGCAGTGCAGGGGAATCGGGCCTCATCTCGCGGCGAGGGGGAAGTCTCATGGTTTTTCTCGAGTTGCTGCGGGAACCTGGGGTATATTCTCGAGTTACGACGGGGATGGCCCTTCCACCCACGTGTTTGTTCAGTGACGTCAGGACTCCTGCCTAGTTGCGAGGGACAACTCGGGATTCTCCTCGAGGCTTGGCAGGGCAATTGGGCCGCCTCTCCAGCTGAGGCGGGAGACCAACTGTCCCTTTCCACGTGCCACAGGAATCCTGGGACTCCTATCAAGTTTCACGAGGAGTCAGGCATCGTCTCCTTTGGAGGCACTGATCTCCGCGTACCTCTGGAGTTTTCAAAGGATGTGAGGCCTCCGGTCGCGATGAGGTGGGGAACTAGGTCTTTCTCTGTGGTCTCCACAGGGGATTCAGACATCCTTTCGTCTTGGGAGATGCAAGACGAGCCTGCATTCAAGTCACTGCAGGGATATCCGGCTTTATTTCGAGTCAGGGCATCGCGGTGTCCATTCGAATTGATGCCGCAAACTCAGGGTCCCTCTCACATACCTAGAGCTGAGAGAAGCCTCCTCTTGAGGTGCTTGTGGTAAGGTGGTATTCCTCTAGAGTCGAAGCCAGGGACTAACCTCTCATCTCGAGTTGATTGTTGGTCCACGGAGCTCATTCGTGTTGCTACAGTGACCTTAGGATCCCTCTAGCCTTGACACAGTGTTCTTGGGGTTTCGCTGGAGTGCCACCAAGGAAATCAAGGCTCCTTTCATGTGTGATGTGCAACACGGAATTGCTCTGCATGCAGTGCAAGGGAATCGGGCCTCATCTCACGGCGAGGGGGAAGTCTCATGGTTTTTCTCGAGTTGCGGCGGGAACCTGGGGTATATTCTCGAGTTACGACGGGGATGGCCCATCCACCCACGTGTTTGTTCAGCGACGTCAGGACTCCTGCCTAGTTGCGAGGGACAACTCGGGATTCTCCTCGACGCTTGGCAGGGCAATTGGGACGCCTCTCCAGCTGAGGCGGGAGACCAAGGGTCCCTTTCCACGTGCCACAGGAATCCTGGGACTCCTATCAAGTTTCACGAGGAGTCAGGCATTGTCTCCTTTGGAGGCACTGATCTCCGCGTACCTCTGGAGTTTTCAAAGGATGTGAGGCCTCCGGTCGCCATGAGGTGGGGAACTAGGTTTTCTCTGTGGTCTCCACAGGGAATTCAGTCATCCTTTCGTCTTGGGAGATGCAAGACGAGCCTGAATTCAAGTCACTGCAGGGATATCCGGCCTTATTTCAAGTCAGGGCATCGCGGTGTCCATTCGACTTGAGGCCGCAAACTCAGAGTCCCTCTCACATACCTAGAGCTGAGAGAAACCTCCTCTTGAGGTGCTTGTGGTAAGGTGGTATTCCTCTGGAGTCGAAGACAGGGACTAACCTCTCATCTCGAGTTGATTTTTGGGCCACGGAGCTCTTTCGTGTTGCTACAGTGACCTCAGGATCCCTCTAGCCTTTAAACAGTGTTCTTGGGGTTTCTCTGGAGTGCCATCAAGGATATCAAGGCTCCTTTCATGTGTGATGTGCAACACGGAATTGCTCTGCACGCAGTGCAGGGGATTCGGGCCTCATCTCGCGGTGCGGGGGAAGTCTCATGATTTTTCTCGAGTTGCGGCGGGAACCTGGGGTATATTCTCGAGTTACGACGGGAATGGCCCTTCCACACACGTGTTTGTTCAGTGACGTCAGGACTCCTGCCTAGTTGCGAAGGACAACTCGGGATTTTCCTCGAGGCTTGGCAGGGCAATTGGGACGCCTCTCCAGCTGACGCGGGAGACCAAGGGTCCCTTTCCACGTGCCACAGGAGTCCTGGGACTGCTATCAAGTTTCACGAGGAGTCAGGCATCGTCTCCTTTGGAGGCACTGATCTCCGCGTACCTCTGGAGTTTTCAAAGGATGTGAGGCCTCCGGTCGCGATGAGGTGGGGAACTAAGTCTTTCTCTGTGGTCTCCACAGGGGATTCAGACATCCTTTCATCTTGGGAGATGCAAGACGAGCCTGCATTCAAGTCACTGCAGGGATATCCGGCCTTATTTCGAGTCAGGGCATCGCGGTGTCCATTCCACTTGAGGCCGCAAACTCAGGGTCCCTCTCACATACCTAGAGCTGAGAGAAGCCTCCTGTTGAGGTGCTTGTGGCAAGGTGGTATTCCTCTGGAGTCGAAGCCAGGGACTAACCTCTCATCTCGAGTTGATTCTTGGTCCACGTAGCTCTTTCGTGTTGCTACAGTGACCTCAGGATCCCTCTAGCCTTGAAACAGTGTTCTTGGGGTTTCTCTGGAGTGCCATCAAGGAAATCAAGGCTCCTTTCATGTGTGATGTGCAACACGGAATTGCTCTGCACGCAGTGCAGGGAATCGGGCCTCATCTCGCGGCGAGGGGGAAGTCTCATGGTTTTTCTCGAGTTGCGGCGGGAACCTGGGGTTTATTCTCGAGTTACGACGGGGATGGCCCTTCCACCCACGTGTTTGTTCAGCCACGTCAGGACTCCTGCCTAGTTGCGAGGGACAACTCGGGATTCTCCTCGAGGCTTGGCAGGGCAATTGGGACGCCTCTCCAGCTGAGGCGGGAGACCAAGGGTCCCTTTCCACTTGCCACAGGAATCCTGGGACTCCTATCAAGTTTCACGAGGAGTCAGGCGTCGTCTCCTTTGGAGGCACTGATCTCCGCGTACCTCTGGAGTTTTCAAAGGATGTGAGGCCTCCGGTCGCGATGAGGTGGGGAACTAGGTCTTTCTCTGTGGTCTCCAAAGGGGATTCAGACATCCTTTCATCTTGGGAGATGCAAGAGGAGCCTGCATTCAAGTCACTGCAGGGATATCCGGCCTTATTCCGCCTCAGGGCATCGCAGTGTCCATTCCACTAGAGGCCGCAAACTCAGGGTCCCTCTCACATACCTAGAGCTGAGAGAAGCCTCCTCTTGAGGTGCTTGTGGTAAGGTGGTATTCCTCTGAAGTCGAAGCCAGGGACTAACCTCTCATCTCGAGTTGATTTTTGGTCCACGGAGCTCTTTCGTGTTCCTACAGTGACCTAAGGTCCCTCTAGCCTTGAAACAGTGTTCTTGGGGTTTCTCTGGAGTGCCATCAAGGAAATCAAGGCTTCTTTCATGTTTGATGTGAAACACGGAATTGCTCTGCATGCAGTGCAGGGGAATCGGGCCTCATCTCGCGGCGAGGGGGAAGTCTCATGGTTTCTCTCGAGTTGCAGCGAGAACCTGGGGTATATTCTCGAGTTACGACGGGGATGGCCCTTCCACCCACGTGTTTGTTCAGCGACGTCAGGACTCCTTCCTAGTTGCGAGGGACAACTCACGATTCTCCTCGAGGCTTGGCAGGGCAATTGGAACGCCTCTACAGCTGAGGCGGGAGACCAAGGGTCCCTTTCCACGTGCCACAGGAATCCTGGGACTCCTATCAAGTTTCACGAGGAGTCAGGAATCGTCTCCTTTGGAGGCACTGATCTCCGCATACCTCTGGAATTTTCAAAGGATGTGAGGCCTCAGGTCGTGATGAGGTGGGGAACTAGGTCTTTCTCTGTGGTCTCCACAGGGGATTCAGACATCCTTTCGTCTCGGGAGATGCAAGACGAGCCTGCATTCAAGTCACTGCAGGGATATCCGGCCTTATTTCGAGTCAGGGCATCGCGGTGTCCATTCCACTTGAGGCCGCAAACTCAGGGTCCCTCTCACATACCTAGAGCTGAGAGAAGCCTCCTCTTGAGGTGCTTGTGGTAAGGTGGTATTCCTCTGGAGTCGAAGCCAGGGACTAACCTCTCATCTCGAGTTGATTTTTGGCCCACAGAGCTCTTTCGTGTTGCTACAGTGACCTCAGGATCCCTCGAGCCTTGAAACAGGGTTCTTGGGGTTTCTCTGGAGTGCCATCAAGGAAATCAAGGCTCCTTTCATGTGTGATGTGCAACACGGAATTGCTCTGCACGCAGTGCAGGGGAATCGGGCCTCATCTCGCGGTGAGGGGAAAGTCTCATGGTTTTTCTCGAGTTGCGGCGGGAACCTGGGGTATATTCTCGAGTTATGACCGAGATGGCCCTTCCACACACGTGTTTGTTCAGTGACGTCAGGACTCCTGCCTAGTTGCGAAGGACAACTCGGGATTCTCCTCGAGGCTTGGCAGGGCAATTGGGACGCCTCTCCAGCTGAGGCGGGAGACCAAGGGTCCCTTTCCACGTGCCACAGGAATCCTGGGACTCCTATCAAGTTTCACGAGGAGTCAGGAATCGTCTCCTTTGGAGGCACTGATCTCCGCATACCTCTGGAGTTTTCAAAGGATGTGAGGCCTCCGGTCGTGATGAGGTGGGGAACTAGGTCATTCTCTGTGGTCTCCACAGGGGATTCAGACATCCTTTCGTCTCGGGAGATGCAAGACGAGCCTGCATTCAAGTCACTGCAGGAATATCCGGCCTTATTTCAGGTCAGGGTATCGCGGTGTCCATTCCACTTGAGGCCGCAAACTCAGGGTCCCTCTCACATACCTAGAGCTGAGAGAAGCCTCCTCTTGAGGTGCTTGTGGTAAGGTGGTATTCCTCTGGAGTCGAAGCCAGGGACTAACCTCTCATGTCGAGTTGATTTTTGGTCCACGGAGCTCTTTCGTGTTGCTACAGTGACCTCAGGATCCCTCTAGCCTTGAAACAGTGTTCTTGGGGTTTCTCTGGAGTGCCATCAAGGAAATCAAGGCTCCTTTCATGTGTGATGTGCAACACGGAATTGCTCTGCACGCAGTGCAGGGGAATCGAGCCTCATCTCGCGGCGAGGGGGAAGTCTCATGGTTTTTCTCGAGTTGCTGCGGGAACCTGGGGTATATTCTCGAGTTACGACGGGGATGGCCCTTCCACCCACTTGATTGTTCAGTGACGTCAGGACTCCTGCCTAGTTGCGAGGGACAACTCGGGATTCTCCTCGAGACTTGGCAGGGCAATTGGGCCGCCTCTCCAGCTGAGGCGGGAGACCAAGGGTCCCTTTCCACGTGCCACAGGAATCCTGGGACTCCTATCAAGTTTCACGAGGAGTCAGGCATCGTCTCCTTTGGAGGCACTGATCTCCGCGTACCTCTGGAGTTTTCAAAGGATGTGAGGCCTCCGGTCGCCATGAGGTGGGGAACTAGGTCTTTCTCTGTGGTCTCCACAGGGGATTCAGACATCCTTTCGTCTTGGGAGATGCAAGACGAGCCTGCATTCAAGTCACTGCAGGGATATCCGGCCTTATTTCGAGTCAGGGCATCGCGGTGTCCATTCGAATTGATGCCGCAAACTCAGGGTCCCTCTCACATACCTAGAGCTGAGAGAAGCCTCCTTTTGAGGTGCTTGTGGTAAGGTGGTATTCCTCTGGAGTCGAAGCCAGGGACTAACCTCTCATCTCGAGTTGATTGTTGGTCCACGGAGCTCATTCGTGTTGCTACAGTGACCTCAGGATCCCTCTAGCCTTGACACAGTGTTCTTGGGGTTTCGCTGGAGTGCCACCAAGGAAATCAAGGCTCCTTTCATGTGTGATGTGCAACACGGAATTGCTCTGCACGCAGTGCAGGGGAATCGGGCCTCATCTCACGGCGAGGGGGAAGTCTCATGGTTTTTCTCGAGTTGCGGCGGGAACCTGGGGTATATTCTCGAGTTACGACGGGGATGGCCCATCCACCCACGTGTTTGTTCAGCGACGTCAGGACTCCTGCCTAGTTGCGAGGGACAACTCGGGATTCTCCTCGACGCTTGGCAGGGCAATTGGGACGCCTCTCCAGCTGAGGCGGGAGACCAAGGGTCCCTTTCCACGTGCCACAGGAATCCTGGGACTCCTATCAAGTTTCACGAGGAGTCAGGCATTGTCTCCTTTGGAGGCACTGATCTCCGCGTACCTCTGGAGTTTTCAAAGGATGTGAGGCCTCCGGTCGCGATGAGGTGGGGAACTAGGTTTTCTCTGTGGTCTCCACAGGGAATTCAGTCATCCTTTCGTCTTGGGAGATGCAAGACGAGCCTGCATTCAAGTCACTGCAGGGATATCCGGCCTTATTTCGAGTCAGGGCATCGCGGTGTCCATTCGACTTGAGGCCGCAAACTCAGAGTCCCTCTCACATACCTAGAGCTGAGAGAAACTTCCTCTTGAGGTGCTTGTGGTAAGGTGGTATTCCTCTGGAGTCGAAGCCAGGGACTAACCTCTCATCTCGAGTTGATTTTTGGGCCACGGAGCTCTTTCGTGTTGCTACAGTGACCTCAGGATCCCTCTAGCCTTTAAACAGTGTTCTTGGGGTTTCTCTGGAGTGCCATCAAGGATATCAAGGCTCCTTTCATGTGTGATGTGCAACACGGAATTGCTCTGCACGCAGTGCAGGGGAATCGGGCCTCATCTCGCGGCGAGGGGGAAGTCTCATGATTTTTCTCGAGTTGCGGCGGGAACCTGGGGTATATTCTCGAGTTACGACGGGAATGGCCCTTCCACACACGTGTTTGTTCAGTGACGTCAGGACTCCTGCCTAGTTGCGAAGGACAACTCGGGATTTTCCTCGAGGCTTGGCAGGGCAATTGGGACGCCTCTCCAGCTGACGCGGGAGACCAAGGGTCCCTTTCCACGTGCCACAGGAGTCCTGGGACTGCTATCAAGTTTCACGAGGAGTCAGGCATCGTCTCCTTTGGAGGCACTGATCTCCGCGTACCTCTGGAGTTTTCAAAGGATGTGAGGCCTCCGGTCGCGATGAGGTGGGGAACTAGGTCTTTCTCTGTGGTCTCCACAGGGGATTCAGACATCCTTTCGTCTTGGGAGATGCAAGACGAGCCTGCATTCAAGTCACTGCAGGGATATCCGGCCTTATTTCGAGTCAGGGCATCGCGGTGTCCATTCCACTTGAGGCCGCAGACTCAGGGTCCCTCTCACATACCTAGAGCTGAGAGAAGCCTCCTGTTGAGGTGCTTGTGGCAAGGTGGTATTCCTCTGGAGTCGAAGCCAGGGACTAACCTCTCATCTCGAGTTGATTCTTGGTCCACGGAGCTCTTTCGTGTTGCTACAGTGACCTCAGGATCCCTCTAGCCTTGAAACAGTGTTCTTGGGGTTTCTCTGGAGTGCCATCAAGGAAATCAAGGCTCCTTTCGTGTGTGATGTGCAAGACGGAATTGCTCTACGCGCAGTGCAGGGGAATCGGGCCTCATCTCGCGGCGAGGGGGAAGTCTCATGGTTTTTCTCGAGTTGCGGCGGGAACCTGGGGTATATTCTCTAGTTACGATGGTTATGCCCTTCCACACACGTGTTTGTTAAGCCACGTCAGGACTCCTGCCTAGTTGCGAGGGACAACTCGGGATTCTCCTCGAGGCTTGGCAGGGCAATTCAGACGCCTCTCCAGCTGAGGCGGGAGACAAAGTGTCCCTTTCCACAAGCCACAGGAATCGTGGGACTCCTAACAAGTTTGACGAGGAGTCAGGCATCGTCTCCTATGGAGTAACTGATCTCCGCGTACCTCTGGAGTTTTCAATGGATGTGAGGCCTCCGGTCGTGATGAGGTGGGGAACTAGGTGTTTCTCTGTGGTCTCCACAGGGGATTCAGACATCCTTTCTTCTTGGGAGATGCAAGACGAGCCTGCATTCAAGTCACTGCAGGGATATCCGGCCTTATTTCGAGTCAGGGCATCGCGGTGTCCATTCCACTTGAGGCTGCAAACTCAGGGTCCCTCTCACATACCTAGAGCTGAGAGAAGCCTCCTCTTGAGGTGCTTGTGGTAAGGTGGTATTCCTCAGGAGTCGAAGCCAGGGACTAACCTCTCATCTCGTGTTGATTCCTGGTCCACGGAGCTCTTTCGTGTTGCTACAGTGACCTCAGGATCCCTCTAGCCTTGAAACAGTGTTCTTGGGGTTTCTCTGGAGTGCCATCAAGGATATCAAGGCTCCTTTCATGTGTGATGTGCAAGACGGAATTGCTCTGCACGCAGTGCAGGGGAATCGGGCCTCATCTCGCGGCGAGGGGGAAGTCTCACGGTTTTTCTCGAGTTGCGGTGGGAACCTGGGGTATATTCTCGAGTTACGACGGGGATGGCCCTTCCACCCACGTGTTTGTTCAGCCACGTCATGACTCCTGCCTACTTGCAAGGGACAACTCGGGATTCTCCTCGAGGCTTGGCAGGGCAATTGGGACGCCTCTCCAGCTGAGGCGGGAGACCAAGGGTCCCTTTCCACGTGCCACAGGAATCCTGGGACACCTATCAAGTTTCACGAGGAGTCAGGCATCGTCTCCTTTGGATGCACTGATCTCCGCGTACCTCTGGAGTTTTCAAAGGATGTGAGGCCTCCGGTCGCGATGAGGTGTGGAACTAGGTGTTTCTCTGTGGTCTCCACAGGGGATTCAGACATCCTTTCATCTAGGGAGATGCAAGACGAGCCTGCATTCAAGTCAATGCAGGGATATCCAGGCTTATTTCGCGTCAGGGCATCGCGGTGTCCATTCCACTTGAGGCCGCAAACTCAGGGTCCCTCTCACATACATAGAGCTGAGAGAAGCCTCCTCTTGATGTGCTTGTGGTAAGGTGGTATTCCTCTGGAGTCGAAGCCAGGGACTAACCTCTCATCTCGAGTTGATTTTTGGCCCACGGAGCTCCTTCATGTTGCAACAGTGACCTCAGGATCCCTCGAGCCTTGAAGCAGTGTTCTTGGGGTTTCTCTGGAGTGCCATCAAGGAAATCAACGCTCCTTTCATGTGTGATATGCAACACGGAATTGCTCTGCACGCAGTGCAGGGGAATCGTGCCTCATCTCGCGGCGAGGGGGAAGTCTCATGGTTTTTCTCGAGTTGCGGCGGGAACCTGGGGTATATTCTCGAGTTACGATGGGGATGGCCCTTCCACACACGTGTGTGTTCAGCCATGTCAGGACTCCTGCCTAGTTGCGAGGGACAACTCGGGATTCTCCTCGAGGCTTTGCAGGGCAATTGGGACGCCTCTCCAGCTGAGACGGGAGACCAAGGGTCCCTTTCCACGTGCCACAGGAATCCTGGGTCTCCTATCAAGTTTCACGAGGAGTCAGGCATCGTCTCCTTTGGAGGCACTGATCTCCGCATACCTCTGGAGTTTTCAAAGGATTTGAGGCCTCCTGTCGCGATGAGGTGGGGAACTAGGTCTTTCTCTGTGGTCTCCACAGGGGATTCAGACACCCTTTCGTCTTGGGAGATGCAAGACGAGCCTGCATTACAGTCACTGCAGGGATATCTGGCCTTTTTTCGAGTCAGGGCATTGCGGTGTCCATTCCACTTGAGGCCGCAAACTCAGGGTCCCTCTCACATACCTAGAGCTGAAAGAAGCCTCCTCTTGAGGTGCTTGTGGTAAGGTGATGTTCCTCTGGAGTCGAAGCCAGGGACTAACCTCTCATCTCGAGTTGATTTTTGGCCCACGGAGCTCCTTCGTGTTGCTACAGTGACCTCAGGATCCCTCTAGCCTTGAAACAGTGTTCTTGGGGTTCCTCTGGAGTGCCATCAAGGAAATCAAGGCTCCTTTCATGTGTGATGTGCAAGACGGAATTGCTCTGCACGCAGTGCAGGGGAATCGGGCCTCATCTCGCGGCGAGGGAGAAGTCTCATGGTTTTTCTCGAGTTGCGGCGGGAACCTGGGGTATATTCTCGAGTTACGACGGGGATGGCCCTTCCACCCACGTGTTTGTTCAGCCACGTCAGGACTCCTGCCTACTTGCGAGGGACAACTCGGGATTCTCCTCGAGGCTTGGCAGGGCAATTGGGACGCCTCTCCAGCTGAGGCGGGAGACCAAGGGTCCCCTTCCACGTGCCACAGGAATCCTGGGACTCCTATCAAGTTTCACGAGGAGTCAGGCATCTTCTCCTTTGGAGGCACTGATCTCCGCGTACCTCTGGAGTTTTCAAAGGATGTGAGGCCTCCGGTCGCGATGAGGTGGTTAACTAGGTCTTTTCTGTGGTCTCCACAGGGGATTCAGACATCCTTTCATCTTTGGAGATGCATGACGAGCCTGCATTCAAGTCACTGCAGGGATATCCAGGCTTATTTCGCGTCAGGGCATCGCGGTGTCCATTCCACTTGAGGCCGCAAACTCAGGGTCCCTCTCACATACCTAGAGCTGAGAGAAGCCTCCTCTTGAGGTGCTTGTGGTAAGGTGGTATTCCTCTGGAGTCGAAGCCAGGGACTAACCTCTCATCTCGAGTTGATTTGTGGCCCACGGAGCTCTTTCGTGTTGCTACAGTGACCTCAGGATCCCTCTAGCCTTGAAACAGTGTTCTTGGGGTTTCTCTGGAGTGCCATCAAGGAAATCAAGGCTCCTTTCATGTGTGATGTGCAACACGGAATTGCTCTGCACGCAGTGCAGGGGAATCGGGCCTGATCTCGCGGCGAGGGGGAAGTCTCATGGTTTTTCTCGAGTTGCTGCGGGAACCTGGGGTATATTCTCGAGTTACGACGGGGATGGCCCTTCCACCCACGTGTTTGTTCAGCCACGTCAGGACTCCTGCCTAGTTGCGAGACACAACTCGGGATTCTCCTCGAGGCTTGGCAGGGCAATTGGAACGCCTCTCCACCTGAGACGGGAGACCAAGGGTCCCTTTCCACGTGCCACAAGAATCCTGGGACTCCTATCAAGTTTCACGAGGAGTCAGGCATCGTCTCCTTTGGAGGCACTGATCTCCGCGTACCTCTGGAGTTTTCAAAGGATGTGAGGCCTCCGTTCGCGATGAGGTGGGGAACTAGGTCTTTCTCTGTGGTCTCCACAGGGGATTCAGACATCCTTTATTCTTGGGAGATGCAAGACGAGCCTGCATTGAAGTCACTGCAGGGATATCCGGCCTTATTTCGAGTCAGGGCATCGCGGTGTCCATTCCACTTGAGGCCGCAAACTCAGGGTCCTTCTCACATACCTAGAGCTGAGAGAAGCCTCCTCTTGAGGTGCTTGTGGTAAGGTGGTATTCCTCTGGGGATGAATCCAGGGACTAACCTCTATTTTCGAGTTGATTTTTGGTCCACAGAGTTCTTTCGTGTTGCTACAGTGACCTCAGGATCCCTCTATCCTTGAAACAGTGTTCTTGTGGATTCTCTGGAGTGCCATCAAGGAAATCAAGGCTCCTTTCATGTGTGATGTGCAAGACGGAATTGCTCTGCACGCAGTACAGGGGAATCGGGCCTCATCTCGCATCGAGGGGGAAGGCTCATGGTTTTTCTCGAGTTGCGGCGGGAACCTGGGGTATATTCTCGAGTTACGACGGGGATGGCCCTTCCACCCACGTGTTTCTTCAGCCACGTCAGGACTCCTGCCTAGTTGCGAGGGACAACTCGGGATTCTCCTCGAGGCTTGGCAGGGCAATTGGAACGCCTCTCCAGCTGAGGCGGGAGACCAAGGGTCCATTTCCACGTGCCACAAGAATCCTGGGAATCCTATCAAGTTTCACAAGGAGTCAGGCATCGTCTCCTTTGGAGGCACTGATCTCCGCGTACCTCTGGAGTTTTCAAAGGATGTGAGGCCTCCGGTCGCGATGAGGTGGGGAACTAGGTCTTTCTCTGTGGTCTCCACAGGGGATTCAGACATCCTTTCTTCTTGGGAGATGCAAGACGAGCCTGCATTCAAGTCACTGCAGGGATATCCAGGCTTATTTCGCGTCAGGGCATCGCGGTGTCCATTCCACTTGAGGCCGCAAACTCAGGGTCCCTCTCACATACCTAGAGCTGAGAGAAGACTCCTCTTGAAGTGCTTGTGGTAAGGTAGTATTCCTCTGGAGTCGAAGCCAGGGACTAACCTCTCATCTCGAGTTGATTTTGGCCCACGGAGCTCTTTCGTGTTGCTACAGTGACCTCAGAATCCCTCTAGCCTTGAAACAGTGTTCTTGGGGTTTCTCTGGAGTGCCATCAAGGAAATCAAGGCTCCTTTCATGTGTGATGTGCAACACGGAATTGCTCTGCACGCAGTGCAGTGGAATCGGGCCTCATCTCGCGGCGAGGGGGAAGTCTCATGGTTTTTCTCGAGTTGCAGCGGGAACCTGGGGTATATTCTCGAGTTACGAAGGGGATGGCCCTTCCACCCACGTGTTTGTTCAGCCACATCAGGACTCCTGTCTAGTTGTGAGGGACAACTCTGGATTCTCCTCGAGGCTTGGCAGGGCAATTGGGACGCCTCTCCAGCTGAGGCGGGAGACCAAGTGTCCCTTTCCACGTGCCACAGGAATCCTGGGACTCCTATCAATTTTCACGAGGAGTCAGGCATCGTCTCCTTTGGAGGCACTGATCTCCGCGTACCTTTGGAGTTTTCAAAGGATGTGAGGCTATCGGTCGCGATGAGGTGGGGAACTAAGTCTTTCTCTGTGCTTTCCACAGGGGATTCAGACATCCTTTCGTCCAGGGAGATGCAAGACGAGCCTGCATTGAAGTCACTGCAGGGATATCCGGCCTTATTTCGCGTCAGGGCATCGCGGTGTCCATTCCACTTGAGGCCGCAAACTCAGGGTCCCTCTCACATACCTAGAGCTGAGAGAAGCCTCCTCTTGAGGTGCTTGTGGTAAGGTGGTATTCCTCTGGAGACGAATCCAGGGTCTAACCTCTCTTTTCGAGTTGATTTTTGGTCCACAGAGTTCTTTCGTGTTGCTACAGTGACCTCAGGATCCCTCTATTCTTGAAACAGTGTTCTTGGGGTTTCTCTGGAGTGCCATCAAGGAAATCAAGGCTCCTTTCATGTGTGATGTGCAAGACGGAATTGCTCTGCACGCAGTACAGGGGAATCGGGCCTCATTTCGCATCGAGGGGGAAGTCTCATGGTTTTTCTCGAGTTGCGGCGGGAACCTGGGGTATATTGTCGAGTTACGACGGGGATGGCCCTTCCACCCACGTGTTTGTTCAGCCACGTCAGGACTCCTGCCTAGTTGCCAGGGACAACTCGGGATTCTCTTCGAGGCTTGGCAGGGCAATTGGAACGCCTCTCCAGCTGAGGCGGGAGACCAAGGGTCCCTTTCCACGTGCCACAAGAATCCTGGGACTCCTATCAAGTTTCACGAGGAGTCAGGCATCGTCTCCTTTGGAGGCACTGATCTCCGCGTACCTCTGGAGTTTTCAAAGGATGTGAGGCCTCCTGTCGCGATGAGGTGGGGAACTAGGTCTTTCTCTGTGGTCTCCACAGGGGATTCAGACACCCTTTCGTCTTGGGAGATGCAAGACGAGCCTGCATTCAAGTCACTGCAGGGATATCCGGCCTTATTTCGAGTCAGGGCATCGCGGTGTCCATTCCACTTGAGGCCGCAAACTCAGGGTCCCTCTCACATACCTAGAGCTGAGAGAAGCCTCCTCTTGAGGTGCTTGTGGTAAGGTGGTATTCCTCTGGAGTCGAAGCCAGGGAATAACCTCTCATCTCGAGTTGATTTTTGGTCCACGGAGCTCTTTCGTGTTGCTACAGTGACCTCAGGATCCCTCTAGCCTTGAAACAGTGTTCTTGGGATTTCTCTGGAGTGCCATCAAGGAAATCAAGGCTCCTTACATGTGTGATGTGCAAGACGGAATTGCTCTGCACGCAGTGCAGGGGAATCGGGCCTCATCTCGCGGCGAGGGGGAAGTCTCATGGTTTTTCTCGAGTTGCGGCGGGAACCTGGGGTATATTCTCGAGTTACGACGGGGATGGCCCTTCCACACACGTGTTTGTTCAGCCACGTCAGGACTCTTGCCTAGTTGCGAGACACAACTCGGGATTCTCCTCGAGGCTTGGCAAGGCAATTGGGACGCCTCTCCAGCTGAGGCGGGAGACCAAGGGTCCCTTTCCACGTGCCACAGGAATCCTGGGACTCCTATCAAGTTTCACGGGGAGTCAGGCATCGTCTCCTTTGGAGGCACTGATCTCCGCGTACCTCTGGAGTTTTCAAAGGATGTGAGGCCTCCGGTCGCGATGAGGTGGGGAACTACGTCTTTCTCTGTGGTCTCCACAGGGGATTCAGACATCCTTTCGTCTTGGGAGATGCAAGACGAGCCTGCATTCAAGTCACTGCAGGGATATCCAGCCTTATTTCGCGTCAGGGCATCGCGGTGTCCATTCCACTTGAGGCCGCAAACTTAGGGTCCCTCTCACATACCTAGAGCTGAGAGAAGCCTCCTCTTGACGTGCTTGTGGTAAGGTGGTATTCCTCTGGAGTCGAAGCCAGGGACTAACCTCTCATCTCGAGTTGATTTTTGGCCCATGGAGCTCTTTCGTGTTGCTACAGTGCCCTCAGGATCCCTCTAGCCTTGAAACAGTGTTCTTGGGGTTTCTCTGGAGTGCCATGAAGGAAATCAAGGCTCCTTTCATGTGTGATGTGCCAGACGGAATTGCTCTGCACGCAGTGCAGGGGAATCGGGCCTCATCTCGCGGAGAGGGGGAAGTCTCATGGTTTCCTCGAGTTGCGGTGGGAACCTGGGGTATATTCTCGAGTTACGACGGGGATAGCCCTTCCACCCACGTGTTTGTTCAGCCACGTCAGGACTCCTGCCTACTTGCGAGGGACAACTCGGGATTCTCCTCGAGGCTTGGCAGGGCAATTCGGACGCCTCTCCAGCTGAGGCGGGAGACCAAGGGTCCCTTTCCACGTGCCACAGGAATCCTGGGACACCTATCAAGTTTCACGAGGAGTCAGGCATCGTCTCCTTTGGAGGCACTGATCTCCGCGTACCTCTGGAGTTTTCAAAGGATGTGAGGCCTCCGGTCGCGATGAGGTGGGGAACTAGGTCTTTCTCTGTGGTCTCCACAGGGGATTCAGACATCCTTTCTTCTTGGGAGATGCAAGACGAGCCTGCATTCAAGTCACTGCAAGGATATCCAGGCTTATTTCGCGTCAGGGAATCGCGGTGTCCATTCCACTTGAGGCCGCAAACTCAGGGTCCCTCTCACATACATAGAGCTGAGAGAAGCCTCCTCTTGATGTGCTTGTGGTAAGGTGGTATTCCTCTGGAGTCGAAGCCAGGGACTAACCTCTCATCTCGAGTTGATTTTTGGCCCACGGAGCTCCTTCATGTTGCAACAGTGACCTCAGGATCCCTCGAGCCTTGAAACAGTGTTCTTGGGGTTTCTCTGGAGTGCCATCAAGGAAATCAACGCTCCTTTCATGTGTGATATGCAACACGGAATTGCTCTGCACGCAGTGCAGGGGAATCGTGCCTCATCTCGCGGCGAGGGGGAAGTCTCATGGTTTTTCTCGAGTTGCGGCGGGAACCTGGGGTATATTCTCGAGTTACGACGGGGATGGCCCTTCCACACACGTGTGTGTTCAGCCATGTCAGGACTCCTGCCTAGTTGCGAGGGACAACTCGGGATTCTCCTCGAGGCTTTGCAGGGCAATTGGGACGCCTCTCCAGCTGAGACGGGAGACCAAGGGTCCCTTTCCACGTGCCACAGGAATCCTGGGTCTCCTATCAAGTTTCACGAGGAGTCAGGCATCGTCTCCTTTGGAGGCACTGATCTCCGCATACCTCTGGAGTTTTCAAAGGATTTGAGGCCTCCTGTCGCGATGAGGTGGGGAACTAGGTCTTTCTCTGTGGTCTCCACAGGGGATTCAGACACCCTTTCGTCTTGGGAGATGCAAGACGAGCCTGCATTACAGTCACTGCAGGGATATCTGTCCTTTTTTCGAGTCAGGGCATCGCGGTGTCCATTCCACTTGAGGCCGCAAACTCAGGGTCCCTCTCACATACCTAGAGCTGAGAGAAGCCTCCTCTTGAGGTGCTTGTGGTAAGGTGGTATTCCTCAGGAGTCGAAGCCAGGGACTAACCTCTCATCTCGTTTTGATTCTTGGTCCACGGAGCTCTTTCGTGTTGCTACAGTGACCTCAGGATCCCTCTAGCCTTGAAACAGTGTTCTTGGGGTTTCTCTGGAGTGCCATCAAGGAAATCAAGGCTCCTTTCATGTGTGATGTGCAACACGGAATTGCTCTGCACGCAGTGCAGGGGAATCGGGCCTCATCTCGCGGCGAGGGGGAAGTCTCATGGTTTTTCTCGAGTTGCGGTGGGAACCTGGGGTATATTCTCGAGTTACGACGGGGATGGCCCTTCCACCCACGTGTTTGTTCAGCGACGTCAGGACTCCTGCCTAGTTGGGAGGGACAACTCGGAATTCTCCTCGAGGCTTGGCAGGGCAATGGAACGCTTCTCCAGATGAGGCGGGAGACCAAGGGTCCCTTTCCACGTGCCACAAGAATTCTGGGACTCCTATCAAGTTTCACGAGGAGTCAGGCATCGTCTCCTTTGGAGGCACTGATCTCCGCGTACCTCTGGAGTTTTCAAAGGATGTGAGGCCTCCGGTCGCGATGAGCTGGGGAACTAGGTGTTTCTCTGTGGTCTCCACAGGGGATTCAGACATACTTTCTTCTTGGGAGATGCAAGACGAGCCTGCATTCAAGTCACTGCAGGGATATCCAGGCTTATTTCGCGTCAGGGCATCACGGTGTCCATTCCACTTGAGGCCGCAAACTCAGGGTTCCTCTCACATACCTAGAGCTGAGAGAAGCCTCCTCTTGAGGTGCTTGTTGTAAGGTGGTATTCCTCTGGAGTCGAAGCCAGGGACTAACCTCTCATCTCGAGTTGATTTTTGGCCCACGGAGCTCTTTCGTGTTGCTACAGTGACCTCAGGATCCCTCTAGCCTTCAAACAGTGTTCTTGGGGTTTCTCTGGAGTGCCATCAAGGAAATCAAGGCTCCTTTCATGTGTGATGTGCAAGACGGAATTGCTCTGCACGCAGTGCAGGGGAATCGGGCCTCATCTCGCGGCGAGGGGGAAGTCTCATGGTTTTTCTCGAGTTGCGGCGGGAACCTGGGGTATATTCTCGAGTTACGACGGGGATGGCCCTTCCACCCACGTGTTTGTTCAGCCACGTCAGGACTCCTGCCTAGTTGCGAGGGACAACTCGGGATTCTCCTCGAGGCTTGGCAGGGCAATTGGGACGCCTCTCCAGCTGAGGCGGGAGACCAAGGGTCCCTTTCCACGTGCCACAGGATTCCTGGGACTCCTATCAAGTTTCACGAGGAGTCAGGCATCGTCTCCTTTGGAGGCACTGATCTCCGCGTACCTCTGGAGTTTTCAAAGGATGTGATGCTATCGGTCGCGATGAGGTGGGGAACTAGGTCTTTCTCTGTGGTCTCCACAGGGGATTCAGACATCCTTTCCTCTTGGGAGATGCAAGACGAGCCTGCATTCAAGTCACTGCAGGGATATCCGGCCTTATTTCGAGTCAGGGCATCGCGGTGTCCATTCCACTTGAGGCCGCAAACTCAGGATCCCTCTCACATACCTAGAGCTGAGAGAAGCCTCCTCTTGAGGTGCTTGTGGTAAGGTGGTATTCCTCAGGAGTCGAAGCCAGGGACTAACCTCTCATCTCGTGTTGATTCTTGGTCCACGGAGCTCTTTCGTGTTGCTACAGTGACCTCAGGATCCCTCTAGCCTTGAAACAGTGTTCTTGCGGTTTCTCTGGAGTGCCATCAAGGAAATCAAGGCTCCTTTCATGTGTGATGTGCAACACGGAATTGCTCTGCACGCAGTGCAGGGGAATCGGGCCTCATCTCGCGGCGAGGGGGAAGTCTCATGGTTTTTCTCGAGTTGCGGCGGGAACCTGGGGTATATTCTCGAGTTACGACGGGGATGGCCCTTCCACACAAGTGTTTGTTCAGCCACGTCAGGACTCCTGCCTAGTTGCGAGACACAACTCGGGATTCTCCTCGAGGCTTGGCAGGGCAATTGAGACGCCTCTCCAGCTGAGGTGGTGTACCAAGTGTCCCTTTCCATGTGCCACAGGAATCCTGGGACTCCTAACAAGTTTGACGAGGAGTCAGGCATCGTCTCCTTTGGAGGAACTGATCTCCGCGTACCTCTGGAGTTTTCAAAGGATGTGAGGCCTCCAGTCGCGATGAGGTGGGGAACTAGGTGTTTCTCTGTGGTCTCCACAGGGGATTCAGACATCCTTTCTTCTTGGGAGATGCAAGACGAGCCTGCATTCAAGTCACTGCAGGGATATCCAGGCTTATTTCGCGTCAGGGCATCACGGTGTCCATTCCACTTGAGGCCGCAAACTCAGGGTTCCTCTCACATACCTAGAGCTGAGAGAAGCCTCCTCTTGAGGTGCTTGTTGTAAGGTGGTATTCCTCTGGAGTCGAAGCCAGGGACTAACCTCTCATGTCGAGTTGATTTTTGGCCCACGGAGCTCTTTCGTGTTGCTACAGTGACCTCAGGATCCCTCTAGCCTTGAAACAGTGTTCTTGGGGTTTCTCTGGAGTGCCATCAAGGAAATCAAGGCTCCTTTCATGTGTGATGTGCAAGACGTAATTGCTCTGCACGCAGTGCAGGGGAATCGGGCCTCATCTCGCGGCGAGGGGGAAGTCTCATGGTTTTTCTCGAGTTGCGGCGGGAACCTGGGGTATATTCTCGAGTTACGACGGGGATGGCCCTTCCACCCACGTGTTTGTTCAGCCACGTCAGGACTCCTGCCTAGTTGCGAGGGACAACTCGGGATTCTCCTCGAGGCTTGGCAGGGCAATTGGGACGCCTCTCCAGCTGAGGCGGGAGACCAAGGGTCCCTTTCCACGTGCCACAGGAATCCTGGGACTCCTATCAAGTTTCATGAGGAGTCAGGCATCGTCTACTTTGGAGGCACTGATCTCCGCGTACCTCTGGAGTTTTCAAAGGATGTGAGGCCTCCGGTCGCGATGAGGTGGGGAACTAGGTCTTTCTCTGTGGTCTCCACAGGGGATTCAGACATCCTTTCCTCTTGGGAGATGCAAGACGAGCCTGCATTGAAGTCACTGCAGGGATATCCGGCCTTATTTCGAGTCAGGGCATCGCGGTGTCCATTCCACTTGAGGCCGCAAACTCCGGATCCCTCTCACATACCTAGAGCTGAGAGAAGCCTCCTCTTGAGGTGCTTGTGGTAAGGTGGTATTCCTCAGGAGTCGAAGCCAGGGACTAACCTCTCATCTCGTGTTGATTCTTGGTCCACGGAGCTCTTTCGTTTTGCTACAGTGACCTCAGGTTCCCTCTAGCCTTCAAACAGTGTTCTTGGGGTTTCTCTGGAGTGCCATCAAGGAAATCAAGGCTCCTTTCATGTGTGATGTGCAACACGGAATTGCTCTGCACGCAGTGCAGGGGAATCGGGCCTCATCTCGCGGCAAGGGGGAAGTCTCATGGTTTTTCTCGAGTTGCGGCGGGAACCTGGGGTATATTCTCGAGTTACGACGGGGATGGCCCTTCCGCCCACGTGTTTCTTCAGCGACGTCAGGACTCCTGCCTAGTTGCGAGGGACAACTCGGGATTCTCCTCGAGGCTTTGCAGGGCAATTGGGACGCCTCTCCAGCTGAGACGGGAGACCAAGGGTCCCTTTCCACGTGCCACAGGAATCCTGGGTCTCCTATCAAGTTTCACGAGGAGTCAGGGATCGTCTCCTTTGGAGGCACTGATCTCCGCATACCTCTGGAGTTTTCAAAGGATGTGAGGCCTCCGGTCGCGATGACGTGGGGATCTAGGTCTTTCTCTGTGGTCTCCACAGGGGATTCAGACACCCTTTCGTCTTGGGAGATGCAAGACGAGCCTGCATTCCAGTCACTGCAGGGATATCCGGCCTTATTTCGAGTCAGGGCATCGCGGTGTCCATTCCACTTGAGGCCGCAAACTCAGGGTCCCTCTCACATACCTACAGCTGAGAGAAGCCTCCTCTTGAGGTGCTTGTGGTAAGGTGGTATTCCTCTGGAGTCGAAGCCAGGGACTAACCTCTCATCTCGAGTTGATTTTTGGTCCACGGAGCTCTTTAGGGTTACTACAGTGACCTCAGGATCCCTCGAGCCTTGAAACAGTGTTCTTGGGGTTTCTCTGGAGTGCCATCAAGGAAATCAAGGCTCCTTTCATGTGTGATGTGCAAGACGGAATTGCTCTGCACGCAGTACAGGGGAATCGGGCCTCATCTCGCATCGAGGGGGAAGTCTCATGGTTTTTCTCGAGTTGCGGCGGGAACCTGGGGTATATTCTCGAGTTACGACGGGGATGGCCCTTCCACACACGTGTTTGTTCAGCCACGTCAGGACTCCTGCCTAGTTGCGAGGGACAACTCGGAATTCTCCTCGAGGATTGGCAGGGCAATGGAACGCCTCTCCAGATGAGGCGGGAGACCAAGGGTCCCTTTCCACGTGCCACAAGAATCCTGGGACTCCTATCAAGTTTCACGAGGAGTCAAGCATCGTCTCCTTTGGAGGCACTGATCTCCGAGTACCTCTGGAGTTTTCAAAGGATGTGAGGCCTCCGGTCGCGATGAGGTGGGGAACTAGGTGTTTCTCTTTGGTCTCCACAGGGGATTCAGACATCCTTTCGTCTTGGGAGATGCAAGACGAGCCTGCATTGAAGTCACTGCAGGGATATCCGGCCTTTTTTCGAGTCAGGGCATCGCAGTGTCCATTCCACTTGAGGCCGCAAACTCAGGGTCCCTCTCACATACCTAGAGCTGAGAGAAGCCTCCTCTTGAGGTGCTTGTGGTAAGGTGGTATTCCTCTGGAGTCGAAGCCAGGGACTAACCTCTCATCTCGAGTTGATTTTTGGTCCACGGAGCTCTTTCGTGTTACTACAGTGACCTCAGGATCCCTCGAGCCTTGAAACAGTGTTCTTGGGGTTTCTCTGGAGTGCCATCAAGGAAATCAAGGCTCCTTTCATGTGTGATGTGCAACACGGAATTGCTCTGCTCGCAGTGCAGGGGAATCGGGCCTCATCTCGCGGCGAGGGGGAAGTCTCATGGTTTTTCTCGAGTTGCGGCGGGAACCTGGGGTATATTCTCGAGTTACGACGGGGATGCCCTTCCACACAAGTGTTTGTTCAGCCACGTCAGGACTCCTGCTTAGTTGCGAGGGACAACTCGGGATTCTCCTCGAGGCTTTGCAGGGCAATGGGACGCCTCTCCAGCTGAGACGGGGGACCAAGGGTCCCTTTCCACGTGCCACAGGAATCCTGGGTCTCCTATCAAGTTTCACGAGGCGTCAGGCATCGTCTCCTTTGGAGACACTGATCTCCACATACCTCTGGAGTTTTCAAAGGATGTGAGGCCTCCCGTCGCGATGAGGTGGGGAACTAGGTGTTTCTCTGTGGTCTCCACAGGGGATTCAGACATCCTTTCTTCTTGGGAGATGCAAGACGAGCCTGCATTCAAGTCACTGCAGGGATATCCAGGCTTATTTCGCGTCAGGGCATCACGGTGTCCATTCCACTTGAGGCCGCAAACTCAGGGTTCCTCTCACATACCTAGAGCTGAGAGAAGCCTCCTCTTGAGGTGCTTGTTGTAAGGTGGTATTCCTCTGGAGTCGAAGCCAGGGACTAACCTCTCATGTCGAGTTGATTTTTGGCCCACGGAGCTCTTTCGTGTTGCTACAGTGACCTCAGGATCCCTCTAGCCTTCAAACAGTGTTCTTGGGGTTTCTCTGGAGTGCCATCAAGGAAATCAAGGCTCCTTTCATGTGTGATGTGCAACACGGAATTGCTCTGCACGCAGTGCAGGGGAATCGGGCCTCATCTCGCGGCGAGGGGGAAGTCTCATGGTTTTTCTCGAGTTGCGGCGGGAACCTGGGGTATATTCTCGAGTTACGACGGGGATGGCCCTTTCACCCACGTGTTTCTTCAGCGACGTCAGGGCTCCTGCCTAGTTGCGAGGGACAACTCGGGATTCTCCTAGAGGCTTTACAGGGCAATTGGGACGCCTCTCCAGCTGAGACGGGAGACCAAGTGTCCCTTTCCACGTGCCACAGGAATCCTGGGTCTCCTATCAAGTTTCACGAGGAGTCAGGCATCGTCTCCTTTGGAGGCACTGATCTCCGCATACCTCTGGAGTTTTCAAAGGATGTGAGGCCTCCGGTCGCGATGAGGTGGGGAACTAGGTCTTTCTCTGTGGTCTCCACAGGGGATTCAGACACCCTTTCTTCTTGGGAGATGCAAGACGAGCCTGCATTCCAGTCACTGCAGGGATATCCGGCCTTATTTCGAGTCAGGGCATCGCGGTGTCCATTCCACATGAGGCCGCAAACTCAGGGTCCCTCTCACAAACCTAGAGCTGAGAGAAGCCTCCTCTTGAGGTGCTTGTGGTAAGGTGGTATTCCTCTGGAGTCGAAGCTAGGGACTAACCTCTCATCTCGTGTTGATTCTTGGTCCACGGAGCTCTTTCGTGTTGCTACAGTGACCTCAGGATCCCTCTAGCCATGAAACAGTGTTCTTGGGGTTTCTCTGGAGTGCCATCAAGGAAATCAAGGCTCCTTTCATGTGTGATGTGCAACACGGAATTGCTCTGCACGCAGTGCAGGGGAATCGGGCCTCATTTTGCGGCGAGGGGGAAGTCTCATGGTTTTTCTCGAGTTGCGGTGGAAACCTGGGGTATATTCTTGAGTTACGACGGGGATGGCCCTTCCACACACGTGTGTGTTGAGTCATGTCAGGACTCCTGCCTAGTTGCGAGGGACAACTCGGGATTCTCCTCGAGGCTTTGCAGGGCAATTGGGACGCCTCTCCAGCTGAGACGGGGGACCAAGGGTCCCTTTCCACGTGCCACAGGAATCCTGGGTCTCCTATCAAGTTTCACGAGGAGTCAGGCATCGTCTCCTTTGGAGACACTGATCTCCACATACCTCTGGAGTTTTCAAAGGATTTGAGGCCTCCTGTCGCGATGAGGTGGGGAACTAGGTCTTTCTCTGTGGTCTCCACAGGGGATTCAGACACCCTTTCGTCTTGGGAGATGCAAGACTAGCCTGCATTCCAGTCACTGCAGGGATATCCGGCCTTATTTCGAGTCAGGGCATCGCGGTGTCCATTCCACTTGAGGCCGCAAACTCAGGGTCCCTCTCACATACCTAGAGCTGAGAGAAGCCTCCTCTTGAGGTGCTTGTGGTAAGGTGGTATTCCTCTGGAGTCGAAGCCAGGGACTAACCTCTCATCTCGAGTTGATTTTTGGTCCACGGAGCTCTTTCGTGTTGCTACAGTGACCTCAGGATCCCTCTAGCCTTGAAACAGTGTTCTTGGGGTTTCTCTGGAGTGCCATGAAGGAAATCAAGGCTCCTTTCATGTGTGATGTGCAACACAGAATTGCTCTGCACGCAGTGCAGGGGAATCGGGCCTCATCTCGCGGCGAGGGGGAAGTCTCATGGTTTTTCTCGAGTTGCGGCGGGAACCTGGGGTATATTCTCGAGTTACGACGGGGATGGCCCTTCCACACACGTGTTTGTTCAGCCACGTCAGGACTCCTGCCTAGTTGCGAGGGACAACTCGGGATTCTCCACGAGGCTTGGCAGGGCAATTGGGACGCCTCTCCAGCTGAGGCGGGAGACCAAGTGTCCCTTTCCAAGTGCCACAGGTATCCTGGGACTCCTATCAAGTTTCACGAGGAGTCAGGCATCGTCTCCTTTGGAGGCACTGATCTCCGCGTACCTCTGGAGTTTGCAAAGGATGTGAGGCCTCCGGTCGCGATGAGGTGGGGAACTAGGTGTTTCTCTGTGGTCTCCACAGGGGATTCAGACATCCTTTCATCTTGGGAGATGCAAGACGAGCCTGCATTCAAGTCACTGCAGGGATATTGAGCCTTATTTCGCGTCAGGACATCGCGGTGTCCATTCCACTTGAGGCCGCAAACTCAGGGTCCCTCTCACATACCTAGAGCTGAGAGAAGCCTCCTCTTGAGGTGCTTGTGGTAAGGTGGTATTCCTCTGGAGTCGAAGCCAGGGAGTAACCTCTCATCTCGAGTTGATTTTTGGCCCACGGAGCTCTTTCGTATTGCTACAGTGACCTCAGGATCCCTCTAGCCTTGAAACAGTGTTCTTGGGGTTTCTCTGGAGTGCCATCAAGGAAATCAAGGCTCCTTTCATGTGTGATGTGCAAGACGGAATTGCTCTGCACATAGTGCAGGGGAATCGGACCTCATCTTGCGGCGAGGGGGAAGTCTCATGGTTTTTCTCGAGTTGCGGCGGGAACCTGGGGTATATTCTCGAGTTACGACGGGGATGGCACTTCCACACACGTGTGTGTTCAGCGACGTCAGGACTCCTGCCTAGTTGCGAGGGACAACTCGGGATTCTCCTCGAGGCTTTGCAGGGCAATTGGGACGCCTCTCCAGCTGAGACGGGAGACCAAGGGTCCCTTTCCACGTGCCACAGGAATCCTGGGTCTCCTATCAAGTTTCACGAGGAGTCAGGCATCGTCTCCTTTGGAGGCACTGATCTCCGCGTACCTCTGGAGTTTTCAAAGGATTTGAGGCCTCCTGTCGCGATGAGGTGGGGAACTAGGTCTTTCTCTGTGGTCTCCACAGGCGATTCAGACACCCTTTCGTCTTGGGAGATGCAAGACGAGCCTGCATTCAAGTCACTGCAGGGATATCCGGCCTTATTTCCAGTCAGGGCATCGCGGTGTCCATTCCACTTGAGGCCGCAAACTCAGGGTCCCTCTCACATACCTAGAGCTGAGAGAAGCCTCCTCTTGAGGTGCTTGTGGTAAGGTGGTATTCCTCTGGAGTCGAAGCCAGGGACTAACCTCTCATCTCGAGTTGATTTTTGATCCACGGAGCTCTTTCGTGTTGCTACAGTGACCTCAGGATCCCTCTAGCCTTGAAACAGTGTTCTTGGGGTTTCTCTGGAGTGCCATGAAGGAAATCAAGGCTCCTTTCATGTGTGATGTGCAACACAGAATTGCTCTGCACGCAGTGCAGGGGAATCGGGCCTCATCTCGCGGCGAGGGGGAAGTCTCATGGTTTTTCTCGAGTTGCGGCGGGAACCTGGGGTATATTCTGGAGTTACGACGGGGATGGCCCTTCCACACACGTGTTTGTTCAGCCACGTCAGGACTCTTGCCTAGTTGCGACACACAACTCGGGATTCTCCTCGAGGCTTGGCAAGGCAATTGGGACGCCTCTCCAGCTGAGGCGGGAGACCAAGGGTCCCTTTCCACGTGCCACAGGAATCCTGGGACTCCTATCAAGTTTCACGAGGAGTCAGGCATCGTCTCCTTTGGAGGCACTGATCTCCGCGTACCTCTGGAGTTTTCAAAGGATGTGAGGCCTCCGGTCGCGATGAGGTGGGGAACTAGGTTTTCTCTGTGGTCTCCACAGGGGATTCAGACATCCTTTCATCTTGGGAGATGCAAGATGAGCCTGCATTCAAGTCACTGCAGGGATATCCAGCCTTATTTCACGTCAGGGCATCGCGGTGTCCATTCCACTTGAGGCCGCAAACTCAGGGTCCCTCTCACATACCTAGAGCTGAGAGAAGCCTCCTCTTGAGGTGCTTGTGGTAAGGTGGTATTCCTCTGGAGTCGAAGCCAGGGACTAACCTCTCATCTCGAGTTGATTTTTGGCCCACGGAGCTCTTTCGTGTTGCTACAGTGACCTCAGGATCCCTCTAGCCTTGAAACAGTGTTCTTGGGGTTTCTCTGGAGTGCCATCAAGGAAATCAAGGCTCCTTTCATGTGTGATGTGCAACACGGAATTGCTCTGCACGCAGTGCAGGGGAATCGGGCCTCATTTTGCGGTGAGGGGGAAGTCTCATGGTTTTTCTCGAGTTGCGGCGGGAACCTGGGGTATATTCTCGAGTTACGACGGGGATGGCCCTTCCACACCCGTGTGTGTTCAGCCATGTCAGGACTCCTGCCTAGTTGCGAGGGACAGCTCTGGATTCTCCTCGAGGCTTGGCAGGGCAATTTGGACGCCTCTCCAGCTGAGGCGGGAGACCAAGTGTCCCTTTCCAAGTGCCACAGGAATCCTGGGACTCCTATCAAGTTTCACGAGGAGTCAGGCATCGTCTCCTTTGGAGGCACTGATCTCCGCGTACCTCTGGAGTTTTCAAAGGATGTGAGGCTATCGGTCGCGATGAGGTGGGGAACTAAGTCTTTCTCTGTGCTTTCCACAGGGGATTCAGACATCCTTTCGTCCTGGGAGATGCAAGACGAGCCTGCATTGAAGTCACTGCAGGGATATCCAGCCTTATTTCGAGTCAGGGCATCGCGGTGTCCATTCCACTTGAGGCCGCAAACTCAGGGTCCCTCTCACATACCTAGAGCTGAGAGAAGCCTCCTCTTGAGGTGCTTGTGGTAAGGTGGTATTCCTCTGGAGACGAATCCAGGGACTAGCCTCTCTTTTTGAGTTGATTTTTGGTCCACAGAGTTCTTTTGTGTTGCTACAGTAACCTCAGGATCCCTCTAGCCTTGAAACAGTGTTCTTGGGGTTTCTCTGGAGTGCCATCAAGGAAATCAAGGCTCCTTTCATGTGTGATGTGCAAGACGGAATTGCTCTGCACGCAGTACAGGGGAATCGGGCCTCATCTCGCATCGAGGGGGAAGTCTCATGGTTTTTCTCGAGTTGCGGCGGGAACCTGGGGTATATTCTCGAGTTACGACGGGGATGGCCCTTCCACCCACGTGTTTGTTCAGCCACGTCAGGACTCCTGCCTCTTTGCGAAGGACAACTCGGGATTCTCCTCGAGGCTTGGCAGGGCAATTGGGACGCCTCTCCAGCTGAGGCGGGAGACCAAGGGTCCCTTTCCACGTGCCACAGGAATCCTGGGACTCCTATCAAGTTTCACGAGGAGTCAGGCATCGTCTCCTTTGGAGGCACTGATCTCCGCGTACCTCTGGAGTTTTCAAAGCACGTGAGGCATCCGGTCGCGATGAGGTGGGGAACTAAGTCTTTCTCTGTGGTCTCCACAGGGGATTCAGACACCCTTTCGTCTTGGGAGATGCAAGACGAGCCTGCATTCCAGTCACTGCAGGGATATCCGGCCTTATTTCGAGTCAGGGCATCGCGGTGTCCATTCCACTTGAGGCCGCAAACTCAGGGTCCCTCTCACATACCTAGAGCTGAGAGAAGCCTCCTCTTGAGGTGCTTGTGGTAAGGTGGTATTCCTCTGGAGACGAATCCAGGGACTAACCTCTCTTTTCGAGTTGATTTTTGGTCCACAGAGTTCTTTCGTGTTGCTACAGTGACCTCAGGATCCCTCTAGCCTTGAAACAGTGTTCTTGGGGTTCTCTGGAGTGCCATCAAGGAAATCAAGGCTCCTTTCATGTGTGATGTGCAAGACGGAATTGCTCTGCACGCAGTACAGGGGAATCGGGCCTCATCTCGCATCGAGGGGGAAGTCTCATGGTTTTTCTCGAGTTGCGGCAGGAACCTGGGGTATATTCTCGAGTTACGACGGGGATGGCCCTTCTACCCACGTGTTTGTTCAGCCACGTCAGGACTCCTGCCTAGTTGCGAGGGACAACTCGGGATTCTCCTCGAGGCTTGGTAGGGCAATTGGAACGCCTCTCCAGCTGAGGCGGGAGACCAAGGGTCCCTTTCCACGTGCCACAAGAATCCTGGGATTCCTATCAAGTTTCACGAGGAGTCAGGCATCGTCTCCTTTGGAGGCACTGATCTCCGCGTACCTCTGGAGTTTTCAAAGGATGTGAGGCCTCCGGTCGCGATGAGGTGGGGAACTAGGTGTTTCTCTGTGGTCTCCACAGGGGATTCAGACATCCTTTCTTCTTGGGAGATGCAAGACGAGCCTGCATTCAAGTCACTGCAGGGATATCCGGCCTTATTTCGAGTCAGGGCATCGCGGTGTCCATTCCACTTGAGGCCGCAAACTCAGGGTCCCTCTCACATACCTAGAGCTGAGAGAAGCCTCCTCTTGAGGTGCTTGTGGTAAAGTGGTATTCCTCAGGAGTCGAAGCCAGGGACTAACCTCTCATCTCGTGTTGATTCTTGGTCCACGGAGCTCTTTCGTGTTGCTACAGTGACCTCAGGATCCCTCTAGCCTTGAAACAGTGTTCTTGGGGTTTCTCTGGAGTGCCATCAAGGAAATCAAGGCTCCTTTCATGTGTGATGTGCAACACGGAATTGCTCTGCACGCAGTGCAGGGGAATCGGGCCTCATCTCGCGGCGAGGGGGAAGTCTCATGGTTTTTCTCGAGTTGCGGCGGGAACCTGGGGTATATTCTCGAGTTACGACGGGGATGGCCCTTCCACACACGTGTGTGTTCAGCCATGTCAGGACTCCTGCCTAGTTGCGAGGGACAACTCGGGATTCTCCTCGAGGCTTTGCAGGGCATTTGGGACGCCTCTCCAGCTGAGACGGGAGACCAAGGGTCCCTTTCCACGTGCCACAGGAATCCTGGGTCTCCTATCAAGTTTCACGAGGAGTCAGGCATCGTCTCCTTTGGAGGCACTGATCTCCGCATACCTCTGGAGTTTTCAAAGGATTTGAGGCCTCCTGTCGCGATGAGGTGGGGAACTAGGTCTTTCTCTGTGGTCTCCACAGGGGATTCAGACACCCTTTCGTCTTGGGAGATGCAAGACGAGCCTGCATTCAAGTCACTGCAGGGATATCCGGCCTTATTTCGAGTCAGGGCATCGCGGTGTCCATTCCACTTGAGGCCGCAAACTCAGGGTCCCTCTCACATACCTAGAGCTGAGAGAAGCCTCCTCTTGAGGTGCTTGTGGTAAGGTGGTATTCCTCTGGAGTCGAAGCCAGGGACTAACCTCTCATCTCGAGTTGATTTTTGGTCCACGGAGCTCTTTCGTGTTGCTACAGTGACCTCAGGATCCCTCTAGCCTTGAAACAGTGTTCTTGGGGTTTCTCTGGAGTGCCATGAAGGAAATCAAGGCTCCTTTCATGTGTGATGTGCAACACAGAATTGCTCTGCACGCAGTGCAGGGGAATCGGGCCTCATCTCGCGGCGAGGGGGAAGTCTCATGGTTTTTCTCGAGTTGCGGCGGGAACCTGGGGTATATTCTCGAGTTACGACGGGGATGGCCCTTCCACACACGTGTTTGTTCAGCCACGTCAGGACTCTTGCCTAGTTGCGAGACACAACTCGGGATTCTCCTCGAGGCTTTGCAAGGCAATTGGGACACCTCTCCAGCTGAGGCGGGAGACCAAGTGTCCCTTTCCACGTGCCACAGGAATCCTGGGACTCCTATCAAGTTTCACGAGGAGTCAGGCATCGTCTCCTATGGAGCCACTGATCTCCGCGTACCTCTGGAGTTTTCAAAGGATGTGAGGCTATCGGTCGCGATGAGGTGGGGAACTAAGTCTTTCTCTGTGCTTTCCACAGGGGATTCAGACATCCTTTCGTCCTGGGAGATGCAAGACGAGCCTGCATTGAAGTCACTGCAGGGATATCCGGCCTTATTTCGAGTCAGGGCATCGCGGTGTCCATTCCACTTGAGGCCGCAAACTCAGGGTCCCTCTCACATACCTAGAGCTGAGAGAAGCCTCCTCTTGAGGTGCTTGTGGTAAGGTGGTATTCCTCTGGAGACGAATCCAGGGACTAACCTCTCTTTTCGAGTTGATTTTTGGTCCACAGAGTTCTTTCGTGTTGCTACAGTGACCTCAGGATCCCTCTAGCCTTGAAACAGTGTTCTTGGGGTTCTCTGGAGTGCCATCAAGGAAATCAAGGCTCCTTTCATGTGTGATGTGCAAGACGGAATTGCTCTGCACGCAGTACAGGGGAATCGGGCCTCATCTCGCATCGAGGGGGAAGTCTCATGGTTTTTCTCGAGTTGCGGCGGGAACCTGGGGTATATTCTCGAGTTACGACGGGGATGGCCCTTCTACCCACGTGTTTGTTCAGCCACGTCAGGACTCCTGCCTAGTTGCGAGGGACAACTCGGGATTCTCCTCGAGGCTTGGTAGGGCAATTGGAACGCCTCTCAAGCTGAGGCGGGAGACCAAGGGTCCCTTTCCACGTGCCACAAGAATCCTGGGACTCCTATCAAGTTTCACGAGGAGTCAGGCATCGTCTCCTTTGGAGGCACTGATCTCCGCGTACCTCTGGAGTTTTCAAAGGATGTGAGGCCTCCGGTCGCGATGAGGTGGGGAACTAGGTGTTTCTCTGTGGTCTCCACAGGGGATTCAGACATGCTTTCTTCTTGGGAGATGCAAGACGAGCCTGCATTCAAGTCACTGCAGGGATATCCGGCCTTATTTCGAGTCAGGGCATCGCGGTGTCCATTCCACTTGAGGCCGCAAACTCAGGGTCCCTCTCACATACCTAGAGCTGAGAGAAGCCTCCTCTTGAGGTGCTTGTGGTAAAGTGGTATTCCTCAGGAGTCGAAGCCAGGGACTAACCTCTCATCTCGTGTTGATTCTTGGTCCACGGAGCTCTTTCGTGTTGCTACAGTGACCTCAGGATCCCTCTAGCCTTGAAACAGTGTTCTTGGGGTTTCTCTGGAGTGCCATCAAGGAAATCAAGGCTCCTTTCATGTGTGATGTGCAACACGGAATTGCTCTGCACGCAGTGCAGGGGAATCGGGCCTCATCTCGCGGCGAGGGGGAAGTCTCATGGTTTTTCTCGAGTTGCAGCGGGAACCTGGGGTATATTCTCGAGTTACGACGGGGATGGCCCTTCCACACACGTGTGTGTACAGCCATGTCAGGACTCCTGCCTAGTTGCGAGGGACAACTCGGGATTCTCCTCGAGGCTTTGCAGGGCATTTGGGACGCCTCTCCAGCTGAGACGGGAGACCAAGGGTCCCTTTCCACGTGCCACAGGAATCCTGGGTCTCCTATCAAGTTTCACGCGGAGTCAGGCATCGTCTCCTTTGGAGGCACTGATCTCCGCATACCTCTGGAGTTTTCAAAGGATTTGAGGCCTCCTGTCGCGATGAGGTGGGGAGCTAGGTCTTTCTCTGTGGTCTCCACAGGGGATTCAGACACCCTTTCGTCTTGGGAGATGCAAGACGAGCCTGCATTCCAGTCACTGCAGGGATATCCGGCCTTATTTCGAGTCAGGGCATCGCGGTGTCCATTCCACTTGAGGCCACAAACTCAGGGTCCCTCTCACATACCTAGAGCTGAGAGAAGCCTCCTCTTGAGGTGCTTGTGGTAAGGTGGTATTCCTCTGGAATCAAAGCCAGGGACTAACCTCTCATCTCGAGTTGATTTTTGGTCCACGGAGCTCTTTCGTGTTGCTACAGTGACCTCAGGATCCCTCTAGCCTTGAAACAGTGTTCTTGGGGTGTCTCTGGAGTGCCATGAAGGAAATCAAGGCTCCTTTCATGTGTGATGTGCAACACAGAATTGCTCTGCACGCAGTGCAGGGGAATCGGGCCTCATCTCGCGGCGAGGGGGAAGTCTCATGGTTTTTCTCGAGTTGCGGCGGGAACCTGGGGTATATTCTCGAGTTACGACGGGGATGGCCCTTCCACACACGTGTTTGTTCAGCCACGTCAGGACTCTTGCCTAGTTGCGAGACACAACTCGGGATTCTCCTCGAGGCTTTGCAAGACAATTGGGACGCCTCTCCAGCTGAGGCGGGAGACCAAGGGTCCCTTTCCACGTGCCACAGGAATCCTGGGACTCCTATCAAGTTTCACGAGGAGTCAGGCATCGTCTCCTATGGAGCCACTGATCTCCGCGTACCTCTGGAGTTTTCAAAGGATGTGAGGCCTCCGGTCGCGATTAGGTGGGGAATTAGGTCTTTCTCTGTGGTCTCCACAGGGGATTCAGACATCCTTTCATCTTGGGAGATGCAAGACGAGCCTGCATTCAAGTCACTGCAGGGATATCCAGCCTTATTTCGCGTCAGGGCATCGCGGTGTCCATTCCACATGAGGCCGCAAACTCAGGGTCCCTCTCACATACCTAGAGCTGAGAGAAGCCTCCTCTTGAGGTGCTTGTGGTAAGGTGGTATTCCTCTGGAGTCGAAGCCAGGGACTAACCTCTCATCTCGAGTTGATTTTTGGCCCACGGAGCTCTTTCCTGTTGCTACAGTGACCTCAGGATCCCTCTAGCCTTGAGACAGTGTTCTTGGGGTTTCTCTGGAGTGCCATCAAGGAAATCAAGGCTCCTTTCATGTGTGATGTGCAACACGGAATTACTCTGCACGCAGTGCAGGGGAATCGGGCCTCATCTCGCGGCGAGGGGGAAGTCTCATGGTTTTTCTCGAGTTGCGGCGGGAACCTGGGGTATATTCTCGAGTTACGACGGGGATGGCCCTTCCACCCACGTGTTTCTTCAGCGACGTCAGGACTCCTGCCTAGTTGCGAGGGACAACTCTGGATTCTCCTCGAGGCTTGGCAGGGCAATTGGGACGCCTCTCCAGCTGAGGCGGGAGACCAAGTGTCCCTTTCCAAGTGCCACAGGAATCCTGGGACTCCTATCAAGTTTCACGAGGAGTCAGGCATCGTCTCCTTTGGAGGCACTGATCTCCGCGTACCTCTGGAGTTTTCAAAGGATGTGAGGCTATCGGTCGCGATGAGGTGGGGAACTAAGTCTTTCTCTGTGCTTTCCACAGGGGATTCAGACATCCTTTCGTCCTGGGAGATGCAAGACGAGCCTGCATTGAAGTCACTGCAGGGATATCCGGCCTTATTTCGAGTCAGGGCATCGCGGTGTCCATTCCACTTGAGGCCGCAAACTCAGGGTCCCTCTCACATACCTAGAGCTGAGAGAAGCCTCCTCTTGAGGTGCTTGTGGTAAGGTGGTATTCCTCTGGAGACGAATCCAGGGACTAACCTCTCTTTTCGAGTTGATTTTTGGTCCACAGAGTTCTTTCGTGTTGCTACAGTGACCTCAGGATCCCTCTAGCCTTGAAACAGTGTTCTTGGGGTTCTCTGGAGTGCCATCAAGGAAATCAAGGCTCCTTTCATGTGTGATGTGCAAGACGGAATTGCTCTGCACGCAGTACAGGGGAATCGGGCCTCATCTCGCATCGAGGGGGAAGTCTCATGGTTTTTCTCGAGTTGCGGCGGGGACCTGGGGTATATTCTCGAGTTACGACGGGGATGGCCCTTCTACCCACGTGTTTGTTCAGCCACGTCAGGACTCCTGCCTAGTTGCGAGGGACAACTCGGGATTCTCCTCGAGGCTTGGTAGGGCAATTGGAACGCCTCTCCAGCTGAGGCGGGAGACCAAGGGTCCCTTTCCACGTGCCACAAGAATCCTGGGACTCCTATCAAGTTTCACGAGGAGTCAGGCATCGTCTCCTTTGGAGGCACTGATCTCCGCGTACCTCTGGAGTTTTCAAAGGATGTGAGGCCTCCGGTCGCGATGAGGTGGGGAACTAGGTGTTTCTCTGTGGTCTCCACAGGGGACTCAGACATGCTTTCTTCTTGGGAGATGCAAGACGAGCCTGCATTCAAGTCACTGCAGGGATATCCGGCCTTATTTCGAGTCAGGGCATCGCGGTGTCCATTCCACTTGAGGCCGCAAACTCAGGGTCCCTCTCACATACCTAGAGCTGAGAGAAGCCTCCTCTTGAGGTGCTTGTGGTAAAGTGGTATTCCTCAGGAGTCGAAGCCAGGGACTAACCTCTCATCTCGTGTTGATTCTTGGTCCACGGAGCTCTTTCGTGTTGCTACAGTGACCTCAGGATCCCTCTAGCCTTGAAACAGTGTTCTTGGGGTTTCTCTGGAGTGCCATCAAGGAAATCAAGGCTCCTTTCATGTGTGATGTGCAACACGGAATTGCTCTGCACGCAGTGCAGGGGAATCGGGCCTCATCTCGCGGCGAGGGGGAAGTCTCATGGTTTTTCTCGAGTTGCGGCGGGAACCTGGGGTATATTCTCGAGTTACGACGGGGATGGCCCTTCCACACACGTGTGTGTTCAGCCATGTCAGGACTCCTGCCTAGTTGCGAGGGACAACTCGGGATTCTCCTCGAGGCTTGGCAGGGCAAATGGGACGCCTCTCCAGCTGAGGCGGGAGACCAAGTGTCCCTTTCCAAGTGCCACAGGAATCCTGGGACTCCTATCAAGTTTCACGAGGAGTCAGGCATCGTCTCCTTTGGAGGCACTGATTTCCGCGTACCTCTGGAATTTTCAAAGGATGTGAGGCTATCGGCCGCGATGAGGTGGGGAACTAAGTCTTTCTCTGTGCTTTCCACAGGGGATTCAGACATCCTTTCGTCCTGGGAGATGCAAGACGAGCCTGCATTCAAGTCACTGCAGGGATATCCGGGCTTATTTCGAGTCAGGGCATCGCGGTGTCCATTCCACTTGAGGCCGCAAACTCAGGATCCCTCTCACATACCTAGAGCTGAGAGAAGCCTCCTCTTGAGGTGCTTGTGGTAAGGTGGTATTCCTCAGGAGTCGAAGCCAGGGACTAACCTCTCATCTCGTGTTGATTCTTGGTCCACGGAGCTCTTTCTTGTTGCTACAGTGACCTCAGGATCCCTCTAGCCTTGAAACAGTGTTCTTGGGGTTTCTCTGGAGTGCCATCAAGGAAATCAAGGCTCCTTTCATGTGTGATGTGCAACACGGAATTGCTCTGCACGCAGTGCAGGGGAATCGGGCCTCATCTCGCGGCGAGGGGGAAGTCTCATGGTTTTTCTCGAGTTGCGGCGGGAACCTGGGGTATATTCTCGAGTTACGACGGGGATGGCCCTTCCACCCACGTGTGTGTTCAGCCATGTCAGGACTCCTGCCTAGTTGCGAGGGACAACTCTGGATTCTCCTCGAGGCTTGGCAGGGCAATTGGGACGCCTCTCCAGGTGAGGCGGGAGACCAAGTGTCCCTTTCCAAGAGCCACAGGAATCCTGGGACTCCTATCAAGTTTCACAAGGAGTCAGGCATCGTCTCCTTTGGAGGCACTGATCTCCGCGTACCTCTGGAGTTTTCAAAGGATGTGAGGCTATCGGTCGCGATGAGGTGGGGAAATAAGTCTTTCTCTGTGCTTTCCACAGGGGATTCAGACATCCTTTCGTCCTGGGAGATGCAAGACGTGCCTGCATTGAAGTCACTTCAGGGATATCCGGCCTTATTTCGAGTCAGGGCATCGCGGTGTCCATTCCACTTGAGGCCGCAAACTCAGGGTCCCTCTCACATGCCTAGAGCTGAGAGAAGCCTCCTCTTGAGGTGCTTGTGGTAAGGTGGTATTCCTCTGGAGACGAATCCAGGCACTAACCTCTATTATTGAGTTGATTTTTGGTCCACAGAGTTCTTTCGTGTTGCTACAGTGGCCTCAGGATCCCGCTATCCTTGAAACAGTGTTCTTGGGGTTTCTCTGGAGTGCCATCAAGGAAATCAAGGCTCCTTTCATGTGTGATGTGCAACACAGAATTGCTCTGCACGCAGTACAGGGGAATCGGGCCTCATCTCGCATCGAGGGGGAAGTCTCATGGTTTTTCTCGAGTTGCGGCGGGAACCTGGGGTATATTCTCGAGTTACGACGGGGATGGACCTTCCACACACGTGTGTGTTCAGCCATGTCAGGACTCCTGCCTAGTTGCGAGGGACAACTCTGGATTCTCCTCGAGGCTTTGCAGGGCAATTGGGACGCCTCTCCAGCTGAGACGGGAGACCAAGGGTCCCTTTCCACGTGCCACAGGAATCCTGGGTCTCCTATCAAGTTTCACGAGGAGTCAGGCATCGTCTCCTTTGGAGGCACTGATCTCCGCGTACCTCTGGAGTTTTCAAAGGATGTGAGGCCTCCGGTCGCGATGAGGTGGGGAACTAGGTGTTTCTCTGTGGTCTCCACAGGGGATTCAGACATCCTTTCTTCTTGGGAGATGCAAGACGAGCCTGCATTCAAGTCACTGCAGGGATATCCGGGCTTATTTCGAGTCAGGGTATCGCGGTGTCCATTCCACTTGAGGCCGCAAACTCAGGGTCCCTCTCACATACCTAGAGCTGAGAGAAGCCTCCTCTTGAGGTGCTTGTGGTAAGGTGGTATTCCTCAGGAGTCGAAGCCAGGGACTAACCTCTCATCTCGTGTTGATTCTTGGTCCACGGAGCTCTTTCGTGTTGCTACAGTGACCTCAGGATCCCTCTAGCCTTGAAACAGTGTTCTTGGGGTTTCTCTGGAGTGCCATCAAGGAAATCAAGGCTCCTTTCATGTGTGATGTGCAACACGGAATTGCTCTGCACGCAGTGCAGGGGAATCGGGCCTCATCTCGCAGCGAGGAGGAAGTCTCATGGTTTTTCTCGAGTTGCGGCGGGAACCTGGGGTATATTCTCGAGTTACGACGGGGATGGCCCTTTCACACACGTGTGTGTTCAGCCATGTCAGGACTCCTGCCTAGTTGCGAGGGACAACTCGGGATTCTCCTCGAGGCTTTGCAGGGCAATTGGGACGCCTATCCAGCTGAGACGGGAGACCAAGGGTCCCTTTCCACGTGCCACAGGAATCCTGGTTCTCCTATCAAGTTTCACGAGGAGTCAGGCATCGTCTCCTTTGGAGGCACTGATCTCCGCATACCTCTGGAGTTTTCAAAGCACGTGAGGCATCCGGTCGCGATGAGGTGGGGAACTAGGTCTTTCTCTGTGGTCTCCACAGGGGATTCAGACACCCTTTCGTCTTGGGAGATTCAAGACGAGCCTGCATTCCAGTCACTGCAGGGATATCCGGCCTTATTTCGAGTCAGGGCATCGCGGTGTCCATTCCACTTGAGGCCGCAAACTCAGGGTCCCTCTCACATACCTAGAGCTGAGAGAAGCCTCCTCTTGAGGTGCTTGTGGTAAGGTGGTATTCCTCTGGAGTCGAAGCCAGGGACTAACCTCTCATCTCGAGTTGATTTTTGGCCCACGGAGCTCTTTCGTGTTGCTACAGTGACCTCAGGATCCCTCTAGCCTTGAAACAGTGTTCTTGGGGTTTCTCTGGAGTGCCATGAAGGAAATCAAGGCTCCTTTCATGTGTGATGTGCAACACAGAATTGCTCTGCACGCAGTGCAGGGGAATCGGGCCTCATCTCGCGGCGAGGGGGAAGTCTCATGGTTTTTCTCGAGTTGCGGCGGGAACCTGGGGTATATTCTCGAGTTATTACGGGGATGGCCCTTCCACACACGTGTTTGTTCAGCCACGTCAGGACTCTTGCCTAGTTGCGAGACACAACTCGGGATTCTCCTCGAGGCTTGGCAAGGCAATTGGGACGCCTCTCCAGCTGAGGCGGGAGACCAAGGGTCCCTTTCCACGTGCCACAGGAATCCTGGGACTCCTATCAAGTTTCACGAGGAGTCAGGCATTGTCTCCTTTGGAGGCACTGATCTCCGCGCACCTCTGGAGTTTTCAAAGGATGTGAGGCCTCCGGTCGCGATGAGGTGGGGAACTAGGTCTTTCTCTGTGGTCTCCAGAGGGGATTCAGACATCCTTTCATCTTGGGAGATGCAAGACGAGCATGCATTCAAGTAACTGCAGGGATATCCAGCCTTATTTCGCGTCAGGGCATCGCGGTGTCCATTCCACTTGAGGCCGCAAACTCAGGGTCCCTCTCACATACCTAGAGCTGAGAGAAGCCTCCTCTTGAGGTGCTTGTGGTAAGGTCGTATTCCTCTGGAGTCGAAGCCAGGGACTAACCTCTCATCTCGAGTTGATTTTTGGCCCACGGAGCTCTTTCGTGTTGCTACAGTGACCTCAGGATCCCTCTAGCCTTGAAACAGTGTTCTTGGGGTTTCTCTGGAGTGCCATCAAGGAAATCAAGGATCCTTTCATGTGTGATGTGCAACACGGAATTGCTCTGCACGCAGTGCAGGGGAATCGGGCCTCATCTCGCGGCGAGGGGGAAGTCTCATGGTTTTTCTCGAGTTGCGGCGGGAACCTGGGGTATATTCTCGAGTTACGACGGGGATGGCCCTTCCACCCACGTGTTTCTTCAGCGAAGTCAGGACTCCTGCCTAGTTGCGAGGGACAACTCTGGATTCTCCTCGAGGCTTGGCAGGGCAATTGGGACGCCTCTCCAGCTGAGGCGGGAGACCAAGTGTCCCTTTCCAAGTGCCACAGGAATCCTGGGACTCCTATCAAGTTTCACGAGGAGTCAGGCATCGTCTCCTTTGGAGGCACTGATCTCCGCGTACCTCTGGAGTTTTCAAAGGATGTGAGGCTATCGGTTGCGATGAGGTGGGGAACTAAGTCTTTCTCTGTGCTTTCCACAGGGGATTCAGACATCCTTTCGTCCTGGGAGATGCAAGACGAGCCTGCATTGAAGTCACTGCAGGGATATCCGGCCTTATTTCGAGTCAGGGCATCGCGGTGTCCATTCCACCTGAGGCCGCAAACTCAGGGTCCCTCTCACATACCTAGAGCTGAGAGAAGCTTCCTCTTGAGGTGCTTGTGGTAAGGTGGTATTCCTCTGGAGACGAATCCAGGGACTAACCTCTCTTTTCGAGTTGATTTTTGGTCCACAGAGTTCTTTCGTGTTGCTACAGTGACCTCAGGATCCCTCTAGCCTTGAAACAGTGTTCTTGGGGTTTCTCTGGAGTGCCATGAAGGAAATCAAGGCTCCTTTCATGTGTGATGTGCAAGACGGAATTGCTCTGCACGCAGTACAGGGGAATCGGGCCTCATCTCGCATCGAGGGGGAAGTCTCATGGTTTTTCTCGAGTTGCGGCGGGAACCTGGGGTATATTCTCGAGTTACGACGGGGATGGCCCTTCCACACACGTGTTTCTTCAGCCACGTCAGGACTCCTGCCTAGTTGCGAGGGACAACTCGGGATTCTCCTCGAGGCTTGGCAGGGCAATTGGAACGCCTCTCCAGCTGAGGCGGGAGACCAAGGGTCCCTTTCCACGTGCCACAAGAATCCTGGGACTCCTATCAAGTTTCACGAGGAGTCAGGCATCGTCTCCTTTGGAGGCACTGATCTCCGCGTACCTCTGGAGTTTTCAAAGGATGTGAGGCCTCCGGTCGCGATGAGGTGGGGAACTAGGTCTTTCTCTGTGGTCTCCACAGGGGATTCAGACATCCTTTCATCTTGGGAGATGCAAGACGAGCCTGCATTGCAGTCACTGCAGTGATATCCGGGCTTATTTCGAGTCAGGGCATCGCGGTGTCCATTCCACTTGAGGCCGCAAACTCAGGATCCCTCTCACATACCTAGAGCTGAGAGAAGCCTCCTCTTGAGGTGCTTGTGGTAAGGTGGTATTCCTCAGGAGTCGAAGCCAGGGACTAACCTCTCATCTCGTGTTGATTCTTGGTCCACGGAGCTCTTTCGTGTTGCTACAGTGACCTCAGGATCCCTCTAGCCTTGAAACAGTGTTCTTGGGGTTTCTCTGGAGTGCCATCAAGGAAATCAAGGCTCCTTTCATGTGTGATGTGCAACACGGAATTGCCCTGCACGCAGTGCAGGGGAATTGGGCCTCATCTCGCGGCGAGGGGGAAGTCTCATGGTTTTTCTCGAGTTGCGGCGGGAACCTGGGGTATATTCTCGAGTTACGACGGGGATGGCCCTTCCACACACGTGTGTGTTCAGCCATGTCAGGACTCCTGCCTAGTTGCGAGGGACAACTCGGGATTCTCCTCGAGGCTTTGCAGGGCAATTGGGACGCCTCTCCAGCTGAGACGGGAGACCAAGAGTCCCTTTCCACGTGCCACAGGAATCCTGGGTCTCCTATCAAGTTTCAGGAGGAGTCAGGCATCGTCTCCTTTGGAGGCACTGATCTCCGCATACCTCTCGAGTTTTCAAAGGATTTGAGGCCCCCTGTCGCGATGAGGTGGGGAACTAGGTCTTTCTCTGTGGTCTCTACGGGGGATTCAGACACCCTTTCGTCTTGGGAGATGCAAGACGAGCCTGCATTCCAGTCACTGCAGGGATATCCGGCCTTATTTCGAGTCAGGGCATCGCGGTGTCCATTCCACTTGAGGCCGCAAACTCAGGGTCCCTCTCACATACCTAGAGCTGAGAGAAGCCTCCTCTTGAGGTGCTTGTGGTAAGGTGGTATTCCTCTGGAGTCGAAGCCAGGGACTAACCTCTCATCTCGAGTTGATTTTTGGCCCACGGAGCTCTTTCGTGTTGCTACAGTGACCTCAGGATCCCTCTAGCCTTGAAACAGTGTTCTTGGGGTTTCTCTGGAGTGCCATCAAGGAAATCAAGGATCCTTTCATGTGTGATGTGCAACACGGAATTGCTCTGCACGCAGTGCAGGGGAATCGGGCCTCATCTCGCGGCGAGGGGGAAGTCTCATGGTTTTTCTCGAGTTGCGGCGGGAACCTGGGGTATATTCTCGAGTTACGACGGGGATGGCCCTTCCACCCACGTGTTTCTTCAGCGAAGTCAGGACTCCTGCCTAGTTGCGAGGGACAACTCTGGATTCTCCTCGAGGCTTGGCAGGGCAATTGGGACGCCTCTCCAGCTGAGGCGGGAGACCAAGTGTCCCTTTCCAAGTGCCACAGGAATCCTGGGACTCCTATCAAGTTTCACGAGGAGTCAGGCATCGTCTCCTTTGGAGGCACTGATCTCCGCGTACCTCTGGAGTTTTCAAAGGATGTGAGGCTATCGGTTGCGATGAGGTGGGGAACTAAGTCTTTCTCTGTGCTTTCCACAGGGGATTCAGACATCCTTTCGTCCTGGGAGATGCAAGACGAGCCTGCATTGAAGTCACTGCAGGGATATCCGGCCTTATTTCGAGTCAGGGCATCGCGGTGTCCATTCCACCTGAGGCCGCAAACTCAGGGTCCCTCTCACATACCTAGAGCTGAGAGAAGCTTCCTCTTGAGGTGCTTGTGGTAAGGTGGTATTCCTCTGGAGACGAATCCAGGGACTAACCTCTCTTTTCGAGTTGATTTTTGGTCCACAGAGTTCTTTCGTGTTGCTACAGTGACCTCAGGATCCCTCTAGCCTTGAAACAGTGTTCTTGGGGTTTCTCTGGAGTGCCATGAAGGAAATCAAGGCTCCTTTCATGTGTGATGTGCAAGACGGAATTGCTCTGCACGCAGTACAGGGGAATCGGGCCTCATCTCGCATCGAGGGGGAAGTCTCATGGTTTTTCTCGAGTTGCGGCGGGAACCTGGGGTATATTCTCGAGTTACGACGGGGATGGCCCTTCCACACACGTGTTTCTTCAGCCACGTCAGGACTCCTGCCTAGTTGCGAGGGACAACTCGGGATTCTCCTCGAGGCTTGGCAGGGCAATTGGAACGCCTCTCCAGCTGAGGCGGGAGACCAAGGGTCCCTTTCCACGTGCCACAAGAATCCTGGGACTCCTATCAAGTTTCACGAGGAGTCAGGCATCGTCTCCTTTGGAGGCACTGATCTCCGCGTACCTCTGGAGTTTTCAAAGGATGTGAGGCCTCCGGTCGCGATGAGGTGGGGAACTAGGTCTTTCTCTGTGGTCTCCACAGGGGATTCAGACATCCTTTCATCTTGGGAGATGCAAGACGAGCCTGCATTGCAGTCACTGCAGTGATATCCGGGCTTATTTCGAGTCAGGGCATCGCGGTGTCCATTCCACTTGAGGCCGCAAACTCAGGATCCCTCTCACATACCTAGAGCTGAGAGAAGCCTCCTCTTGAGGTGCTTGTGGTAAGGTGGTATTCCTCAGGAGTCGAAGCCAGGGACTAACCTCTCATCTCGTGTTGATTCTTGGTCCACGGAGCTCTTTCGTGTTGCTACAGTGACCTCAGGATCCCTCTAGCCTTGAAACAGTGTTCTTGGGGTTTCTCTGGAGTGCCATCAAGGAAATCAAGGCTCCTTTCATGTGTGATGTGCAACACGGAATTCCCCTGCACGCAGTGCAGGGGAATTGGGCCTCATCTCGCGGCGAGGGGGAAGTCTCATGGTTTTTCTCGAGTTGCGGCGGGAACCTGGGGTATATTCTCGAGTTACGACGGGGATGGCCCTTCCACACACGTGTGTGTTCAGCCATGTCAGGACTCCTGCCTAGTTGCGAGGGACAACTCGGGATTCTCCTCGAGGCTTTGCAGGGCAATTGGGACGCCTCTCCAGCTGAGACGGGAGACCAAGAGTCCCTTTCCACGTGCCACAGGAATCCTGGGTCTCCTATCAAGTTTCAGGAGGAGTCAGGCATCGTCTCCTTTGGAGGCACTGATCTCCGCATACCTCTCGAGTTTTCAAAGGATTTGAGGCCCCCTGTCGCGATGAGGTGGGGAACTAGGTCTTTCTCTGTGGTCTCTACGGGGGATTCAGACACCCTTTCGTCTTGGGAGATGCAAGACGAGCCTGCATTCCAGTCACTGCAGGGATATCCGGCCTTATTTCGAGTCAGGGCATCGCGGTGTCCATTCCACTTGAGGCCGCAAACTCAGGGTCCCTCTCACATACCTAGAGCTGAGAGAAGCCTCCTCTTGAGGTGCTTGTGGTAAGGTGGTATTCCTCTGGAGTCGAAGCCAGGGACTAACCTCTCATCTCGAGTTGATTTTTGGCCCACGGAGCTCTTTCGTGTTGCTACAGTGACCTCAGGATCCCTCTAGCCTTGAAACAGTGTTCTTGGGGTTTCTCTGGAGTGCCATCAAGGAAATCAAGGCTCCTTTCATGTGTGATGTGCAACACGGAATTGCTCTGCACGCAGTGCAGGGGAATCGGGCCTCATCTCGCGGCGAGGGGGAAGTCTCATGGTTTTTCTCGAGTTGCGGCGGGAACCTGGGGTATATTCTCGAGTTACGACGGGGATTGCCCTTCCACACACGTGTGTGTTCAGCCATGTCAGGACTCCTGCCTAGTTGCGAGGGACAACTCGGGATTCTCCTCGATGCTTTGCAGGGCAATTGGGACGCCTCTCCAGCTGAGACGGGAGACCAAGGGTCCCTTTCCACGTGCCACAGGAATCCTGGGTCTCCTATCAAGTTTCAGGAGGAGTCAGGCATCGTCTCCTTTGGAGGCACTGATCTCCGCATACCTCTGGAGTTTTCAAAGGATTTGAGGCCTCCTGTCGCGATGAGGTGGGGAACTAGGTCTTTCTCTGTGGTCTCCACAGGGGATTCAGACACCCTTTCGTCTTGGGAGATGCAAGACGAGCCTGCATTCCAGTCACTGCAGGGATATCCGGCCTTATTTCGAGTCAGGGCATCGCGGTGTCCATTCGACTTGAGGCCGCAAACTCAGGGTCCCTCTCACATACCTAGAGCTGAGAGAAGCCTCCTCTTGAGGTGCTTGTGGTAAGGTGGTATTCCTCTGGAGTCGAAGCCAGGGACTAACCTCTCATCTCGAGTTGATTTTTGGCCCACGGAGCTCTTTCGTGTTGCTACAGTGACCTCAGGATCCCTCTAGCCTTGAAACAGTGTTCTTGGGGTTTCTCTGGAGTGCCATCAAGGAAATCAAGGCTCCTTTCATGTGTGATGTGCAACACGGAATTGCTCTGCACGCACACAGTGCAGGGGAATCGGGCCTCATCTCGCGGCGAGGGGGAAGTCTCATGGTTTTTCTCGAGTTGCGGCGGGAACCTGGGTTATATTCTCGAGTTACGACGGGGATGGCCCTTCCACCCACGTGTTTCTTCAGCGACGTCAGGACTCCTGCCTAGTTGCGAGGGACAACTCTGGATTCTCCTCGAGGCTTGGTAGGGCAATTGGGACGCCTCTCCAGCTGAGGCGGGAGACCAAGTGTCCCTTTCCAAGTGCCACAGGAATCCTGGGACTCCTATCAAGTTTCACGAGGAGTCAGGCATCGTCTCCTTTGGAGGCACTGATCTCCGCGTACCTCTGGAGTTTTCAAAGGATGTGAGGCTATCGGTCGCGATGAGGTGGGGAACTAAGTCTTTCTCTGTGCTTTCCACAGGGGATTCAGACATCCTTTCGTCCTGGGAGATGCAAGACGAGCTTGCATTGAAGTCACTGCAGGGATATCCGGCCTTATTTCGAGTGAGGGCATCGCGGTGTCCATTCCAATTGAGGCCGCAAACTCAGGGTCCCTCTCACATGCCTAGAGCTGAGAGAAGCCTCCTCTTGAGGTGCTTGTGGTAAGGTGGTATTCCTCTGGAGACGAATCCAGGGACTAACCTCTCTTTTCGAGTTGATTTTTGGTCCACAGAGTTCTTTCGTGTTGCTACAGTGACCTCAGGATCCCTCTAGCCTTGAAACAGTGTTCTTGGGGTTTCTCTGGAGTGCCATCAAGGAAATCAAGGCTCCTTTCATGTGTGATGTGCAAGACGGAATTGCTCTGCACGCAGTACAGGGGAATCGGGCCTCATCTCGCATCGAGGGGGAAGTCTCATGGTTTTTCTCGAGTTGCGGCGGGAACCTGGGGTATATTCTCGAGTTACGACGGGGATGGCCCTTCCACCCACGTGTTTGTTCAGCCACGTCAGGACTCCTGCCTAGTTGCGAGGGACAACTCGGGATTCTCCTCGAGGCTTGGCAGGGCAATTGAAACGCCTCTCCAGCTGAGGCGGGAGACCATGGGTCCCTTTCCATGTGCCACAAGAATCCTGGGACTCCTATCAAGTTTCACGAGGAGTCAGGCATCGTCTCCTTTGGAGGCACTGATCTCCGCGTACCTCTGGAGTTTTCAAAGGATGTGAGGCCTCCGGTCGCGATGAGGTGGGGAACTAGGTGTTTCTCTGTGGTCTCCACAGGGGATTCAGACATCCTTTCTTCTTGGGAGATGCAAGACGAGCCTGCATTCAAGTCACTGCAGGGATATCCGGCCTTATTTCGAGTCAGGGCATCGCGGTGTCCATTCCACTTGAGGCCGCAAACTCAGGGTCCCTCTCACATACCTAGAGCTGAGAGAAGCATCCTCTTGAGGTGCTTGTGGTAAGGTGGTATTCCTCAGGAGTCGAAGCCAGGGACTAACGTCTCATTTCGTGTTGATTCTTTGTCCACGGAGCTCTTTCGTGTTGCTACAGTGACCTCAGGATCCCTCTAGCCTTGAAACAGTGTTCTTGGGGTTTCTCTGGAGTGCCATGAAGGAAATCAAGGCTCCTTTCATGTGTGATGTGCAACACGGAATTGCTCTGCCCACAGTGCAGGGGAATCGGGCCTCATTTTGCGGCGAGGGGGAAGTCTCATGGTTTTTCTCGAGTTGCGGCGGGAACCTGGGGTATATTCTCGAGTTACGACGGGGATGGCCCTTCCACCCACGTGTTTCTTCAGCGACGTCAGGACTCCTGCCTAGTTGCGAGGGACAACTCTGGATTCTCCTCGAGGCTTGGCAGGGCAATTGGGACGCCTCTGCAGCTGAGGCGGGAGACCAAGTGTCCCTTTCCAAGTGCCACAGGAATCCTGGGACTCCTATCAAGTTTCACGAGGAGTCAGGCATCGTCTCCTTTGGAGGCACTGATCTCCGCGTACCTCTGGAGTTTTCAAAGGATGTGAGGCTATCGGTCGCGATGAGGTGGGGAACTAAGTTTTTCTCTGTGCTTTCCACAGGGGATTCAGACATCCTTTCGTCCTGGGAGATGCAAGACGAGCTTGCATTGAAGTCACTGCAGGGATATCCGGCCTTATTTCGAGTCAGGGCATCGCGGTGTCCATTCCACTTAAGGCCGCAAACTCAGGGTCCCTCTCACATGCCTAGAGCTGAGAGAAGCCTCCTCTTGAGGTGCTTGTGGTAAGGTGGTATTCCTCTGGAGACGAATCCAGGGACTAACCTCTCTTTTCGAGTTGATTTTTGGTCCACAGAGTTCTTTCGTGTTGCTACAGTGACCTCAGGATCCCTCTAGCCTTGAAACAGTGTTCTTGGGGTTTCTCTGGAGTGCCATCAAGGAAATCAAGGCTCCTTTCATGTGTGATGTGCAAGACGGAATTGCTCTGCACGCAGTACAGGGGAATCGGGCCTCATCTCGCGGCGAGGGGGAAGTCTCATGGTTTTTCTCGAGTTGCGGCGGGAACCTGGGGTATATTCTCGAGTTACGACGGGGATGGCCCTTCCACCCACGTGTTTGTTCAGCCACGTCAGGACTCCTGCCTAGTTGCGAGGGACAACTAGGGATTCTCCTCGAGGCTTGGCAGGGCAATTGGAACGCCTCTCCAGCTGAGGCGGGAGACCATGGGTCCCTTTCCACGTGCCACAAGAATCCTGGGACTCCTATCAAGTTTCACGAGGAGTCAGGCATCGTCTCCTTTGGAGGCACTGATCTCCGTGTACCTCTGGAGTTTTCAAAGGATGTGAGGCCTCCGGTCGCGATGAGGTGGGGAACTAGGTGTTTCTCTGTGGTCTCCACAGGGGATTCAGACATCCTTTCTTCTTGGGAGATGCAAGACGAGCCTGCATTCAAGTCACTGCAGGGATATCCGGCCTTATTTCGAGTCAGGGCATCGCGGTGTCCATTCCACTTGAGGCCGCAAACTCAGGGTCCCTCTCACATACCTAGAGCTGAGAGAAGCATCCTCTTGAGGTGCTTGTGGTAAGGTGGTATTCCTCAGGAGTCGAAGCCAGGGACTAACCTCTCATCTCGTGTTGATTCTTTGTCCACGGAGCTCTTTCGTGTTGCTACAGTGACCTCAGGATCCCTCTAGCCTTGAAACAGTGTTCTTGGGGTTTCTCTGGAGTGCCATGAAGGAAATCAAGGCTCCTTTCATGTGTGATGTGCAACACGGAATTGCTCTGCCCACAGTGCAGGGGAATCGAGCCTCATTTTGCGGCGAGGGGGAAGTCTCATGGTTTTTCTCGAGTTGCGGCGGGCACCTGGGGTATATTCTCGAGTTACGACGGGGATGGCCCTTCCACACACGTGTGTGTTCAGCCATGTCAGGACTCCTGCCTAGTTGCGAGGGACAACTCGGGATTCTCCTCGAGGCTTTGCAGGGCAATTGGGACGCCTCTCCAGCTGAGACGGGAGACCAAGTGTCCCTTTCCAAGTGCCACAGGAATCCTGGGACTCCTATCAAGTTTCACGAGGAGTCAGGCATCGTCTCCTTTGGAGGCACTGATCTCCGCATACCTCTGGAGTTTTCAAAGGATTTGAGGCCTCCTGTCGCGATGAGGTGGGGAACTAGGTGTTTCTCTGTGGTCTCCACAGGGGATTCAGACACCCTTTCGTCTTGGGAGATGCAAGACGAGCCTGCATTCCAGTCACTGCAGGGATATCCGGCCTTATTTCGAGTCAGGGCATCGCGGTGTCCATTCCACTTGAGGCCGCAAACTCAGGGTCCCTCTCACATACCTAGAGCTGAGAGAAGCCTCCTCTTGAGGTGCTTGTGGTAAGGTGGTATTCCTCTGGAGTCGAAGCCAGGGACTAACCTCTCATCTCGAGTTGATTTTTGGCCCACGGAGCTCTTTCGTGTTGCTACAGTGACCTCAGGATCCCTCTAGCCTTGAAACAGTGTTCTTGGGGTTTCTCTGGAGTGCCATGAAGGAAATCAAGGCTCCTTTCATGTGTGATGTGCAACAAGGAGTTGCTCTGCACGCAGTGCAGGGGAATGGGGCCTCATCTCGCGGCGAGGGGGAAGTCTCATGGTTTTTCTCGAGTTGCGGCGGGAACCTGGGGTATATTCTCGAGTTACGACGGGGATGGCCCTTCCACACACGTGTGTGTTCAGCCATGTCAGGACTCCTGCCTAGTTGCGAGGGACAACTCGGGATTCTCCTCGATGCTTTGCAGGGCAATTGGGACGCCTCTCCAGCTGAGACGGGAGACCAAGGGTCCCTTTCCACGTGCCAAAGGAATCCTGGGTCTCCTATCAAGTTTCAGGAGGAGTCAGGCATCGTCTCCTTTGGAGGCACTGATCTCCGCATACCTCTGGAGTTTTCAAAGGATTTGAGGCCTCCTGTCGCGATGAGGTGGGGAACTAGGTCTTTCTCTGTGGTCTCCACAGGGGATTCAGACACCCTTTCGTCTTGGGAGATGCAAGACGAGCCTGCATTCCAGTCACTGCAGGGATATCCGGCCTTATTTCGAGTCAGGGCATCGCGGTGTCCATTCCACTTGAGGCCGCAAACTCAGGGTCCCTCTCACATACCTAGAGCTGAGAGAAGCCTCCTCTTGAGGTGCTTGTGGTAAGGTGGTATTCCTCAGGAGTCGAAGCCAGGGACTAACCTCTCATCTCGTGTTGATTCTTTGTCCACGGAGCTCTTTCGTGTTGCTACAGTTACCTCAGGATCCCTCTAGCCTTGAAACAGTGTTCTTGGGGTTTCTCTGGAGTGCCATCAAGGAAATCAAGGCTCCTTTCATGTGTGATGTGCAACAAGGAGTTGCTCTGCACGCAGTGCAGGGGAATCGAGCCTCATCTCGCGGCGAGGGGGAAGTCTCATGGTTTTTCTCGAGTTGCGGCGGGAACCTGGGGTATATTCTCGAGTTACGACGGGGATTGCCCTTCCACACACGTGTGTGTTCAGCCATGTCAGGACTCCTGCCTAGTTGCGAGGGACAACTTGGGATTCTCCTCGATGCTTTGCAGGGCAATTGGGACGCCTCTCCAGCTGAGACGGGAGACCAAGGGTCCCTTTCCACGTGCCACAGGAATCCTGGGTCTCCTATCAAGTTTCAGGAGGAGTCAGGCATCGTCTCCTTTGGAGGCACTGATCTCCGCATACCTCTGGAGTTTTCAAAGGATTTGAGGCCTCCTGTCGCGATGAGGTGGGGAACTAGGTCTTTCTCTGTGGTCTCCACAGGGTATTCAGACACTCTTTCGTCTTGGGAGATGCAAGACGAGCCTGCATTCCAGTCACTGCAGGGATATCCGGCCTTATTTCGAGTCAGGGCATCGCGGTGTCCATTCGACTTGAGGCCGCAAACTCAGGGTCCCTCTCACATACCTAGAGCTGAGAGAAGCCTCCTCTTGAGGTGCTTGTGGTAAGGTGGTATTCCTCTGGAGTCGAAGCCAGGGACTAACCTCTCATCTCGAGTTGATTTTTGGCCCACGGAGCTCTTTCGTGTTGCTACAGTGACCTCAGGATCCCTCTAGCCTTGAAACAGTGTTCTTGGGGTTTCTCTGGAGTGCCATCAAGGAAATCAAGGCTCCTTTCATGTGTGATGTGCAACACGGAATTGCTCTGCACGCACACAGTGCAGGGGAATCGGGCCTCATCTCGCGGCGAGGGGGAAGTCTCATGGTTTTTCTCGAGTTGCGGCGGGAACCTGGGGTATATTCTCGAGTTACGACGGGGATGGCCCTTCCACCCACGTGTTTCTTCAGCGACGTCAGGACTCCTGCCTAGTTGCGAGGGACAACTCTGGATTCTCCTCGAGGCTTGGCAGGGCAATTGGGACGCCTCTGCAGCTGAGGCGGGAGACCTAGTGTCCCTTTCCAAGTGCCACAGGAATCCTGGGACTCCTATCAAGTTTCACGAGGAGTCAGGCATCGTCTCCTTTGGAGGCACTGATCTCCGCGTACCTCTGGAGTTTTCAAAGGATGTGAGGCTATCGGTCGCGATGAGGTGGGGAACTAAGTCTTTCTCTGTGCTTTCCACAGGGGATTCAGACATCCTTTCGTCCTGGGAGATGCAAGACGAGCTTGCATTGAAGTCACTGCAGGGATATCCGGCCTTATTTCGAGTCAGGGCATCGCGGTGTCCATTCCACTTGAGGCCGCAAATTCAGGGTCCCTCTCACATGCCTAGAGCTGAGAGAAGCCTCCTCTTGAGGTGCTTGTGGTAAGGTGGTATTCCTCTGGAGACGAATCCAGGGACTAACCTCTCTGTTCGAGTTGATTTTTGGTCCACAGAGTTCTTTCGTGTTGCTACAGTGACCTCAGGATCCCTCTATCCTTGAAACAGTGTTCTTGGGGTTTCTCTGGAGTGCCATGAAGGAAATCAAGGCTCCTTTCATGTGTGATGTGCAAGACGGAATTGCTCTGCACGCAGTACAGGGGAATCGGGCCTCATCTCGCATCGAGGGGGAAGTCTCATGGTTTTTCTCGAGTTGCGGCGGGAACCTGGGGTATATTCTCGAGTTACGACGGGGATTGCCCTTCCACCCACGTGTTTGTTCAGCCACGTCAGGACTCCTGCCTAGTTGCGAGGGACAACTCGGGATTCTCCTCGAGGCTTGGCAGGGCAATTGGAACGCCTCTCCAGCTGAGGCGGGAGACCATGGGTCCCTTTCCACGTGCCACAAGAATCCTGGGACTCCTATCAAGTTTCACGAGGAGTCAGGCATCGTCTCCTTTGGAGGCACTGATCTCCGCGTACCTCTGGACTTTTCAAAGGATGTGAGGCCTCCGGTCGCGATGAGGTGGGGAACTAGGTGTTTCTCTGTGGTCTCCACAGGGGATTCAGACATCCTTTCTTCTTGGGAGATGCAAGACGAGCCTGCATTCAAGTCACTGCAGGGATATCCGGCCTTATTTCGAGTCAGGGCATCTCGGTGTCCATTCCACTTGAGGCCGCAAACTCAGGGTCCCTCTCACATGCCTAGAGCTGAGAGAAGCCTCCTCTTGAGGTGCTTGTGGTAAGGTGGTATTCCTCTGGAGACGAATCCAGGGACTAACCTCTCTTTTCGAGTTGATTTTTGGTCCACAGAGTTCTTTCGTGTTGCTACAGTGACCTCAGGATCCCTCTAGCCTTGAAACAGTGTTCTTGGGGTTTCTCTGGAGTGCCATCAAGGAAATCAAGGCTCCTTTCATGTGTGATGTGCAAGACGGAATTGCTCTGCACGCAGTACAGGGGAATCGGGCCTCATCTCGCATCGAGGGGGAAGTCTCATGGTTTTTCTCGAGTTGCGGCGGGAACCTGGGGTATATTCTCGAGTTACGACGGGGATGGCCCTTCCACCCACGTGTTTGTTCAGCCACGTCAGGACTCCTGCCTAGTTGCGAGGGACAACTCGGGATTCTCCTCGAGGCTTGGCAGGGCAATTGGAACGCCTCTCCAGCTGAGGCGGGAGACCATGGGTCCCTTTCCACGTGCCACAAGAATCCTGGGACTCCTATCAAGTTTCACGAGGAGTCAGGCATCGTCTCCTTTGGAGGCACTGATCTCCGCATACCTCTGGAGTTTTCAAAGGATTTGATGCCTATTGTCGCGATGAGGTGGGGAACTAGGTCTTTCTCTGTGGTCTCCACAGGGGATTCAGACACCCTTTCGTCTTGGGAGATGCAAGACGAGCCTGCATTCCAGTCACTGCAGGGATATCCGGCCTTATTTCGAGTCAGGGCATCGCGGTGTCCATTCCACTTGAGGCCGCAAACTCAGGGTCCCTCTCACATGCCTAGAGCTGAGAGAAGCCTCCTCTTGAGGTGCTTGTGGTAAGGTGGTATGCCTCTGGAGAAGAATCCAGGGACTAACCTCTCTTTTCGAGTTGATTTTTGGCCCACGGACCTCTTTCGTGTTGCTACAGTGACCTCAGGATCCCTCTAGCCTTGAAACAGTGTTCTTGGGGATTCTCTGGACTGCCATGAAGGAAATCAAGGCTCCTTTCATGTGTGATGTGCAACACAGAATTGCTCTGCACGCAGTGCAGGGGAATCGGGCCTCATCTCGCGGCGAGGGGGAAGTCTCATGGTTTTTCTCGAGTTGCGGCGGTGGAACCTGTGGTATATTCTCGAGTTACGACGGGGATGGCCGTTCCACACACGTGTGTGTTCAGCCACGTCAGGACTCTTGCCTAGTTGCGAGACACAACTCGGGATTCTCCTCGAGGCTTGGCAAGGCAATTGGGACGCCTCTCCAGCTGAGGCGGGAGACCAAGGGTCCCTTTCCACGTGCCACAGGAATCCTGGGACTCCTATCAAGTTTCACGAGGAGTCAGGCATCGTCTCCTTTGGAGCCACTGATCTCCGCATACCTCTGGAGTTTTCAAAGGATGTGAGGCCTCCGGTCGCGATGAGGTGGGGAACTAGGTCTTTCTCTGTGGTCTCCACAGGGGATTCAGACATCCTTTCATCTTGGGAGATGCAAGACGAGCCTGCATTCCAGTCACTGCAGGGATATCCGGCCTTATTTCGAGTCAGGGCATCGCGGTGTCCATTCCACTTGAGGCCGCAAACTCAGGGTCCCTCTCACATACCTAGAGCTGAGAGAAGCCTCCTCTTGAGGTGCTTGTGGTAAGGTGGTATTCCTCTGGAGTCGAAGCCAGGGACTAACCTCTCATCTCGAGTTGATTTTTGGCCCACGGAGCTCTTTCGTGTTGCTACAGTGACCTCAGGATCCCTCTAGCCTTGAAACAGTGTTCTTGGGGTTTCTCTGGAGTGCCATCAAGGAAATCAAGGCTCCTTTCATGTGTGATGTGCAACAAGGAATTGCTCTGCACGCAGTGCAGGGGAATCGGGCCTCATCTCGCGGCAAGGGGGAAGTCTCATGGTTTCTCTCGAGTTGCGGCGGGAACCTGGGGTATATTCTCGAGTTACGTCGGGGATTGCCCTTTCACACACGTGTGTGTTCAGCCATGTCAGGACTCCTGCCTAGTTGCGAGGGACAACTCGGGATTCTCCCCGAGGCTTTGCAGGGCAATTGGGACGACTCTCCAGCTGAGGCGGGAGAACAAAGGTCCCTTTCCACGTGCCACAGGAATCCTGGGACTCCTATCAAGTTTCACGAGGAGTCAGGCATCGTCTCCTTTGGAGGCACTGATCTCCGCGTACCTCTGAAGTTTTCAAAGGATGTGAGGCCTCCGGTCGCGATGAGGTGGGGAACTAGGTCTTTCTCTGTGGTCTCCACAGGGGATTCAGACATCCTTTCATTTTGGGAGATGCAAGACGAGCCTGCATTCAAGTCACTACAGGGATATCCAGCCTTATTTCGCGTCAGGGCATCGCGGTGTCCATTCCACTTGAGGCCGCAATCTCAGGGTCCCTCTCACATACCTAGAGCTGAGAGAAGCCTCCTCTTGAGGTGCTTGTGATAAGGTGGTATTCCTCTGGAGTCGAAGCCAGGGACTAACCTTTCATCTCGAGTTGATTTTTGGCCCACGGAGCTCTTTCGTGTTGCTACAGTGACCTCAGGATCCCTCTAGCCTTGAAACAGTGTTCTTGGGGTTTCTCTGGAGTGCCATGAAGGAAATCAAGGCTGCTTTCATGTGTGATGTGCAACACGGAATTGCTCTGCACGCAGTGCAGGGGAATCGGGCCTCATCTCGCGGCGAGGGGGAAGTCTCATGGTTTTTCTCGAGTTGCGGCGGGAACCTGGGGTATATTCTCGAGTTACGACGGGGATGGCCCTTCCACCCACGTGTTTCTTCAGCGACGTCAGGACTCCTGCCTAGTTGCGAGGGACAACTCTGGATTCTCCTCGAGGCTTGGCAGGGCAATTGGGACGTCTCTCCAGCTGAGGCGGGAGACCAAGTGTCCCTTTCCAAGTGCCACAGGAATCCTGGGACTCCTATCAAGTTTCACGAGGAGTCAGGCATCGTCTCCTTTGGAGGCACTGATCTCCGCGTACCTCTGGAGTTTTCAAAGGATGTGAGGCTATCGGTCGCGATGAGGTGGGGAACTAAGTCTTTCTCTGTGCTTTCCACAGGGGATTCAGACATCCTTTCGTCCTGGGAGATGCAAGACGAGCCTGCATTGAAGTCACTGCAGGGATATCCGGCCTTATTTCGAGTCAGGGCATCGCGGTGTCCATTCCACTTGAGGCCGCAAACTCAGGGTCCCTCTCACATACCTAGAGCTGAGAGAAGCCTCCTCTTGAGGTGCTTGTGGTAAGGTGGTATTCCTCTGGAGACGAATCCAGGGACTAACCTCTCTTTTCGAGTTGATTTTTGGTCCACAGAGTTCTTTCGTGTTGCTACAGTGACCTCAGGATCCCTCTAGCCTTGAAACAGTGTTCTTGGGGTTTCTCTGGAGTGCCATCAAGGAAATCAAGGCTCCTTTCATGTGTGATGTGCAAGACGGAATTGCTCTGCACGCAGTACAGGGGAATCGGGCCTCATCTCGCATCGAGGGGGAAGTCTCATGGTTTTTCTCGAGTTGCGGCGGGAACCTGGGGTATATTCTCGAGTTACGACGGGGATGGCCCTTCCACCCACGTGTTTCTTCAGCGACGTCAGGACTCCTGCCTAGTTGCGAGGGACAACTCGGGATTCTCCTCGAGGCTTTGCAGGGCAATTGGAACGCCTCTCCAGCTGAGGCGGGAGACCAAGGGTCCCTTTCCACGTGCCACAAAAATCCTGGGACTCCTATCAAGTTTCACGAGGAGTCAGGCATCGTCTCCTTTGGAGGCACTGATCTCCGCGTACCTCTGGAGTTTTCAAAGGATGTGAGCCCTCCGGTCGCGATGAGGTGGGGAACTAGGTGTTTCTCTGTGGTCTCCACAGGGGATTCAGACATCCTTTCTTCTTGGGAGATGCAAGACGAGCCTGCATTCAAGTCACTGCAGGAATATCCGGCCTTATTTCGAGTCAGGGCATCGCGGTGTCCATTCCACTTGAGGCCGCAAACTCAGGGTCCCTCTCACATACCTAGAGCTGAGAGAAGCCTCCTCTTGAGGTGCTTGTGGTAAGGTGCTATTCCTCAGGAGTCGAAGCCAGGGACTAACCTCTCATCTCGTGTTGATTCTTGGTCCACGGAGCTCTTTCGTGTTGCTACAGTGACCTCAGGATCCCTCTAGCCTTGAAACAGTGTTCTTGGGGTTTCTCTGGAGTGCCATCAAGGAAATCAAGGCTCCTTTCATGTGTGATGTGCAACACGGAATTGCTCTGCACGCAGTGCAGGGGAATCGGGCCTCATCTCGCATCGAGGGGGAAGTCTCATGGTTTTTCTCGAGTTGCGGCGGGAACCTGGGGTATATTCTCGAGTTACGACGGGGATGGCCCTTCCACCCACGTGTTTCTTCAGCGACGTCAGGACTCCTGCCTAGTTGCGAGGGACAACTCTGGATTCTCCTCGAGGCTTGGCAGGGCAATTGGGACGCCTCTCCAGCTGAGGCGGGAGACCAAGTGTCCCTTTCCAAGTGCCACAGGAATCCTGGGACTCCTATCAAGTTTCACGAGGAGTCAGGCATCGTCTCCTTTGGAGGCACAGATCTCCGCGTACCTCTGGAGTTTTCAAAGGATGTGAGGCTATCGGTCGCGATGAGGTGGGGAACTAAGTCTTTCTCTGTGCTTTCCACAGGGGATTCAGACATCCTTTCGTCCTGGGAGATGCAAGACGAGCCTGCATTGAAGTCACTGCAGGGATATCCGGCCTTATTTCGAGTCAGGGCATCGCGGTGTCCATTCCACTTGAGGCCGCAAACTCAGGGTCCCTCTCACATACCTAGAGCTGAGAGAAGCCTCCTCTTGAGGTGCTTGTGGTAAGGTGGTATTCCTCTGGAGACGAATCCAGGGACTAACCTCTCTTTTCGAGTTGATTTTTGGTCCACAGAGTTCTTTCGTGTTGCTACAGTGACCTCAGGATCCCTCTAGCCTTGAAACAGTGTTCTTGGGGTTTCTCTGGAGTGCCATCAAGGAAATCAAGGCTCCTTTCATGTGTGATGTGCAAGACGGAATTGCTCTGCACGCAGTACAGGGGAATCGGGCCTCATCTCGCATCGAGGGGGAAGTCTCATGGTTTTTCTCGAGTTGCGGCGGGAACCTGGGGTATATTCTCGAGTTACGACGGGGATGGCCCTTCCACCCACGTGTTTCTTCAGCGACGTCAGGACTCCTGCCTAGTTGCGAGGGACAACTCGGGATTCTCCTCGAGGCTTGGCAGGGCAATTGGAACGCCTCTCCAGCTGAGGCGGGAGACCAAGGGTCCCTTTCCACGTGCCTCAAGAATCCTGGGACTCCTATCAAGTTTCACGAGGAGTCAGGCATCGTCTCCTTTGGAGGCACTGATCTCCGCATACCTCTGGAGTTTTCAAAGGATGTGAGGCCTCCGGTCGCGATGAGGTGGGGAACTAGGTCTTTCTCTGTGGTCTCCACAGGGGATTCAGACATCCTTTCTTCTTGGGAGATGCAAGACGAGCCTGCATTCAAGTCACTGCAGGGATATCCGGCCTTATTTCGAGTCAGGGCATCGCGGTGTCCATTCCACTTGAGGCCGCAAACTCAGGGTCCCTCTCACATACCTAGAGCTGAGAGAAGCCTCCTCTTGAGGTGCTTGTGGTAAGGTGCTATTCCTCAGGAATCGAAGCCAGGGACTAACCTCTCATCTCTTGTTGATTCTTGGTCCACGGAGCTCTTTTGTGTTGCTACAGTGACCTCAGGATCCCTCTATCCTTGAAACAGTGTTCTTGGGGTTTCTCTGGAGTGCCATCAAGGAAATCAAGGCTCCTTTCATGTGTGATGTGCAACACGGAATTGCTCTGCACGCAGTGCAGGGGAATCGGGCCTCATCTCGCGGCGAGGGGGAAGTCTCATGGTTTTTCTCGAGTTGCGGCGGGAACCTGGGGTATATTCTCGAGTTACGACGGGGATGGCCCTTCCACCCACGTGTTTCTTCAGCGACGTCAGGACTCCTGCCTAGTTGCGAGGGACAACTCTGGATTCTCCTCGAGGCTTGGCAGGGCAATTGGGACGCCTCTGCAGCTGAGGCGGGAGACCAAGTGTCCCTTCCAAGTGCTACAGGAATCCTGGGACTCCTATCAAGTTTCACGAGAAGTCAGGCATCGTCTCCTTTGGAGGCACTGATCTCCGCGTACCTCTGGAGTTTTGAAAGGATGTGAGGCTATCGGTCGCGATGAGGTGGGGAACTAAGTCTTTCTCTGTGCTTTCCACAGGGGATTCAGACATCCTTTCATCTTGGGAGATGCAAGACGAGCCTGCATTGAAGTCACTGCAGGGATATCCGGCCTTATTTCGAGTCAGGGCATCGCGGTGTCCATTCCACTTGAGGCCGCAAACTCAGGGTCCCTCTCACATACCTAGAGCTGAGAGAAGCCTCCTCTTGAGGTGCTTGTGGTAAGGTGGTATTCCTCTGGAGACGAATCCAGGGACTAACCTCTCTTCTCGAGTTGATTTTTGGTCCACAGAGTTCTTTCGTGTTGCTACAGTGACCTCAGGATCCCTCTATCCTTGAAACAGTGTTCTTGGGGTTTCTCTGGAGTGCCATCAAGGAAATCAAGGCTCCTTTCATGTGTGATGTGCAACACGGAATTGCTCTGCACGCAGTACAGGGGAATAGGGCCTCATCTCGCATCGAGGGGGAAGTCTCATGGTTTTTCTCGAGTTGCGGCGGGAACCTGGGGTATATTCTCGAGTTACGACGGGGATGGCCCTTCCACCCACGTGTTTGTTCAGCCACGTCAGGACTCCTGCCTAGTTGCGAGGGACAACTCGGGATTCTCCTCGAGGCTTTGCAGGGCAATTGGGACGCCTCTCCAGCTGAGACGGGAGACCAAGGGTCCCTTTCCACGTGCCACAGGAATTCTGGGTCTCCTATCAAGTTTCACGAGGAGTCAGGAATCGTCTCCTTTGGAGGCACTGATCTCCGCATACCTCTGGAGTTTTCAAAGGATTTGAGGCCTCCTGTCGCGATGAGGTGGGGAACTATGTCTTTCTCTGTGGTCTCCACAGGGGATTCAGACACCCTTCCGTCTTGGGAGATGCAAGACGAGCCTGCATTCCAGTCACTGCAGGGATATCCGGCCTTATTTCGAGTCAGGGCATCGCGGTGTCCATTCCACTTGAGGCCGCAAACTCAGGGTCCCTCTCACATACCTAGAGCTGAGAGAAGCCTCCTCTTGAGGTGCTTGTGGTAAGGTGGTATTCCTCTGGAGTCGAAGCCAGGGACTAACCTCTCATCTCGAGTTGATTTTTGGTCCACGGAGCTCTTTCGTGTTGCTACAGTGACCTCAGGATCCCTCTAGCCTTGAAACAGTGTTCTTGGGGTTTCTCTGGAGTGCCATGAAGGAAATCAAGGCTCCTTACATGTGTGATGTGCAACACGGAATTGCTCTGCGCGCAGTGCAGGGGAATCGGGCCTCATCTCGCGGCGTGGGGGAAGTCTCATGGTTTTTCTCGAGTTGCGGCGGGAACCTGGGGTATATTCTCGAGTTACGACGGGGATGGCCCTTCCACACACGTGTTTGTTCAGCCACGTCAGGACTCTTTCCTAGTTGGGAGACACAACTCGGGATTCTCCTCGAGGCTTGGCAAGGCAATTGGGACGCCTCTCCAGCTGAGGCGGGAGACCAAGGGTCCCTTTCCACGTGCCACAGGAATCCTGGGACTCCTATCAAGTTTCACGAGGAGTCAGGCATCGTCTCCTTTGGAGCCACTGATCTCCGCGTACCTCTGGAGTTTTCAAAGGATGTGAGGCCTCCGGTCGCGATGAGGTGGGGAACTAGGTCTTTCTCTGTGGTCTCCACAGGGGATTCAGACATCCTTTCATCTTGGGAGATGCAAGACGAGCCTGCATTCAAGTCACTGCAGGGATATCCAGCCTTATTTCGCGTCAGGGCATCGCGGTGTCCATTCCACTTGAGGCCGCAAACTCAGGGTCCCTCTCACATACCTAGAGCTGAGAGAAGCCTCCTCTTGAGGTGCTTGTGGTAAGGTGGTATTCCTCTGGAGTCGAAGCCAGGGACTAACCTCTCATCTCGAGTTGATTTTTGGCCCACGGAGCTCTTTCGTGTTGCTACAGTGACCTCAGGATCCCTCTAGCCTTGAAACAGTGTTCTTGGGGTTTCTCTGGAGTGCCATGAAGGAAATCAAGGCTCCTTTCATGTGTGATGTGCAACACGGAATTGCTCTGCACGCAGTGCAGGGGAATCGGGCCTCATCTCGCGGCGAGGGGGAAGTCTCATGGTTTTTCTCGAGTTGCGGCGGGAACCTGGGATATATTCTCGAGTTACGAAGGGGATGGCCCTTCCACACACGTGTTTGTTCAGCCACGTCAGGACTCTTGCCTAGTTGTGAGACACAACTCGGGATTCTCCTCGAGGCTTGGCAAGGCAATTGGGACGCCTCTCCAGCTGAGGCGGGAGACCAAGGGTCCCTTTCCACGTGCCACAGGAATCCTGGGACTCCTATCAAGTTTCACGAGGAGTCAGGCATCGTCTCCTTTGGAGCCACTGATCTCCGCGTACCTCTGGAGTTTTCAAAGGATGTGAGGCCTCCGGTCGCGATGAGGTGGGGAACTAGGTCTTTCTCTGTGGTCTCCACAGGGGATTCAGACATCCTTTCATCTTGGGAGATGCAAGACGAGCCTGCATTCAAGTCACTGCAGGGATATCCAGCCTTATTTCGCGTCAGGGCATCGCGGTGTCCATTCCACTTGAGGCCGCAAACTCAGGGTCCCTCTCACATACCTAGAGCTGAGAGAAGCCTCCTCTTGAGGTGCTTGTGGTAAGGTGGTATTCCTCTGGAGTCGAAGCCAGGGACTAACCTCTCATCTCGAGTTGATTTTTGGCCCACGGAGCTCTTTCGTGTTGCTACAGTGACCTCAGGATCCCTCTAGCCTTGAAACAGTGTTCTTGGGGTTTCTCTGGAGTGCCATCAAGGAAATCAAGGCTCCTTTCATGTGTGATGTGCAACACGGAATTGCTCTGCACGCAGTGCAGGGGAATCGGGCCTCATCTCGCGGCGAGGGGGAAGTCTCATGGTTTTTCTCGAGTTGCGGCGGGAACCTGGGGTATATTCTCGAGTTAGGACGGGGATGGCCCTTCCACCCACGTGTTTCTTCAGCGATGTCAGGACTCCTGCCTAGTTGCGAGGGACAAATCTGGATTCTCCTCGAGGCTTGGCAGGGCAATTGGGACGCCTCTCCAGCTGAGGCGGGAGACCAAGTGTCCCTTTCCAAGTGCCACAGGAATCCTGGGACTCCTATCAAGTTTCACGAGGAGTCAGGCATCGTCTCCTTTGGAGGCACTGATCTCCGCGTACCTCTGGAGTTTTCAAAGGATGTGAGGCTATCGGTCGCGATGAGGTGGGGAACTAAGTCTTTCTCTGTGCTTTCCACAGGGGATTCAGACATCCTTTCGTCCTGGGAGATGCAAGACGAGCCTGCCTTGAAGTCACTGCAGGGATATCCGGCATTATTTCGAGTCAGGGCATCGCGGTGTCCATTCCACTTGAGGCCGCAAACTCAGGGTCCCTCTCACATACCTAGAGCTGAGAGAAGCCTCCTCTTGAGGTGCTTGTGGTAAGGTGGTATTCCTCTGGAGACGAATCCAGGGACTAACCTCTATTTTCGAGTTGATTTTTGGTCCCCAGAGTTCTTTCGTGTTGCTACAGTGACCTCAGGATCCCTCTAGCCTTGAAACAGTGTTCTTCGGGTTTCTCTGGAGTGCCATCAAGGAAATCAAGGCTCCTTTCATGTGTGATGTGCAAGACGGAATTGCTCTGCACGTAGTACAGGGGAATCGGGCCTCATCTCGCATCGAGGAGGAAGTCTCATGGTTTTTCTCGAGTTGCGGCGGGAACCTGGGGCATATTCTCGAGTTACGACGGGGATGGCCCTTCCACCCACGTGTTTGTTCAGCCACGTCAGGACTCCTGACTAGTTGTGAGGGACAACTCGGGATTCTCCTCGAGGCTAGGTAGGGCAATTGGAACGCCTCTCCAGCTGAGGCGGGAGACCATGGGTCCCTTTCCACGTGCCACAAGAATCCTGGGACTCCTATCAAGTTTCACGAGGAGTCAGGCATCGTCTCCTTTGGAGGCACTGATCTCCGCGTCCCTCTGGAGTTTTCAAAGGATGTGAGGCCTCCGGTCGCGATGAGGTGGGGAACTAGGTGTTTCTCTGTGGTCTCCACAGGGGATTCAGACCTCCTTTCTTCTTGGGAGATGCAAGACGAGCCTGCATTCAAGTCACTGCAGGGATATCCGGCCTTATTTCGAGTCAGGGCATCTCGGTGTCCATTCCACTTGAGGCCGCAAACTCAGGGTCCCTCTCACATACCTAGAGCTGAGAGAAGCATCCTCTTGAGGTGCTTGTGGTAAGGTGGTATTCCTCAGGAGTCGAAGCCAGGGACTAACCTCTCATCTCGTGTTGATTCTTGGTCCACGGAGCTCTTTCGTGTTGCTACAGTGACCTCAGGATCCCTCTAGCCTTGAAACAGTGTTCTTGGGGTTTCTCTGGAGTGCCATGAAGGAAATCAAGGCTCCTTTCATGTGTGATGTGCAACACGGAATTGCTCTGCACACAGTGCAGGGGAATCGGGCCTCATTTTGCGGCGAGGGGGAAGTCTCATGCTTTTTCTCGAGTTGCGGTGGGAACCTGGGGTATATTCTCGAGTTACGACGGGGATGGCCCTTCCACACACGTGTGTGTTCAGCCATGTCAGGACTCCTGCCTAGTTGCGAGGGACAACTCGGGATTCTCCTCGAGGCTTTGCAGGGCAATTGGGACGCCTCTCCAGCTGAGACGGGAGACCAAGGGTCCCTTTCCACGTGCCACAGGAATCCTGGGTCTCCTATCAAGTTTCACGAGGAGTCAGGCATCGTCTCCTTTGGAGGCACTGATCTCCGCATACCTCTGGAGTTTTCAAAGGATTTGAGGCCTCCTGTCGCGATGAGGTGGGGAACTAGGTCTTTCTCTGTGGTCTCCACAGGGGATTCAGACACCCTTTCGTCTTGGGAGATGCAAGACGAGCCTGCATTCCAGTCACTGCAGGGATATCCGGCCTTATTTCGAGTCAGGGCATCGCGGTGTCCATTCCACTTGAGGCCGCAAACTCAGGGTCCCTCTCACATACCTAGAGCTGAGAGAAGCCTCCTCTTGAGGTGCTTGTGGTAAGGTGGTATTCCTCTGGAGTCGAAGCCAGGGACTAACCTCTCATCTCGAGTTGATTTTTGGCCCACGGAGCTCTTTCGTGTTGCTACAGTGACCTCAGGATCCCTCTAGCCTTGAAACAGTGTTCTTCGGGTTTCTCTGGAGTGCCATCAAGGAAATCAAGGCTCCTTTCATGTGTGATGTGCAACAAGGAGTTGCTCTGCACGCAGTGCAGGGGAATCGGGCCTCATCTCGCGGCGAGGGGGAAGTCTCATGGTTTTTCTCGAGTTGCGGCGGGAACCTGGGGTATATTCTCGAGTTACGACGGGGATTGCCCTTCCACACACGTGTGTGTTCAGCCATGTCAGGACTCCTGCCTACTTGCGAGGGACAACTCGGGATTCTCCTCGATGCTTTGCAGGGCAATTGGGACGCCTCTCTAGCTGAGATGGGAGACCAAGGGTCCCTTTCCACGTGCCACAGGAATCCTGGGTCTCCTATCAAGTTTCAGGAGGAGTCAGGCATCGTCTCCTTTGGAGGCACTGATCTCCGCATACCTCTGGAGTTTTCAAAGGATTTGAGGCCTCCTGTCGCGATGAGGTGGGGAACTAGGTCTTTCTCTGTGGTCTCCACAGGGGATTCAGACACCCTTTCGTCTTGGGAGATGCAAGACGAGCCTGCATTCCAGTCACTGCAGGGATATCCGGCCTTATTTCGAGTCAGGGCATCGCGGTGTCCATTCCACTTGAGGCCGCAAACTCAGGGTCCCTCTCACATACCTAGAGCTGAGAGAAGCCTCCTCTTGAGGTGCTTGTGGTAAGGTGGTATTCCTCTGGAGTCGAAGCCAGGGACTAACCTCTCATCTCGAGTTGATTTTTGGCCCACGGAGCTCTTTCGTGTTGCTACAGTGACCTCAGGATCCCTCTAGCCTTGAAACAGTGTTCTTGGGGTTTCTCTGGAGTGCCATCAAGGAAATCAAGGCTCCTTTCATGTGTGATGTGCAACACGGAATTGCTCTGCACGCACACAGTGCAGGGGAATCGGGCCTCATCTCGCGGCGAGGGGGAAGTCTCATGGTTTTTCTCGAGTTGCGGCGGGAACCTGGGGTATATTCTCGAGTTACGACGGGGATGGCCCTTCCACCCACGTGTTTCTTCAGCGACGTCAGGACTCCTGCCTAGTTGCGAGGGACAACTCTGGATTCTCCTCGAGGCTTGGCAGGGCAATTGGGACGCCTCTGCAGCTGAGGCGGGAGACCAAGTGTCCCTTTCCAAGTGCCACAGGAATCCTGGGACTCCTATCAAGTTTCACGAGGAGTCAGGCATCGTCTCCTTTGGAGGCACTGATCTCCGCGTACCTCTGGAGTTTTCAAAGGATGTGAGGCTATCGGTCGCGATGAGGTGGGCAACTAAGTCTTTCTCTGTGCTTTCCACAGGGGATTCAGACATCCTTTCGTCCTGGGAGATGCAAGACGAGCTTGCATTGAAGTCACTGCAGGGATATCCGGCCTTATTTCGAGTCAGGGCATCGCGGTGTCCATTCCACTTGAGGCCGCAAACTCAGGGTCCCTCTCACATGCCTAGAGCTGAGAGAAGCCTCCTCTTGAGGTGCTTGTGGTAAGGTGGTATTCCTCTGGAGACGAATCCAGGGACTAACCTCTCTTTTCGAGTTGATTTTTGGTCCACAGAGTTCTTTTGTGTTGCTACAGTGACCTCAGGATCCCTCTAGCCTTGAAAGAGTGTTCTTGGGGTTTCTCTGGAGTGCCATCAAGGAAATCAAGGCTCCTTTCATGTGTGATGTGCAAGACGGAATTGCTCTGCACGCAGTACAGGGGAATCGGGCCTCATCTCGCATCGAGGGGGAAGTCTCATGGTTTTTCTCGAGTTGCGGCGGGAACCTGGGGTATATTCTCGAGTTACGACGGGGATGGCCCTTCCACCCACGTGTTTGTTCAGCCACGTCAGGACTCCTGCCTAGTTGCGAGGGACAACTCGGGATTCTCCTCGAGGCTTGGCAGGGCAATTGGAACGCCTCTCCAGCTGAGGCGGGAGACCATGGGTCCCTTTCCACGTGCCACAAGAATCCTGGGACTCCTATCAAGTTTCACGAGGAGTCAGGCATCGTCTCCTTTGGAGGCACTGATCTCCGCATACCTCTGGAGTTTTCAAAGGATTTGATGCCTCCTGTCGCGATGAGGTGGGGAACTAGGTCTTTCTCTGTGGTCTCCACAGGGGATTCAGACACCCTTTCGTCTTGGGAGATGCAAGACGAGCCTGCATTCCAGTCACTGCAGGGATATCCGGCCTTATTTCGAGTCAGGGCATCGCGGTGTCCATTCCACTTGAGGCCGCAAACTCAGGGTCCCTCTCACATGCCTAGAGCTGAGAGAAGCCTCCTCTTGAGGTGCTTGTGGTAAGGTGGTATTCCTCTGGAGAAGAATCCAGGGACTAACCTCTCTTTTCGAGTTGATTTTTGGCCCACGGACCTCTTTCGTGTTGCTACAGTGACCTCAGGATCCCTCTATCCTTGAAACAGTGTTCTTGGGGATTCTCTGGACTGCCATGAAGGAAATCAAGGCTCCTTTCATGTGTGATGTGCAACACAGAATTGCTCTGCACGCAGTGCAGGGGAATCGGGCCTCATCTCGCGGCGAGGGGGAAGTCTCATGGTTTTTCTCGAGTTGCGGCGGTGGAACCTGGGGTATATTCTCGAGTTACGTCGGGGATTGCCCTTTCACACACGTGTGTGTTCAGCCATGTCAGGACTCCTGCCTAGTTGCGAGGGACAACTCGGGATTCTCCCCGAGGCTTTGCAGGGCAATTGGGACGACTCTCCAGCTGAGGCGGGAGAACAAAGGTCCCTTTCCACGTGCCACAGGAATCCTGGGACTCCTATCAAGTTTCACGAGGAGTCAGGCATCGTCTCCTTTGGAGTCACTGATCTCCGCGTACCTCTGAAGTTTTCAAAGGATGTGAGGCCTCCGGTCGCGATGAGGTGGGGAACTAGGTCTTTCTCTGTGGTCTCCACAGGGGATTCAGACATCCTTTCATCTTGGGAGATGCAAGACGAGCCTGCATTCAAGTCACTGCAGGGATATCCAGCCTTATTTCGCGTCAGGGCATCGCGGTGTCCATTCCACTTGAGGCCGCAATCTCAGGGTCCCTCTCACAGGCCTAGAGCTGAGAGAAGCCTCCTCTTGAGGTGCTTGTGATAAGGTGGTATTCCTCTGGAGTCGAAGCCAGGGACTAACCTCTCATCTCGAGTTGATTTTTGGCCCACGGAGCTCTTTCGTGTTGCTACAGTGACCTCAGGATCCCTCTAGCCTTGAAACAGTGTTCTTGGGGTTTCTCTGGAGTGCCATCAAGGAAATCAAGGCTCCTTTCATGTGTGATGTGCAACACGGAATTGCTCTGCACGCAGTGCAGGGGAATCGGGCCTCATCTCGCGGCGAGGGGGAAGTCTCATGGTTTTTCTCGAGTTGCGGCGGGAACCTGGGGTATATTCTCGAGTTACGACGGGGATGGCCCTTCCACCCACGTGTTTCTTCAGCGACGTCAGGACTCCTGCCTAGTTGCGAGGGACAAATCTGGATTCTCCTCGAGGCTTGGCAGGGCAATTGGGACGCCTCTCCAGCTGAGGCGGGAGACCAAGTGTCCCTTTCCAAGTGCCACAGGAATCCTGGGACTCCTATCAAGTTTCACGAGGAGTCAGGCATCGTCTCCTTTGGAGGCACTGATCTCCGCGTACCTCTGGAGTTTTCAAAGGATGTGAGGCTATCGGTCGCGATGAGGTGGGGAACTAAGTCTTTCTCTGTGCTTTCCACAGGGGATTCAGACATCCTTTCGTCCTGGGAGATGCAAGACGAGCCTGCCTTGAAGTCACTGCAGGGATATCCGGCCTTATTTCGAGTCAGGGCATCGCGGTGTCCATTCCACTTGAGGCCGCAAACTCAGGGTCCCTCTCACATACCTAGAGCTGAGAGAAGCCTCCTCTTGAGGTGCTTGTGGTAAGGTGGTATTCCTCTGGAGACGAATCCAGGGACTAACCTCTCTTTTCGAGTTGATTTTTGGTCCCCAGAGTTCTTTCGTGTTGCTACAGTGACCTCAGGATCCCTCTAGCCTTGAAACAGTGTTCTTGGGGTTTCTCTGGAGTGCCATCAAGGAAATCAAGGCTCCTTTCATGTGTGATGTGCAAGACGGAATTGCTCTGCACGTAGTACAGGGGAATCGGGCCTCATCTCGCATCGAGGAGGAAGTCTCATGGTTTTTCTCGAGTTGCGGCGGGAACCTGGGGTATATTCTCGAGTTACGACGGGGATGGCCCTTCCACCCACGTGTTTGTTCAGCCACGTCAGGACTCCTGACTAGTTGCGAGGGACAACTCGGGATTCTCCTCGAGGCTAGGTAGGGCAATTGGAACGCCTCTCCAGCTGAGGCGGGAGACCAAGGGTCCCTTTCCACGTGCCACAGGAATCCTGGGACTCCTATCAAGTTTCACGAGGAGTCAGGCATCGTCTCCTTTGGAGGCACTGATCTCCGCATACCTCTGGAGTTTTCAAAGGATTTGAGGCCTCCTGTCGCGATGAGGTGGGGAACTAGGTCTTTCTCTGTGGTCTCCACAGGGGATTCAGACATCCTTTCATCTTGGGAGATGCAAGACGAGCCTGCGTTCAAGTCACTGCAGGGATATCCAGCCTTATTTCACGTCAGGGCATCGCGGTGTCCAATCCACTTGAGGCCGCAAACTCAGGGTCCCTCTCACATACCTAGAGCTGAGAGAAGCCTCCTCTTGAGGTGCCTGTGGTAAGGTGGTATTCCTCTGGAGTCGAAGCCAGGGACTAACCTCTCATCTCGAGTTGATTTTTGGCCCACGGAGCTCTTTCGTGTTGCTACAGTGACCTCAGGATCCCTCTAGCCTTGAAACAGTGTTCTTGGGATTTCTCTGGAGTGCCATCAAGGAAATCAAGGCTCCTTTCATGTGTGATGTGCAAGACGGAATTGCTCTGCACGCAGTACAGGGGAATCGGGCCTCATCTCGCATCGAGGGGGAAGTCTCATGGTTTTTCTCGAGTTGCGGCGGGAACCTGGGGTATATTCTCGAGTTACGACGGGGATGGCCCTTCCACCCACGTGTTTGTTCAGCCACGTCAGGACTCCTGCCTAGTTGCGAGGGACATCTCGGGATTCTCCTCGAGGCTTGGCAGGGCAATTGGAACGCCTCTCCAGCGGAGGCGGGAGACCAAGGGTCCCTTTCCACGTGCCACAAAAATCCTGGGACTCCTATCAATTTTCACGAGGAGTCAGGCATCGTCTCCTTTGGAGGCACTGATCTCCGCGTACCTCTGGAGTTTTCAAAGGATGTGAGGCCTCCGGTCGCGATGAGGTGGGGAACTAGGTGTTTCTCTTTGGTCTCCACAGGGGATTCAGACATACTTTCTTCTTGGGAGATGCAAGACGAGCCTGCATTCAAGTCACTGCAGGGATATCCGGACTTATTTCACGTCAGGGCATCGCGGTGTCCATTCCACTTGAGGCCGCAAACTCAGGGTCCCTCTCACATACCTAGAGCTGAGAGAAGCCTCCTCTTGAGGTGCTTGTGGTAAGGTGGTATTCCTCTGGAGTCGAAGCCAGGGACTAACCTCTCATCTCGTGTTGATTCTTGGTCCACGGAGCTCTTTCGTGTTGCTACAGTGACCTCAGGATCCCTCTAGCCTTGAAACAGTGTTCTTGGGGTTTCTCTGGAGTGCCATCAAGGAAATCAAGGCTCCTTTCATGTGTGATGTGCAACACGGAATTGCTCTGCACGCAGTGCAGGGGAATCGGGCCTCATCTCGCGGCGAGGGGGAAGTCTCATGGTTTTTCTCGAGTTGCGGCGGGAACCTGGGGTATATTCTCGAGTTACGACGGGGATGGCCCTTCCACACACGTGTGTGTTCAGCCATGTCAGGACTCCTGCCTAGTTGCGAGGGACAACTCGGGATTCTCCTCGAGGCTTTGCAGGGCAAATGGGACGCCTCTCCAGCTGAGACGGGAGACCAAGGGTCCTTTTCCACGTGCCACAGGAATCCTGGGTCTCCTATCAAGTTTCACGAGGAGTCAGGCATCGTCTCCTTTGGAGGCACTGATCTCCGCATACCTCTGGAGTTTTCAAAGGATTTGAGGCCTCCTGTCGCGATGAGGTGGGGAACTAGGTCTTTCTCTGTGGTCTCCACAGGGGATTCAGACACCCTTTCGTCTTGGGAGATGCAAGACGAGCCTGCATTCCAGTCACTGCAGGGATATCCGGCCTTATTTCGAGTCAGGGCATCGCGGTGTCCATTCCACTTGAGGCCGCAAACTCAGGGTCCCTCTCACATACCTAGAGCTGAGAGAAGCCTCCTCTTGAGGTGCTTGTGGTAAGGTGGTATTCCTCTGGAGACGAATCCAGGGACTAACCTCTCTTTTCGAGTTGATTTTTGGTCCACAGAGTTCTTTCGTGTTGCTACAGTGACCTCAGGATCCCTCTAGCCTTGAAACAGTGTTCTTGGGGTTTCTCTGGAGTGCCATCAAGGAAATCAAGGCTCCTTTCATGTGTGATGTGCAAGACGGAATTGCTCTGCACGCAGTACAGGGGAATCAGGCCTCATCTCGCATCGAGGGGGAAGTCTCATGGTTTTTCTCGAGTTGCGGCGGGAACCTGGGGTATATTCTCGAATTACGACGGGGATGGCCCTTCCACACACGTGTTTGTTCAGCCACGTCAGGACTCCTGCCTAGTTGCGAGGGACAACTCGGGATTCTCCTCGAGGCTTGGCAGGACAATTGGAACGCCTCTCCAGCTGAGGCGGGAGACCAAGGGTCCCTTTCCACGTGCCACAAGAATCCTGGGACTCCTATCAATTTTCACGAGGAGTCAGGCATCGTCTCCTTTGGAGGCACTGATCTCCGCGTACCTCTGGAGTTTTCAAAGGATATGAGTCCTCCGGTCGCGATGAGGTGGGGAACTAGGTCTTTCTCTGTGGTCTCCACAGGGGAATCAGACATTCTTTCTTCTTGGGAGATGAAGACGAGCCTGCATTCAAGTCACTGCAGGAATATCCGGCCTTATTTCGAGTCAGGGCATCGCGGTGTCCATTCCACTTGAGGCCGCAAACTCAGGGTCCCTCTCACATACCTAGAGCTGAGAGAAGCCTCCTCTTGAGGTGCTTGTAGTAAGGTGGTATTCCTCTGGAGTCGACGCCAGGGACTAACCTCTCATCTCGAGTTGATTTTTGGCCCACAGAGCTCTTTCGTGTTGCTACAGAGACCTCAGGATCCCTCTAGCCTTGAAACAGTGTTCTTGGGGTTTCTCTGGAGTGCCATCAAGGAAATCAAGGCTCCTTTCATGTGTGATGTGCAAAACGGAATTGCTCTGCACGCAGTGCAGGGGAATCGGGCCTCATCTCGCGGCGAGGGGGAAGTCTCATGGTTTTTCTCGAGTTGCGGCGGGAACCTGGGGTATATTCTCGAGTTACGACGGGGATGGCCCTTCCACCCACGTGTTTCTTCAGCGACCTCAGGACTCCTGCCTAGTTGCTAGGGACAACTCTGGATTCTCCTCGAGGCTTGGCAGGGCAATTGGGACGCCTCTCCAGCTGAGGCGGGAGACCAAGTGTCCCTTTCCAAGTGCCACAGGAATCCTGGGACTCCTATCAAGTTTCACGAGAAGTCAGGCATCGTCTCCTTTGGAGGCACTGATCTCCGCGTACCTCTGGAGTTTTCAAAGGATGTGAGGCTATCGGTCGCGATGAGGTGGGGAACTAAGTCTTTCTCTGTGCTTTCCACAGGGGATTCAGACATCCTTTCGTCCTGGGAGATGCAAGACGAGCCTGCATTGAAGTCACTGCAGGGATATCCGGCCTTATTTCGAGTCAGGGCATCGCGGTGTCCATTCCACTTGAGGCCGCAAACTCAGGGTCCCTCTCACATACATAGAGCTGAGAGAAGCCTCCTCTTGAGGTGCTTGTGGTAAGGTGGTATTCCTCGGGAGACGAATCCCGGGACTAACCTCTCTTTTCGAGTTGATTTTTGGTCCACAGAGTTCTTTCGTGTTGCTACAGTGACCTCAGGATCCCTCTAGCCTTGAAACAGTGTTCTTGGGGTTTCTCTGGAGTGCCATCAAGGAAATCAAGGCTCCTTTCATGTGTGATGTGCAAGACGGAATTGCTCTGCACGCAGTACAGGGGAATCGGGCCTCATCTCGCATCGAGGGGGAAGTCTCATGGTTTTTCTCGAGTTGCGGCGGGAACCTGGGGTATATTCTCGAATTACGACGGGGATGGCCCTTCCACACACGTGTTTGTTCAGCCACGTCAGGACTCCTGCCTAGTTGCGAGGGACAACTCGGGATTCTCCTCGAGGCTTGGCAAGGCAATTGGGACGCCTCTCCAGCTGAGGCGGGAGACCAAGGGTCCCTTTCCACGTGCCACAGGAATCCTGGGACTCCTATCAAGTTTCACGAGGAGTCAGGCATCGTCTCCTTTGGAGGCACTGATCTCCGCGTACCTCTGGAGTTTTCAAAGGATGTGAGGCCTCCGGTCGCGATGAGGTGGGGAACTAGGTCTTTCTCTGTGGTCTCCACAGGGGATTCAGACATCCTTTCATCTTGGGAGATGCAAGACGAGCCTGCATTCAAGTCACTGCAGGGATATCCAGCCTTATTTCGCGTTAGGGCATCGCGGTGTCCATTCCACTTGAGGCCGCAAATTCAGGGTCCCTCTCACATACCCAGAGCTGAGAGAAGCCTCCTCTTCAGGTGCTTGTGGTAAGGTGGTATTCCTCTGGAGTCGAAGCCAGGGACTAACCTCTCATCTCGAGTTGATTTTTGGCCCACGGAGCTCTTTCGTGTTGCTACAGTGACCTCAGGATCCCTCTAGCCTTGAAACAGTGTTCTTGGGGTTTCTTTGGAGTGCCATCAAGGAAATCAAGGCTCCTTTCATGTGTGATGTGCAACACGGAATTGCTCTGCATGCAGTGCAGGGGAATCGGGCCTCATCTCGCGGCGAGGGGGAAGTCTCATGGTTTTTCTCGAGTTGCGGCGGGAACCTGGGGTATATTCTCGAGTTACGACGGGGATGGCCCTTCCACCCACGTGTTTCTTCAGCGACGTCAGGACTCCTGCCTAGTTGCGAGGGACAACTCTGGAATCTCCTCGAGGCTTGGCAAGGCAATTGGGACGCCTCTCCAGCTGAGGCGGGAGACCAAGTGTCCCTTTCCAAGTGCCACAGGAATCCTGGGACTCCTATCAAGTTTCACGAGGAGTCAGGCATCGTCTCCTTTGGAGGCACTGATCTCCGCGTACCTCTGGAGTTTTCAAAGGATGTGAGGCCTCCGGTCGCGATGAGGTGGGGAACTAGGTGTTTCTCTGTGGTCTCCACAGGGGATTCAGACATCCTTTCTTCTTGGGAGATGCAAGACGAGCCTGCATTCAAGTCACTGCAGGGATATCCGGCCTTATTTCGAGTCAGGGCATCGCGGTGTCCATTCCACTTGAGGCCGCAAACTCAGGGTCCCTCTCACATACCTAGAGCTGAGAGAAGCATCCTCTTGAGGTGCTTGTGGTAAGGTGGTATTCCTCAGGAGTCGAAGCCAGGGACTAACCTCTCATCTCGTGTTGATTCTTGGTCCACTGAGCTCTTTCGTGTTGCTACAGTGACCTCAGGATCCCTCTAGCCTTGAAACAGTGTTCTTGGGGTTTCTCTGGAGTGCCATCAAGGAAATCAAGGCTCCTTTCATGTGTGATGTGCAACACGGAATTGCTCTGCACGCAGTGCAGGGGAATCGGGCCTCATCTCGCGGAGAGGAGGAAGTCTCATGGTTTTTCTCGAGTTGCGGCGGGAACCTGGGGTATATTCTCGAGTTACGACGGGGAACACGTGTGTGTTCAGCCATGTCAGGACTCCTGCCTAGCTGCGAGGGACAACTCGGGATTCTCCTCGAGGCTTTGCAGGGCAATTGGGACGCCTCTCCAGCTGAGACGGGAGACCAAGGGTCCCTTTCCACGTGCCACAGGAATGCTGGGTCTCCTATCAAGTTTCACGAGGAGTCAGGCATCGTCTCCTTTGGAGGCACTGATCTCCACATACCTCTGGAGTTTTCAAAGGATTTGAGGCCTCCTGTCGCGATGAGGTGGGGGAACTAGGTCTTTCTCTGTGGTCTCCACAGGGGATTCAGACACCCTTTCGTCTTGGGAGATGCACGACGAGCCTGCATTCCAGTCACTGCAGGGATATCCGGGCCGTTATTTCGAGTCAGGGCATCGCGGGGGTGTCCATTCCACTTGAGGGCCGCAAACTCAGGGTCCCTCTCACATACCTAGAGCTGAGAGAAGCCTCCTCTTGAGGTGCTTGTGGTAAGGTGGTATTCCTCAGGAGTCGAAGCCAGGGACTAACCTCTCATCTCGTGTTGATTCTTGGTCCACGGAGCTCTTTCGTGTTGCTACAGTGACCTCAGGATCCCTCTAGCCTTGAAACAGTGTTCTTGGGGTTTCTCTGGAGTGCCATCAAGGAAATCAAGGCTCCTTTCATGTGTGATGTGCAACACGGAATTGCTCTGCACGCAGTGCAGGGGAATCGGGCCTCATCTCGCGTCGAGGGGGAAGTCTCATGGTTTTTCTTTAGTTGCGGCGGGAACCTGGGGTATATTCTCGAGTTACGACGGGGATGGCCCTTCCACACACGTGTTTGTTCAGCCACGTCAGGACTCTTGCCTAGTTGCGAGACACAACTCGGGATTTTCCTCGAGGCTTGGCAAGGCAATTGGGACGCCTCTCCAGCTGAGGCGGGAGACCAAGGGTCCCTTTCCACGCTGCCACAGGAATCCTGGGACTCCTATCAAGTTTCACGAGGAGTCAGGCATCGTCTCCTTTGGAGGCACTGATCTCCGCGTTACCTCTGGAGTTTTTCAAAGGATGTGAGGCCTCCGGTCGCGATTAGGTGGGGAACTAGGTGTTTCTCTGTGGTCTCCACAGGGGATTCAGACATCCTTTCATCTTGGGAGATGCAAGACGAGCCTGCATTCAAGTCACTGCAGGGATATCCAGCCTTATTTCGCGTCAGGGCATCGCGGTGTCCATTCCACTTGAGGCCGCAAACTCAGGGTCCCTCTCACATACCTAGCGCTGAGAGAAGCCTCCTCTTGAGGTGCTTGTGGTAAGGTGGTATTCCTCTGGAGTTCGAAGCCAGGGACTAACCTCTCATCTCGAGTTGAATTTTGGCCCACGGAGCTCTTTCGTGTTGCTACAGTGACCTCAGGATCCCTCTAGCCTTGAAACAGTGTTCTTGGGGTTTCTCTGGAGTGCCATCAAGGAAATCAAGGCTCCTTTCATGTGTGATGTGCAACACGGAATTGCTCTGCACGCAGTGCAGGGGAATCGGGCCTCATCTCGCGGCGAGGGGGAAGTCTCATGGTTTTTCTCGAGTTGCGGCGGGAACCTGGGGTATATTCTCGAGTTACGACGGGGATGGCCCTTCCACACACGTGTTTGTTCAGCCACGTCAGGACTCCTGCCTAGTTGCGAGACACAACTCTGGATTCTCCTCGAGGCTTGGCAGGGCAATTGGGACGCCTCTGCAGCTGAGGCGGGAGACCAAGTGTCCCTTTCCAAGTGCCACAGGAATCCTGGGACTCCTATCAAGTTTCACGAGGAGTCAGGCATTGTCTCCTTTGGAGGCACTGATCTCCGCTTACCTCTGGAGTTTTCAAAGGATGTGAGGCTATCGGTCGCGATGAGGTGGGGAACTAGGTCTTTCTCTGTGGTCTCCACAGGGGATTCAGACACCCTTTCGTCTTGGGAGTTGCAAGACGAGCCTGCATTCCAGTCTCTGCAGGGATATCCGGCCTTATTTCGAGTCAGGGCATCGCGGTGTCCATTCCACTTGAGGCCGCAAACTCAGGGTCCCTCTCACATACCTAGAGCTGAGAGAAGCCTCCTCTTGAGGTGCTTGTGGTAAGGTGGTATTCCTCAGGAGTCGAAGCCAGGGACTAACCTCTCATCTCGTGTTGATTCTTGGTCCACGGAGCTCTTTCGTGTTGCTACAGTGACCTCAGGATCCCTCTAGCCTTGAAACAGTGTTCTTGGGGTTTCTCTGGAGTGCCAGCAAGGAAATCAAGGCTCCTTTCATGTGTGATGTGCAACACGGAATTGCTCTGCACGCAGTGCAGGGGAATCGGGCCTCATCTCGCGGCGAGGGGGAAGTCTCATGGTTTTTCTCGAGTTGCGGCGGGAACCTGGGGTATATTCTCGAGTTACGACGGGGATGGCCCTTCCACACACGTGTGTGTTCAGCCATGTCAGGACTCCTGCCTAGTTGCGAGGGACAACTCTGGATTCTCCTCGAGGCTTGGCAGGGCAATTGGGACGCCTCTCCAGCTGCGACGGGAGACCAAGGGTCCCTTTCCACGTGCCACAGGAATCCTGGGACTCCTATCAAGTTTCACGAGGAGTCAGGCATCGTCTCCTTTGGAGGCACTGATCTCCGCATACCTCTGGAGTTTTCAAAGGATTTGAGGCCTCCTGTCGCGATGAGGTGGGGAACTAGGTCTTTCTCTGTGGTCTCCACAGGGGATTCAGACATCCTTTCATCTTGGGAGATGCAAGACGAGCCTGCGTTCAAGTCACTGCAGGGATATCCAGCCTTATTTCACGTCAGGGCATCGCGGTGTCCAATCCACTTGAGGCCGCAAACTCAGGGTCCCTCTCACATACCTAGAGCTGAGAGAAGCCTCCTCTTGAGGTGCCTGTGGTAAGGTGGTATTCCTCTGGAGTCGAAGCCAGGGACTAACCTCTCATCTCGAGTTGATTTTTGGCCCACGGAGCTCTTTCGTGTTGCTACAGTGACCTCAGGATCCCTCTAGCCTTGAAACAGTGTTCTTGGGGTTTCTCTGGAGTGCCATCAAGGAAATCAAGGCTCCTTTCATGTGTGATGTGCAAGACGGAATTGCTCTGCACGCAGTACAGGGGAATCGGGCCTCATCTCGCATCGAGGGGGAAGTCTCATGGTTTTTCTCGAGTTGCGGCGGGAACCTGGGGTATATTCTCGAGTTACGACGGGGATGGCCCTTCCACCCACGTGTTTGTTCAGCCACGTCAGGACTCCTGCCTAGTTGCGAGGGACATCTCGGGATTCTCCTCGAGGCTTGGCAGGGCAATTGGAACGCCTCTCCAGCGGAGGCGGGAGACCAAGGGTCCCTTTCCACGTGCCACAAAAATCCTGGGACTCCTATCAATTTTCACGAGGAGTCAGGCATCGTCTCCTTTGGAGGCACTGATCTCCGCGTACCTCTGGAGTTTTCAAAGGATGTGAGGCCTCCGGTCGCGATGAGGTGGGGAACTAGGTGTTTCTCTTTGGTCTCCACAGGGGATTCAGACATCCTTTCTTCTTGGGAGATGCAAGACGAGCCTGCATTCAAGTCACTGCAGGGATATCCGGACTTATTTCACGTCAGGGCATCGCGGTGTCCATTCCACTTGAGGCCGCAAACTCAGGGTCCCTCTCACATACCTAGAGCTGAGAGAAGCCTCCTCTTGAGGTGCTTGTGGTAAGGTGGTATTCCTCTGGAGTCGAAGCCAGGGACTAACCTCTCATCTCGTGTTGATTCTTGGTCCACGGAGCTCTTTCGTGTTGCTACAGTGACCTCAGGATCCCTCTAGCCTTGAAACAGTGTTCTTGGGGTTTCTCTGGAGTGCCATCAAGGAAATCAAGGCTCCTTTCATGTGTGATGTGCAACACGGAATTGCTCTGCACGCAGTGCAGGGGAATCGGGCCTCATCTCGCGGCGAGGGGGAAGTCTCATGGTTTTTCTCGAGTTGCGGCGGGAACCTGGGGTATATTCTCGAGTTACGACGGGGATGGCCCTTCCACACACGTGTGTGTTCAGCCATGTCAGGACTCCTGCCTAGTTGCGAGGGACAACTCGGGATTCTCCTCGAGGCTTTGCAGGGCAAATGGGACGCCTCTCCAGCTGAGACGGGAGACCAAGGGTCCTTTTCCACGTGCCACAGGAATCCTGGGTCTCCTATCAAGTTTCACGAGGAGTCAGGCATCGTCTCCTTTGGAGGCACTGATCTCCGCATACCTCTGGAGTTTTCAAAGGATTTGAGGCCTCCTGTCGCGATGAGGTGGGGAACTAGGTCTTTCTCTGTGGTCTCCACAGGGGATTCAGACACCCTTTCGTCTTGGGAGATGCAAGACAAGCCTGCATTCCAGTCACTGCAGGGATATCCGGCCTTATTTCGAGTCAGGGCATCGCGGTGTCCATTCCACTTGAGGCCGCAAACTCAGGGTCCCTCTCACATACCTAGAGCTGAGAGAAGCCTCCTCTTGAGGTGCTTGTGGTAAGGTGGTATTCCTCTGGAGACGAATCCAGGGACTAACCTCTCTTTTCGAGTTGATTTTTGGTCCACAGAGTTCTTTCGTGTTGCTACAGTGACCTCAGGATCCCTCTAGCCTTGAAACAGTGTTCTTGGGGTTTCTCTGGAGTGCCATCAAGGAAATCAAGGCTCCTTTCATGTGTGATGTGCAAGACGGAATTGCTCTGCACGCAGTACAGGGGAATCAGGCCTCATCTCGCATCGAGGGGGAAGTCTCATGGTTTTTCTCGAGTTGCGGCGGGAACCTGGGGTATATTCTCGAATTACGACGGGGATGGCCCTTCCACACACGTGTTTGTTCAGCCACGTCAGGACTCCTGCCTAGTTGCGAGGGACAACTCGGGATTCTCCTCGAGGCTTGGCAGGACAATTGGAACGCCTCTCCAGCTGAGGCGGGAGACCAAGGGTCCCTTTCCACGTGCCACAAGAATCCTGGGACTCCTATCAATTTTCACGAGGAGTCAGGCATCGTCTCCTTTGGAGGCACTGATCTCCGCGTACCTCTGGAGTTTTCAAAGGATATGAGTCCTCCGGTCGCGATGAGGTGGGGAACTAGGTCTTTCTCTGTGGTCTCCACAGGGGAATCAGACATTCTTTCTTCTTGGGAGATGAAGACGAGCCTGCATTCAAGTCACTGCAGGAATATCCGGCCTTATTTCGAGTCAGGGCATCGCGGTGTCCATTCCACTTGAGGCCGCAAACTCAGGGTCCCTCTCACATACCTAGAGCTGAGAGAAGCCTCCTCTTGAGGTGCTTGTGGTAAGGTGGTATTCCTCTGGAGTCGACGCCAGGGACTAACCTCTCATCTCGAGTTGATTTTTGGCCCACAGAGCTCTTTCGTGTTGCTACAGAGACCTCAGGATCCCTCTAGCCTTGAAACAGTGTTCTTGGGGTTTCTCTGGAGTGCCATCAAGGAAATCAAGGCTCCTTTCATGTGTGATGTGCAAAACGGAATTGCTCTGCACGCAGTGCAGGGGAATCGGGCCTCATCTCGCGGCGAGGGGGAAGTCTCATGGTTTTTCTCGAGTTGCGGCGGGAACCTGGGGTATATTTTCGAGTTACGACGCGGATGGCCCTTCCACCCACGTGTTTCTTCAGCGACCTCAGGACTCCTGCCTAGTTGCTAGGGACAACTCTGGATTCTCCTCGAGGCTTGGCAGGGCAATTGGGACGCCTCTCCAGCTGAGGCGGGAGACCAAGTGTCCCTTTCCAAGTGCCACAGGAATCCTGGGACTCCTATCAAGTTTCACGAGAAGTCAGGCATCGTCTCCTTTGGAGGCACTGATCTCCGCGTACCTCTGGAGTTTTCAAAGGATGTGAGGCTATCGGTCGCGATGAGGTGGGGAACTAAGTCTTTCTCTGTGCTTTCCACAGGGGATTCAGACATCCTTTCGTCCTGGGAGATGCAAGACGAGCCTGCATTGAAGTCACTGCAGGGATATCCGGCCTTATTTCGAGTCAGGGCATCGCGGTGTCCATTCCACTTGAGGCCGCAAACTCAGGGTCCCTCTCACATACCTAGAGCTGAGAGAAGCCTCCTCTTGAGGTGCTTGTGGTAAGGTGGTATTCCTCAGGAGTCGAAGCCAGGGACTAACCTCTCATCTCGTGTTGATTCTTAGTCCACGGAGCTCTTTCGTGTTGCTACTGTGACCTCAGGATCCCTCTAGCCTTGAAACATTGTTCTTGGGGTTTCTCTGGAGTGCCATCAAGGAAATCAAGGCTCCTTTCATGTGTGATGTGCAACACGGAATTGCTCTGCACGCAGTGCAGGGGAATCGGGCCTCATCTCGCGGCGAGGGGGAAGTCTCATGGTTTTTCTCGAGTTGCGGCGGGAACCTGGGGTATATTCTCGAGTTACGACGGGGATGGCCCTTCCACACACGTGTTTGTTCAGGCACGTCAGGACTCTTGCCTAGTTGCGAGACACAACTCGGGATTTTCCTCGAGGCTTGGCAAGGCAATTGGGACGCCTCTCCAGCTGAGGCGGGAGACCAAGGGTCCCTTTCCACGTGCCACAGGAATCCTGGGACTCCTATCAAGTTTCACGAGGAGTCAGGCATCGTCTCCTTTGGAGGCACTGATCTCCGTGTACCTCTGGAGTTTTCAAAGGATGTGAGGCCTCCGGTCGCGATTAGGTGGGGAACTAGGTCTTTCTCTGTGGTCTCCACAGGGGATTCAGACATCCTTTCTTCTTGGGAGATGCAAGACGAGCCTGCATTCAAGGCACTGCAGGGATATCCAGCCTTATTTCGCGTCAGGGCATCGCGGTGTCCATTCCACTTGAGGCCGCAAACTCAGGGTCCCTCTCACATACCTAGAGCTGAGAGAAGCCTCCTCTTGAGGTGCTTGTGGTAAGGTGGTATTCCTCTGGAGTCGAAGCCAGGGACTAACCTCTCATCTCGAGTTGATTTTTGGCCCACGGAGCTCTTTCGTGTTGCTACAGTGACCTCAGGATCCCTCTAGCCTTGAAACAGTGTTCTTGGGGTTTCTCTGGAGTGCCATCAAGGAAATCAAGGCTCCTTTCATGTGTGATGTGCAACACGGAATTGCTCTGCAAGCAGTGCAGGGGAATCGGGCCTCATCTCGCGGCGAGGGGGAAGTCTCATGGTTTTTCTCGAGTTGCGGCGGGAACCTGGGGTATATTCTCGAGTTACGACGGGGATGGCCCTTCCACCCACGTGTTTCTTCAGCAAAGTCAGGACTCCTGCCTAGTTGCGAGGGACAACTCTGGATTCTCCTCGAGGCTTGGCAGGGTAATTGGGACGCCTCTCCAGCTGAGGCGGGAGACCAAGTGTCCCTTTCCAAATGCCACAGGAATCCTGGGACTCCTATCAAGTTTCACGAGGAGTCAGGCATCGTCTCCTTTGGAGGCACTGATCTCCGCGTACCTCTGGAGTTTTCAAAGGATGTGAGGCTATCGGTCGCGATGAGGTGGGGAACTAAGTCTTTCTCTGTGCTTTCCACAGGGGATTCAGACATCCTTTCGTCCTGGGAGATGCAAGACGAGCCTGCATTGAAGTCACTGCAGGGATATCCGGCCTTATTTCGAGTCAGGGCATCGCGGTGTCCATTCCACTTGAGGCCGAAAACTCAGGGTCCCTCTCACAGGCCTAGAGCTGAGAGAAGCCTCCTCTTGAGGTGCTTGTGGTAAGGTGGTATTCCTCTGGAGACGAATCCAGGGACTAACCTCTCTTTTCGAGTTGATTTTTGGTCCACAGAGTTCTTTCGTGTTGCTACAGTGACCTCAGGATCCCTCTATCCTTGAAACAGTATTCTTGGGGTTTCTCTGGAGTGCCATCAAGGAAATCAAGGCTCCTTTCATGTGTGATGTGCAAGACGGAATTGCTCTGCACGCAGTACAGGGGAATCGGGCCTCATCTCGCATCGAGGGGGAAGTCTCATGGTTTTTCTCGAGTTGCGGCGGGAACCTGGGGTATATCCTCGAGTTACGACGGGGATGGCCCTTCCACCCACGTGTTTGTTCAGCGACGTCAGGACTCCTGCCTAGTTGCGAGGGACAACTCGGGATTCTCCTCGAGGCTTGGCAGGGCAATTGGAACGCCTCTCCAGCTGAGGCGGGAGACCAAGGGTCCCTTTCCACGTGCCACAAGAATCCTGGGACTCCTATCAATTTTCACGAGGAGTCGGGCATCGTCTCCTTTGGAGGCACTGATCTCCGCGTACCTCTGGACTTTTCAAAGGATGTGAGGCCTCCGGTCGCGATGAGGTGGGGAACTAGGTCTTTCTCTGTGGTCTCCACAGGGGATTCAGACATCCTTTCTTCTTGGGAGATGCAAGACGAGCCTGCATTCAAGTCACTGCAGGGATATCCGGCCTTATTTCGAGTCAGGGCATCGCGGTGTCCATTCCACTTGAGGCCGCAAACTCAGGATCCCTCTCACATACCTAGAGCTGAGAGAAGCCTCCTCTTGAGGTGCTTGTGGTAAGGTGGTATTCCTCAGGAGTCGAAGCCAGGGACTAACCTCTCATCTCGTGTTGATTCTTGGTCCACGGAGCTCTTTCGTGTTGCTACAGTGACCTCAGGATCCCTCTAGCCTTGAAACAGTGTTCTTGGGGTTTCTCTGGAGTGCCATCTAGGACATCAAGGCTCCTTTCATGTGTGATGTGCAACACGGAATTGCTCTGCACGCAGTGCAGGGGAATCGGGCCTCATCTCGCGGCGAGGGGGAAGTCTCATGGTTTTTCTCGAGTTGCGGCTGGAACCTGGGGTATATTCTCGAGTTACGACGGGGATGGCCCTTCCACACACGTGTGTGTTCAGCCGTGTCAGGACTCCTGCCTAGTTGCGAGGGACAACTCTGGATTCTCCTCGAGGCTTGGCAGGGCAATTGGGACGCCTCTCCAGCTGAGGCGGGAGACCAAGGGTCCCTTTCCACGTGCCACAGGAATCCTGGGTCTCCTATCAAGTTTCACGAGGAGTCAGGCATCGTCTCCTTTGGAGGCACTGATCTCCGCATACCTCTGGAGTTTTCAAAGGATTTGAGGCCTCCTGTCGCGATGAGGTGGGGAACTAGGTCTTTCTCTGTGGTCTCCACAGGGGATTCAGACACCCTTTCTTCTTGGGAGATGCAAGACGAGCCTGCATTCCAGTCACTGCAGGGATATCCGGCCTTATTTCGAGTCAGGGCATCGCGGTGTCCATTCCACTTGAGGCCGCAAACTCAGGGTCCCTCTCACATACCTAGAGCTGAGAGAAGCCTCCTCTTGAGGTGCTTGTGGTAAGGTGGTATTCCTCTGGAGTCGAAGCCAGGGACTAACCTCTCATCTCGAGTTGATTTTTGGCCCACGGAGCTCTTTCGTGTTGCTACAGTGACCTCAGGATCCCTCTAGCCTTGAAACAGTGTTCTTGGGGTTTCTCTGGAGTGCCATCAAGGAAATCAAGGCTCCTTTCATGTGTGATGTGCAAGACGGAATGGCTCTGCACGCAGTACAGGGGAATCGGGCCTCATGTCGCATCGAGGGGGAAGTCTCATGGTTTTTCTCGAGTTGCGGCAGGAACCTGGGGTATATTCTCGAGTTACGACGGGGATGGCCCTTCCACCCACGTGTTTGTTCAGCCACGTCAGGACTCCTGCCTAGTTGCGAGGGACAACTCTGGATTCTCCTCGAGGCTTGGCAGGGCAATTGGAACGCCTCTCCAGCTGAGGCGTGAGACCAAGGGTCCCTTTCTACGTGCCAGAAGAATCCTGTGAACCCAATCAAGTTTCACGAGGAGTCAGGCATCGTCTCCTTTGGAGGCACTGATCTCCGCGTACCTCTGGACTTTTCAAAGGATGTGAGGCCTCCGATCGCGATGAGGTGGGGAACTAGGTCTTTCTCTGTGGTCTCCACAGGGGATTCAGACATCCTTTCTTCTTGGGAGATGCAAGACGAGCCTGCATTCAAGTCACTGCAGGGATATCCGGCCTTATTTCGAGTCAGGGCATCGCGGTGTCCATTCCACTTGAGGCCGCAAACTCAGGATCCCTCTCACATACCTAGAGCTGAGAGAAGCCTCCTCTTGAGGTGCTTGTGGTAAGGTGGTATTCCTCAGGAGTCGAAGCCAGGGACTAACCTCTCATCTCGTGTTGATTTTTGGCCCACGGAGCTCTTTCGTGTTGCTACAGTGACCTCAGGATCCCTCTAGCCTTGAAACAGTGTTCTTGGGGTTTCTCTGGAGTGCCATCAAGGAAATCAAGACTCCTTTCATGTGTGATGTGCAACACGGAATTGCTCTGCACGCAGTGCAGGGGAATCGGGCCTCATCTCGCGGCGAGGGGGAAGTCTCATGGTTTTTCTCGAGTTGCGGCAGGAACCTGGGGTATATTCTCGAGTTACGACGGGGATGGCCCTTCCACACACGTGTGTGTTCAGCCATGTCAGGACTCCTGCCTAGTTGCGAGGGACATCTCGGGATTCTCCTCGAGGCTTGGCAGGGCAATTGGGACGCCTCTCCAGCTGAGGCGGGAGACCAAGGGTCCCTTTCCACGTGCCACAGGAATCCTGGGTCTCCTATCAAGTTTCACGAGGAGTCAGGCATCGTCTCCTTTGGAGGCACTGATCTCCGCATACCTCTGTAATTTTCAAAGGATTTGAGGCCTCCTGTCGCGATGAGGTGGGGAACTAGGTCTTTCTCTGTGGTCTCCACAGGGGATTCAGACACCCTTTCGTCTTGGGAGATGCAAGACGAGCCTGCATTCCAGTCACTGCAGGGATATCCGGCCTTATTTCGAGTCAGGGCATCGCGGTGTCCATTCCACTTGAGGCCGCAAACTCAGGGTCCCTCTCACATACCTAGAGCTGAGAGAATCCTCCTCTTGAGGTGCTTGTGGTAAGGTGGTATTCCTCTGGAGTTGAAGCCAGGGACTAACCTCTCATCTCGAGTTGATTTTTGGTCGACGGAGCTCTTTCGTGTTGCTACAGTGACCTCAGGATCCCTCTAGCCTTGAAACAGTGTTCTTGGGGTTTCTCTGGAGTGCCATGAAGGAAATCAAGGCTCCTTTCATGTGTGATGTGCAACACAGAATTGCTCTGCACGCAGTGCAGGGGAATCGGGCCTCATCTCGCATCGAGGGGGAAGTCTCATGGTTTTTCTCGAGTTGCGGCGGGAACCTGGGGTATATTCTCGAGTTACGACGGGGATGGCCCTTCCACACACGTGTTTGTTCAGCCACGTCAGGACTCTTGCCTAGTTGCGAGACACAACTCGGGATTCTCCTCGAGGCTTGGCAGGGCAATTGGGACGCCTCTCCAGCTGAGGCGGGAGACCAAGGGTCCCTTTCCACGTGCCACAGGAATCCTGGGACTCCTATCAAGTTTCACGAGGAGTCAGGCATCGTCTCCTTTGGAGGCACTGATCTCCGCGTACCTCTGGAGTTTTCAAAGGATGTGAGGCCTCCGGTCGCGATGAGGTGGGGAACTAGGTCTTTCTCTGTGGTTTCCACAGGGGATTCAGACACCCTTTCGTCTTGGGAGATGCAAGACGAGCCTGCATTCAAGTCACTGCAGGGATATCCGGCCTTATTTCGAGTCAGGGCATCGCGGTGTCCATTCCACTTGAGGCCGCAAACTCAGGAACCCTCTCACATACCTAGAGCTGAGAGAAGCCTCCTCTTGAGGTGCTTGTGGTAAGGTGGTATTCCTCAGGAGTCGAAGCCAGGGACTAACCTCTCATCTCGTGTTGATTTTTGGCCCACGGAGCTCTTTCGTGTTGCTACAGTGACCTCAGGATCCCTCTAGCCTTGAAACAGTGTTCTTGGGATTTCTCTGGAGTGCCATCAAGGAAATCAAGACTCCTTTCATGTGTGATGTGCAACACGGAATTGCTCTGCACGCAGTGCAGGGGAATCGGGCCTCATCTCGCGGCGAGGGGGAAGTCTCATGGTTTTTCTCGAGTTGCGGCAGGAACCTGGGGTATATTCTCGAGTTACGACGGGGATGGCCCTTCCACACACGTGTGTGTTCAGCCATGTCAGGACTCCTGCCTAGTTGCGAGGGACAACTCGGGATTCTCCTCGAGGCTTGGCAGGGCAATTGGGACGCCTCTCCAGCTGAGACGGGAGACCAAGGGTCCCTTTCCACGTGCCACAGGAATCCTGGGTCTCCTATCAAGTTTCACGAGGAGTCAGGCATCGTCTCCTTTGGAGGCACTGATCTCCGCATACCTCTGGAATTTTCAAAGGATTTGAGGCCTCATGTCGCGATGAGGTGGGGAACTAGGTCTTTCTCTGTGGTCTCCACAGGGGATTCAGACACCCTTTCGTCTTGGGAGATGCAAGACGAGCCTGCATTCCAGTCACTGCAGGGATATCCGGCCTTATTTCGAGTCAGGGCATCGCGGTGTCCATTCCACTTGAGGCCGCAAACTCAGGGTCCCTCTCACATACCTAGAGCTGAGAGAATCCTCCTCTTGAGGTGCTTGTGGTAAGGTGGTATTCCTCTGGAGTCGAAGCCAGGGACTAACCTCTCATCTCGAGTTGATTTTTGGTCCACGGAGCTCTTTCGTGTTGCTACAGTGACCTCAGGATCCCTCTAGCCTTGAAACAGTGTTCTTGGGGTTTCTCTGGAGTGCCATGAAGGAAATCAAGGCTCCTTTCATGTGTGATGTGCAACACAGAATTGCTCTGCACGCAGTGCAGGGGAATCGGGCCTCATCTCCCATCGAGGGGGAAGTCTCATGGTTTTTCTCGAGTTGCGGCGGGAACCTGGGGTATATTCTCGAGTTACGACGGGGATGGCCCTTCCACACACGTGTTTGTTCAGCCACGTCAGGACTCTTGCCTAGTTGCGAGACACAACTCGGGATTCTCCTCGAGGCTTTGCAGGGCAATTGGGACGCCTCTCCAGCTGAGGCGGGATACCAAGGGTCCGTTTCCACGTGCCACAGGAATCCTGGGACTCCTATCAAGTTTCACCAGGAGTCAGGCATCGTCTCCTTTGGAGGCACTGATCTCCGCGTACCTCTGGAGTTTTCAAAGGATGTGAGGCCTCCGGTCGCTATGAGGTGGGGAACTAGGTCTTTCTCTGTGGTCTCCACTGGGGATTCAGACAACCTTTCATCTTGGGAGATGCAAGACGAGCCTGCATTCAAGTCACTGCAGGGATATCCGGCCTTATTTTGCGTCAGGGCATCGCGGTGTCCATTCCACTTGAGGCCGCAAACTCAGGGTCCCTCTCACATACCTAGAGCTGAGAGAAGCCTCCTCTTGAGGTGCTTGTGGTAAGGTCGTATTCCTCTGGAATCGAAGCCAGGGACTAACCTCTCATCTCGTGTTGATTCTTGGTCCACGGAGCTCTTTCGTGTTGCTACAGTGACCTCAGGATCCCTCTAGCCTTGAAACAGTGTTCTTGGGGTTTCTCTGGAGTGCCATCAAGGAAATCAAGGCTCCTTTCATGTGTGATGTGCAACACGGAATTGCTCTGCACGCAGTGCAGGGGAATCGGGCCTCATCTCGCATCGAGGGGGAAGTCTCATGGTTTTTCTCGAGTTGCGGCGGGAACCTGGGGTATATTCTCGAGTTACGACGGGGATGGCCCTTCCACACACGTGTTTGTTCAGCCTCGTCAGGACTCTTGCCTAGTTGCGAGACACAACTCGGGATTCTCCTCGAGGCTTGGCAAGGCAATTGGGACGCCTCTCCAGCTGAGGCGGGAGACCAAGGGTCCCTTTCCACGTGCCACAGGAATCCTGGGACTCCTATCAAGTTTCACGAGGAGTCAGGCATCGTCTCCTTTGGAGGCAGTGATCTCCGCGTACCTCTGGAGTTTTCAAAGGATGTGAGGCTATCGGTCGCGATGAGGTGGGGAACTAAGTCTTTCTCTGTGCTTTCCACAGGGGATTCAGACATCCTTTCGTCCTGGGAGATGCAAGACGAGTCGGCATTGAAGTCACTGCAGGGATATCCGGCCTTATTTCGAGTCAGGGCATCGCGGTGTCCATTCCACTTGAGGCCGCAAACTCAGGGTCCCTCTCACATACCTAGAGCTGAGAGAAGCCTCCTCTTGAGGTGCTTGTGGTAAGGTGGTATTCCTCTGGAAACGAATCCAGGGACTAACCTCTCTTTTCGAGTTGATTTTTGGTCCACAGAGTTCTTTCGTGTTGCTACAGTGACCTCAGGATCCCTCGATCTTTGAAACAGTGTTCTTGGGGTTTCTCTGGAGTGCCATCAAGGAAATCAAGGCTCCTTTCATGTGTGATGTGCAAGACGGAATTGCTCTGCACGCAGTGCAGGGGAATCGGGCCTCATCTTGCGGCGAGGGGGAAGTCTCATGGTTTTTCTCGAGTTGCGGCGGGAACCTGGGGTATATTCTCGAGTTACGACGGGGATGGCCCTTCCACACACCTGTGTGTTCAGCCATGTCAGGACTCCTGCCTAGTTGCGAGGGACAACTCGGGATTCTCCTCGAGGCATTGCAGGGCAATTGGGACGCCTCTCCAGCTGAGGCGGGAGACCAAGGGTCCCTTTCCACGTACCACAGGAATCTTGGGTCTCCTATCAAGTTTCACGAGGAGTCAGGCATCGTCTCCTTTGGAGGCACTGACCACCGCGTCCCTCTGGAGTTTTCAAACGATTTGAGGCCTCCTGTCGCGATGAGGTGGGGAACTAGGTCTTTCTCTGTGGTCTCCAAAGGGGATTCAGACATCCTTTCTTCTTGGGAGATGCAAGATGAGCCTGCATTCCAGTCACTGCAGGGATATCCAGCCTTATTTCGCGTCAGGGCATCGCGGTGTCCATTCCACTTGAGGCCGCAAACTCAGGGTCCCTCTCACATACCTAGAGCTGAGAGAAGCCTCCTCTTGAGGTGCTTGTGGTAAGGCGGTATTCCTCTGGAGTCGAAGCCAGGGACTAACCTCTCATCTCGAGTTGTTTTTTGGCCCACAGAGCTCTTTCGTGTTGCTACAGTGACCTCAGGATTCCTCGATCCTTGAAACAGTGTTCTTGGGGTTTCTCTGGAGTGCCATCAAGGAAATCAAGGCTCCTTTCATGTGTGATGTGCAACACGGAATTGCTCTGCACGCAGTGCAGGGGAATCGGGCCTCATCTCGCATCGAGGGGGAAGTCTCATGGTTTTTCTCGAGTTGCGGCGGGAACCTGGGGTATATTCTCGAGTTACGACGGGGATGGCCCTTCCACCCACGTGTTTCTTCAGCGACGTCAGGACTCCTGCCTAGTTGCGAGGGACAACTCTGGATTCTCCTCGAGGCTTGGCAGGGCAATTGGGACGCCTCTCCAGCTGAGGCGGGAGACCAAGTGTCCCTTTCCAAGTGCCACAGGAATCCTGGGACTCCTATCAAGTTTCACGAGAAGTCAGGCATCGTCTCCTTTGGAGGCACTGATCTCCGCGTACCTCTGGAGTTTTCAAAGGATATGAGGCTATCGGTCGCGATGAGGTGGGGAACTAAGTCTTTCTCTGTGCTTTCCACAGGGGATTCAGACATCCTTTCGTCCTGGGAGATGCAAGACCAGCCTGCATTGAAGTCACTGCAGGGATATCCGGCCTTATTTCGAGTCAGGGCATCGCGGTGTCCATTCCACTTGAGGCCGCAAACTCAGGGTCCCTCTCACATACCTAGAGCTGAGAGAAGCCTCCTCTTGAGGTGCTTGTGGTAAGGTGGTATTCCTCTGGAGACGAATCCAGGGACTAACCTCTCTTTTCGAGTTGAATTTTGGTCCACAGAGTTCTTTCGTGTTGCTACAGTGACCTCAGGATCCCTCTAGCCTTGAAACAGTGTTCTTGGGGTTTCTCTGGAGTGCCATCAAGGAAGTCAAGGCTCCTTTCATGTGTGATGTGCAAGTCGGAATTGCTCTGCACGCAGTACAGGGGAATCGGGCCTCATCTCGCATCGAGGGGGAAGTCTCATGGTTTTTCTCGAGTTGCGGCGGGAACCTGGGGTATATTCTCGAGTTACGACGGGGATGGCCCTTCCACACACCTCTGTGTTCAGCCATGTCAGGACTCCTGCCTAGTTGCGAGGGACATCTCGGGATTCTCCTCGAGGCTTGGCAGGGCAATTGGAACGCCTCTCCAGCAGAAGCGGGAGACCAAGGGTCCCTTTCCACGTGCCACAAGAATCCTGGGACTCCTATCAAGTTTCACGAGGAGTCAGGCATCATCTCCTTTGGAGGCACTGATCTCCGCGTACCTCTGGAGTTTTCAAAGGATGTGAGGCCTCCGGTCGCGATGAGGTGGGGAACTAGGTCTTTCTCTGTGGTCTCCACAAGGGATTCAGACATCCTTTCTTCTTGGGAGATGCAAGACGAGCCTGCATTCAAGTCACTGCAGGGATATCCGGGCTTATTTCGAGTCAGGGCATCGCGGTGTCCATTCCACTTGAGGCCGCAAACTCAGGATCCCTCTCACATACCTAGAGCTGAGAGTAGCCTCCTCTTGAGGTGCTTGTGGTAACGTGGTATTCCTCAGGAGTCGAAGCCAGGGACTAACCTCTCATCTCGTGTTGATTCTTGGTCCACGGAGCTCTTTCGTGTTGCTACAGTGACCTCAGGATCCCTCTAGCCTTGAAACAGTGTTCTTGGGGTTTCTCTGGAGTGCCATCAAGGAAATCAAGGCTCCTTTCATGTGTGATGTGCAACACGGAATTGCTCTGCACGCAGTGCAGGAGAATCGGGCCTCATCTCGCGGCGAGGGGGAAGTCTCATGGTTTTTCTCGAGTTGCGGCGGGAACCTGGGGTATATTCTCGAGTTACGACGGGGATGGCCCTTCCACACACCTCTGTGTTCAGCCATGTCAGGACTCCTGCCTAGTTGCGAGGGACAACTCGGGATTCTCCTCGAGGCTTTGCAGAGCAATTGGGACGCCTCTCCAGCTGAGGCGGGAGACCAAGGGTCCCTTTCCACGTGCCACAGGAATCCTGGGTCTCCTATCAAGTTTCACGAGGAGTCAGGCATCGTCTCCTTTGGAGGCATTGATCTCCGCATACCTCTGGAGTTTTCAAAGGATTTGAGGCCTCCTGTCGCGATGAGGTGGGGAACTAGGTCTTTCTCTGTGGTCTCCACAGGGGATTCAGACACCCTTTCATCTTGGGAGATGCAAGACGAGCCTGCATTCCAGTCACTGCAGGGATATCCGGCCTTATTTCGAGTCAGGGCATCGCGGTGTCCATTCCACTTGAGGCCGCAAACTCAGGGTCCCTCTCACATACCTAGAGCTGAGAGAAGCCTCCTCTTGAGGTGCTTGTGGTAAGGTGGTATTCCTCTGGAGTCGAAGCCAGGGACTAACCTCTCATCTCGAGTTGATTTTTGGTCCACGGAGCTCTTTCGTGTTGCTACAGTGACCTCAGGATCCCTCTAGCCTTGAAACAGTGTTCTTGGGGTTTCTCTGGAGTGCCATCAAGGAAATCAAGGCTCCTTTCCTGTGTGATGTGCAACACAGAATTGCTCTGCATGCAGTGCAGGGGAATCGGGCCTCATCTCGCGGCGAGGGGGAAGTCTCATGGTTTTTCTCGAGTTGCGGCGGGAACCTGGCGTATATTCTCGAGTTACGACAGGGATGGCCCTTCCACACACGTGTTTGTTCAGCCACGTCAGGACTCTTGCCTAGTTGCGAGACACAACTCGGGATTCTCCTCGAGGCTTGGCAAGGCAATTGGGACGCCTCTCCAGCTGAGGCGGGAGACCAAGGGTCCCTTTCCACGTGCCACAGGAATCCTGGGACTCCTATCAAGTTTCACGAGGAGTCAGGCATCGTCTCCTTTGGAGGCACTGATCTCCGCGTACCTCTGGAGTTTTCAAAGGATGTGAGGCCTCCGGTCGCGATGAGGTGGGGAACTAGGTCTTTCTCTGTGGTCTCCACAGGGGATTCAGACATCCTTTCATCTTGGGAGATGCAAGACGAGCCTGCATTCCAGTCACTGCAGGGATATCCAGCCTTATTTCGCGTCAGGGCATCGCTGTGTCCATTCCACTTGAGGCTGCAAACTCAGGGTCCCTCTCACATACCTAGAGTTGAGAGAAGCCTCCTCTTGAGTTGCTTGTGGTAAGGTGGTATTCCTCTGGAGTCGAAGCCAGGGACTAACCTCTCATCTCGAGTTGATTTATGGCCCACGGAGCTCTTTCGTGTTGCTACAGTGACCTCAGGATCCCTCTAGCCTTGAAACAGTGTTCTTGGGGTTTCTCTGGAGTGCCATCAAGGAAATCAAGGCTCCTTTCATGTGTGATGTGCAACACGGAATTGCTCTGCACGCAGTGCAGGGGAATCGGGCCTCATCTCGCGGCGAGGGGGAAGTCTCGTGGTTTTTCTCGAGTTGCGGCGGGAACCTGGGGTATATTCTCGAGTTACGACGGGGATGGACCTTCCACCCACGTGTTTCTTCAGCGACGTCAGGACTCCTGCCTAGTTGCGAGGGACAACTCTGGATTCTCCTCGAGGCTTGGCAGGGCAATTGGGACGCCTCTCCAGCTGAGGCGGGAGACCAAGTGTCCCTTTCCAAGTGCCACAGGAATCCTGGGACTCCTATCAAGTTTCACGAGGAGTCAGGCATCGTCTCCTTTGGAGGCACTGATCTCCGTGTACCTCTGGAGTTTTCAAAGGATGTGAGGCCTCCGGTCGCGATGAGGTGGGGAACTAGGTCTTTCTCTGTGGTCTCCACAGGGGATTCAGACATCCTTTCATCTTGGGAGATGCAAGACGAGCCTGCATTCAAGTCACTGCAGGGATATCCGGCCTTATTTCGAGTCAGGGCTTCGCGGTGTCCATTCCACTTGAGGCCGCAAACTCAGGATCCCTCTCACATACCTAGAGCTGAGAGAAGCCTCCTCTTGAGGTGCTTGTGGTAAGGTGGTATTCCTCTGGAGTCGAAGCCAGGGACTAACCTCTCATCTCGTGTTGATTCTTGGTCCACGGAGCTCTTTCGTGTTGCTACAGTGACCTCAGGATCCCTCTAGCCTTGAAACAGTGTTCTTGGGGTTTCTCTGGAGTGCCATCAAGGAAATCAAGGCTCCTTTCATGTGTGATGTGCAAGACGGAATTGCTCTGCATGCAGTGCAGGGGAATCGGGCCTCATCTCGCGGCGAGGGGGAAGTCTCATGGTTTTTCTCGAGTTGCGGCAGGAACCTGGGTTATATTCTCGAGTTACGACGGGGATGGCCCTTCCACACACGTGTGTGTTCAGCCATGTCAGGCCTCCTGCCTAGTTGCGAGACACAACTCGGGATTCTCCTAGAGGCTTTGCAGGGCAATTGGGACGCCTCTCCAGCTGAGACGGGAGACCAAGGGTCCCTTTCCACGTGCCACAACAATCCTGGGACTCCTATCAAGTTTCACGAGGAGTCAGGCATCGTCTCCTTTGGAGCCACTGATCTCCGCGTACCTCTGGAGTTTTCAAAGGATGTGTGGCCTCCGGTCGCGATGAGGTGGGGAACTAGGTCTTTCTCTGTGGTCTCCACAGGGGATTCAGACATCCTTTCTTCTTGGGAGATGCAAGACGAGCCTGCATTGAAGTCACTGCAGGGATATCCGGCCTTATTTCGAGTCAGGGAATCGCGGTGTCCATTCCACTTGAGGCCGCAAACTCAGGATCCCTCTCACATACCTATAGCTGAGAGAAGCCTCCTCTTGAGGTGCTTGTGGTAAGGTCGTATTCCTCAGGAGTCGAAGCCAGGGACTAACCTCTCATCTCGTGTTGATTCTTGGTCCACGGAGCTCTTTCGTGTTGCTACAGTGACCTCAGGATCCCTCTAGCCTTGAAACAGTGTTCTTGGGATTTCTCTGGAGTGCCATCAAGGAAATCAAGGCTCCTTTCATGTGTGATGTGCAACACGGAATTGCTCTGCCCACAGTGCAGGGGAATCGGGCCTCATTTTGCGGCGAGGGGGAAGTCTCATGATTTTTCTCGAGTTGCGGCGGGAACCTGGGGTATATTCTCGAGTTACGACGGGGATGGCCCTTCCACACACGTGTTTGTTCAGCCACGTCAGGACTCTTGCCTAGTTGCGAGACACAACTCGGGATTCTCCTCGAGGCTTGGCAAGGCAATTGGGACGCCTCTCCAGCTGAGGCGGGAGACCAAGGGTCCTTTTCCACGTGCCACAGGAATCCTGGGACTCCTATCAAGTTTCACGAGGAGTCAGGCATCGTCTCCTTTGGAGGCACTGATCTCCGCGTACCTCTGGAGTTTTCAAAGGATGTGAGGCCTCCGGTCGCGATGAGGTGGGGAACTAGGTCTTTCTCTGTGGTCTCCACAGGGGATTCAGACATCCTTTCTTCTTGGGAGATGCAAGACGAGCCTGCATTGAAGTCACTGCAGGGATATCCGGCCTTATTTCGAGTCAGGGAATCGCGGTGTCCATTCCACTTGAGGCCGCAAACTCAGGATCCCTCTCACATACCTATAGCTGAGAGAAGCCTCCTCTTGAGGTGCTTGTGGTAAGGTCGTATTCCTCAGGAGTCGAAGCCAGGGACTAACCTCTCATCTCGTGTTGATTCTTGGTCCACGGAGCTCTTTCGTGTTGCTACAGTGACCTCAGGATCCCTCTAGCCTTGAAACAGTGTTCTTGGGATTTCTCTGGAGTGCCATCAAGGAAATCAAGGCTCCTTTCATGTGTGATGTGCAACACAGATTTGCTCTGCACGCAGTGCAGGGGAATCGGGCCTCATCTCGCGGCGAGGGGGAAGTCTCATGGTTTTTCTAGAGTTGCGGCGGGAACCTGGGGTATATTCTCGAGTTACGACGGGGATGGCCCTTCCACACACGTGTTTGTTCAGCCACGTCAGGACTCTTGCCTAGTTGCGAGACACAACTCGGGATTCTCCTCGAGGCTTGGCAAGGCAATTGGGACGCCTCTCCAGCTGAGGCGGGAGACCAAGGGTCCTTTTCCACGTGCCACAGGAATCCTGGGACTCCTATCAAGTTTCACGAGGAGTCAGGCATCGTCTCCTTTGGAGGCACTGATCTCCGCGTACCTCTGGAGTTTTCAAAGGATGTGAGGCCTCCGGTCGCGATGAGGTGGGGAACTAGGTCTTTCTCTGTGGTCTCCACACGGGATTCAGACATCCTTTCATCTTGGGAGATGCAAGACGAGCCTGCATTCAAGTCACTGCAGGGATATCCGGCCTTATTTCGCGTCAGGGCATCGCGGTGTCCATTCCACTTGAGGCCGCAAACTCAGGGTCCCTCTCACATACCTAGAGCTGAGAGAAGCCTCCTCTTGAGGTGCTTGTGGTAAGGTGGTATTCCTCTGGAGTCGAAGCCAGGGACTAACCTCTCATCTCGAGTTGATTTTTGGCCCACGGAGCTCTTTCGTGTTGCTACAGTGACCTCAGGATCCCTCTAGCCTTGAAACAGTGTTCTTGGGGTTTCTCTGGAGTGCCATGAAGGAAATCAAGGCTGCTTTCATGTGTGATATGCAACACGGAATTGCTCTGCACGCAGTGCAGGGGAATCGGGCCTCATCTCGCGGCGAGGGGGAAGTCTCATGGTTTTTCTCGAGTTGCGGTGGGAACCTGGGGTGTATTCTCGAGTTACGACGGGGATGGCCCTTCCACACACGTGTTTGTTCAGCCACGTCAGGACTCCTGCCTAGTTGCGAGACACAACTCGGGATTCTCTTCGAGGCTTGGCAGGGCAATTGGAACGCCTCTCCAGCTGAGGCGGGAGACCAAGGGTCCCTATCCACGTGCCACAAGAATCCTGGGACTCCTATCAAGTTTCAGGAGGAGTCAGGCATCGTCTCCTTTGGAGGCACTGATCTCCGCGTACCTCTGGAGTTTTCAAAGGATGTGAGGCCTCCGGTCGCGATGAGGTGGGGAACTAGGTCTTTCTCTGTGGTCTCCACAGGGGATTCAGACATCCTTTCTTCTTGGGAGATGCAAGACGAGCCTGCATTCAAGTCACTGCAGGGATATCCGACCTTATTTCGAGTCAGGGAATCGCGGTGTCCATTCCACTTGATGCCGCAAACTCAGGATCCCTCTCACATACCTATAGCTGAGAGAAGCCTCCTCTTGAGGTGCTTGTGGTAAGGTCGTATTCCTCAGGAGTCGAAGCCAGGGACTAACCTCTCATCTCGTGTTGATTCTTGGTCCACGGAGCACTTTCGTGTTGCTACAGTGACCTCAGGATCCCTCTAACCTTGAAACAGTGTTCTTGGGATTTCTCTGGAGTGCCATCAAGGAAATCAAGGCTCCTTTCATGTGTGATGTGCAACACAGATTTGCTCTGCACGCAGTGCAGGGGAATCGGGCCTCATCTCGCGGTGAGGGGGAAGTCTCATGATTTTTCTCGAGTTGCGGCGGGAACCTGGGGTATATTCTCGAGTTACGACGGGGATGGCCCTTCCACACACGTGTTTGTTCAGCCACTTCAGGACTCTTGCCTAGTTGCGAGACACAACTCGGGATTCTCCTCGAGGCTTGGCAAGGCAATTGGGACGCCTCTCCAGCTGAGGCGGGAGACCAAGGGTCCTTTTCCACGTGCCACAGGAATCCTGGGACTCCTATCAAGTTTCACGAGGAGTCAGGCATCGTCTCCTTTGGAGGCACTGATCTCCGCGTACCTCTGGAGTTTTCAAAGGATGTGAGGCCTGCGGTCGCGATGAGGTGGGGAACTAAGTCTTTCTCTGTGCTTTCCACAGGGGATTCAGACATCCTTTCGTCTTGGGAGATGCAAGACGAGCCTGCATTCAAGTCACTGCAGGGATATCCGGCCTTATTTCGAGTCAGGGCATCGCGGTGTCCATTCCACTTGAGGCCGCAAACTCAGGGTCCCTCTCACATACCTAGAGCTGAGAGAAGCCTCCTCTCGAGGTGCTTGTGGTAAGGTCGTATTCCTCTGGAGACGAATCCAGGGACTAACCTCTCTTTTCGAGTTGATTTTTGGTCCACAGAGTTCTTTCGTGTTGCTACAGTGACCACAGGATCCCTCTATCCTTGAAACAGGGTTCTTGGGGTTTCTCTGGAGTGCCATCAAGGAAATCAAGGCTCCTTTCATGTGTGATGTGCAAGACGGAATTGCTCTGCACGCAGTACAGGGGAATCGGGCCTCATCTCGCATCGAGGGGGAAGTCTCATGGTTTTTCTCGAGTTGCGGCGGGAACCTGGGGTATATTCTCGAGTTACGACGGGGATGGTCCTTCCACACACGTGTTTGTTCAGCCACGTCAGGACTCCTACCTAGTTGCGAGGGACAACTCGGGATTCTCCACGAGGCTTGGCAGGGCAATTGGGACGCCTCTCCAGCTGAGGCGGGAGACCAAGGGTCCTTTTCCACGTGCCACAAGAATCCTGGGACTCCTATCAAGTTTCACGAGGAGTCAGGCATCGTCTCCTTTGGAGGCACTGATCTCCGCGTACCTCTGGAGTTTTCAAAGGATGTGAGGCCTCCGGTCGCGATGAGGTGGGGAACTAGGTGTTTCTCTGTGGTCTCCACAGGGGATTCAGACATCCTTTCTTCTTGGGAGATGCAAGACGAGCCTGCATTCAAGTCACTGCAGGGATATCCGGCCTTGTTTCGAGTCAGGGCATCGCGGTGTCCATTCCACTTGAGGCCGCAAACTCAGGATCCCTCTCACATACCTAGAGCTGAGAGAAGCCTCCTCTTGAGGTGCTTGTGGTAAGGTGGTATTCCTCAGGAGTCGAAGCCAGGGACTAACCTCTCATCTCGTGTTGATTCGTGGTCCACGGAGCTCTTTCGTGTTGCTACAGTGACCTCAGGATCCCTCTAGCCTTGAAACAGTGTTCTTGGGGTTTCTCTGGAGTGCCATCAAGGAAATCAAGGCTGCTTTCATGTGTGATGTGCAACACGGAATTGCTCTGCACGCAGTGCAGGGGAATCGGGCCTCATCTCGCGGCGAGGGGGAAGTCTCATGGTTTTTCTCGAGTTGCGGCGGGAACCTGGGGTATATTCTCGAGTTACGACGGGGATGGAATTTCCACCCACGTGTTTCTTCAGCGACATCAGGACTCCTGCCTATTTGCGAGGGACAACTCGGGATTCTCCTCGAGGCTTGGCAGGGCAATTGGGACGCCTCTCCAGCTGAGGCGGGAGACCAAGTGTCCCTTTCCAATGCCACAGGAATCCTGGGACTCCTATCAAGTTTCACGAGGAGTCAGGCATCGTCTCCTTTGGAGGCACTGATCTCCGCGTACCTCTGGAGTTTTCAAAGGATGTGAGGCCTGCGGTCGCGATGAGGTGGGGAACTAAGTCTTTCTCTGTGCTTTCCACAGGGGATTCAGACATCCTTTCGTCTTGGGAGATGCAAGACGAGCCTGCATTGAAGTCACTGCAGGGATATCCGGCCTTATTTCGAGTCAGGGCATCGCGGTGTCCATTCCACTTGAGGCCGCAAACTCAGGGTCCCTCTCACATACCTAGAGCTGAGAGAAGCCTCCTCTCGAGGTGCTTGTGGTAAGGTCGTATTCCTCTGGAGACGAATCCAGGGACTAACCTCTCTTTTCGAGTTGATTTTTGGTCCACAGAGTTCTTTCGTGTTGCTACAGTGACCTCAGGATCCCTCTATCCTTGAAACAGTGTTCTTGGGGTTTCTCTGGAGTGCCATCAAGGAAATCAAGGCTCCTTTCATGTGTGATGTGCAAGACGGAATTGCTCTGCACGCAGTACAGGGGAATCGGGCCTCATCTCGCATCGAGGGGGAAGTCTCATGGTTTTTCTCGAGTTGCGGCGGGAACCTGGGGTATATTCTCGAGTTACGACGGGGATGGCCCTTCCATACACGTGTTTGTTCAGCCACGTCAGGACTCCTGCCTAGTTGCGAGGGACAACTCGGGATTCTCCACGAGGCTTGGCAGGGCAATTGGGACGCCTCTCCAGCTGAGGCGGGAGACCAAGGGTCCTTTTCCACGTGCCACAAGAATCCTGGGACTCCTATCAAGTTTCACGAGGAGTCAGGCATCGTCTCCTTTGGAGGCACTGATCTCCGCGTACCTCTGGAGTTTTCAAAGGATGTGAGGCCTCCGGTCGCGATGAGGTGGGGAACTAGGTGTTTCTCTGTGGTCTCCACAGGGGATTCAGACATCCTTTCTTCTTGGGAGATGCAAGACGAGCCTGCATTCAAGTCACTGCAGGGATATCCGGCCTTATTTCGAGTCAGGGCATCGCGGTGTCCATTCCACTTGAGGCCGCAAACTAAGGATCCCTCTCACATACCTAGAGCTGAGAGAAGCCTCCTCTTGAGGTGCTTGTGGTAAGGTGGTATTCCTCAGGAGTCGAAGCCAGGGACTAACCTCTCATCTCGTGTTGATTCGTGGTCCACGGAGCTCTTTCGTGTTGCTACAGTGACCTCAGGATCCCTCTAGCCTTGAAACAGTGTTCTTGGGGTTTCTCTGGAGTGCCATCAAGGAAATCAAGGCTCCTTTCATGTGTGATGTGCAACACAGAATTGCTCTGCACGCAGTGCAGGGGAATCGGGCCTCATCTCGCGGCGAGGGGGAAGTCTCATGGTTTTTCTCAAGTTGCGGCGGGAACCTGGGGTATATTCTCGAGTTACGACGGGGATGGCTCTTCCACCCACGTGTTTCTTCAGCGACGTCAGGACTCCTGCCTAGTTGCGAGGGACAACTCGGGATTCTCCTCGAGGCTTGGCAGGGCAATTGGAACGCCTCCCCAGCTGAGGCGGGAGACCAAGTGTCCCTTTCCAAGTGCCACAGGAATCCTGGGACTCCTATCAAGTTTCACGAGGAGTCAGGCATCGTCTCCTTTGGAGGCACTGATCTCCGCGTACCTCTGGAGTTTTCAAAGGATGTGAGGCTATAGGTCGCGATGAGGTGGGGAACTAAGTCTTTCTCTGTGCTTTCCACAGGGGATTCAGACATCCTTTCGTCCTGGGAGATGCAAGACGAGCCTGCATTGAAGTCACTGCAGGGATATCCGGCCTTATTTCGAGTCAGGGCATCGCGGTGTCCATTCCACTTGAGGCCGCAAACTCAGGGTCCCTCTCACATACCTATAGCTGAGAGAAGCCTCCTCTTGAGGTGCTTGTGGTAAGGTGGTATTCCTCTGGAGACGAATCCAGGGACTAACCTCTCTTTTCGAGTTGATTTTTGGTCCACAGAGTTCTTTCGTGTTGCTACAGTGACCTCAGGATCCCTCTATCCTTGAAACAGTATTCTTGGGGTTTCTCTGGAGTGCCATCAAGGAAATCAAGGCTCCTTTCATGTGTGATGTGCAAGACGGAATTGCTCTGCACGCAGTACAGGGGAATCGGGCCTCATCTCGCGGCGAGGGGGAAGTCTCATGGTTTTTCTCGAGTTGCGGCGGGAACCTGGGGTATATTCTCGAGTTGCGACGGGGATGGCCCTTCCACACACGTGTTTGTTCAGCCACGTCAGGACTCCTGCCTAGTTGCGAGACACAACTCGGGATTCTCCTCGAGGCTTGGCAAGGCAATTGGGACGCCTCTCCAGCTGAGGCAGGAGACCAAGGGTCCCTTTCCACGTGCCACAGGAATCCTGGGACTCCTATCAAGTTTCACGAGGAGTCAGGCATCGTCTCCTTTGGAGGCACTGATTTCCGCGTACCTCTGGAGTTCTCAAAGGATGTGAGGCCTCCGGTCGCGATGAGGTGGGGAACTAGGTCTTTCTCTGTGGTCTCCACAGGGGATTCAGACATCCTTTCATCTTGGGAGATGCAAGACGAGCCTGCATTGAAGTCACTGCAGGGATATCCAGCCTTATTTCGCGTCAGGGCATCGCGGTGTCCATTCCACTTGAGGCCGCAAACTCAGGGTCTCTCTCACATACATAGAGCTGAGAGAAGCCTCCTCTTGAGGTGCTTGTGGTAAGGTGGTATTCCTCTGGAGTCGAAGCCAGGGACTAACCTCTCATCTCGAGTTGATTTTTGGTCCACGGAGCTCTTTCGTGTTGCTACAGTGACCTCAGGATCCCTCTAGCCTTGAAACAGTGTTCTTGGGGTTTCTCTGGAGTGCCATCAAGGAAATCAAGGCTCCTTTCATGTGTGATGTGCAACACGGAATTGCTCTGCACGCAGTGCAGGGGAATCGGGCCTCATCTCGCGGCGAGGGGGAAGTCTCATGGTTTTTCTCGAGTTGCGGCGGGAACCTGGGGTATATTCTCGAGTTACGACGGGGATGGCCCTTCCACCCACGTGTTTCTTCAGCGACGTCAGGACTCCTGCCTAGTTGCGAGGGACAACTCTGGATTCTCCTCGAGGCTTGGCAGGGCAATTGGGACGCCTCTCCAGCTGAGGCGGGAGATCAAGTGTCCCTTTCCAAGTGCCACAGGAATCCTGGGACTCCTATCAAGTTTCACGAGGAGTCAGGCATCGTCTCCTTTGGAGGCACTGATCTCCGTGTACCTCTGGAGTTTTCAAAGGATGTGAGGCCTCCGGTCGCGATGAGGTGGGGAACTAAGTCTTTCTCTGTGCTTTCCACAGGGGATTCAGACATCCTTTCGTCTTGGGAGATGCAAGACGAGCCTGCATTGAAGTCACTGCAGGGATATCCGGCCTTATTTCGAGTCAGGGCATCGCGGTGTCCATTCCACTTGAGGCCGCAAACTCAGGGTCCCTCTCACATACCTAGAGCTGAGAGAAGCCTCCTCTCGAGGTGCTTGTGGTAAGGTCGTATTCCTCTGGAGACGAATCCAGGGACTAACCTCTCTTTTCGAGTTGATTTTTGGTCCACAGAGTTCTTTCGTGTTGCTACAGTGACCTCAGAATCACTCTATCCTTGAAACAGTGTTCTTGGGGTTTCTCTGGAGTGCCATCAAGGAAATCAAGGCTCCTTTCATGTGTGATGTGCAACACGGAATTGCTCTGCACGCAGTGCAGGGGAATCGGGCCTCATCTCGCATCGAGGGGGAAGTCTCATGGTTTTTCTCGAGTTGCGGCGGGAACCTGGGGTATATTCTCGAGTTACGACGGGGATGGCCCTTCCACACACGTGTTTGTTCAGCCACGTCAGGACGCCTGCCTAGTTGCGAGACACAACTCGGGATTCTCCTCGAGGCTTGGCAGGGCAATTGGAACGCCTCTCCAGCTGAGGCGGGAGACCAAGGGTCCCTTTCCACGTGCCACAAGAATCCTGGTACTCCTATCAAGTTTCACGAGGAGTCAGGCATCGTCTCCTTTGGAGGCACTGATCTCCGCATACCTCTGGAGTTTTCAAAGGATGTGAGGCCTCCGGTCGCGATGAGGTGGGGAACTAGGTGTTTCTCTGTGGTCTCCACAGGGGATTCAGACATCCTTTCTTCTTGGGAGATGCAAGACGAGCCTGCATTCAAGTCACTGCAGGGATATCCGGCCTTATTTCGAGTCAGGGCATCGCGGTGTCCATTCCACTTGAGGCCGCAAACTCAGGATCCCTCTCACATACCTAGAGCTGAGAGAAGCCTCCTCTTGAGGTGCTTGTGGTAAGGTGGTATTCCTCAGGAGTCGAAGCCAGGGACTAACCTCTCATCTCGTGTTGATTTTTGGCCCACGGAGCTCTTTCGTGTTGCTACAGTGACCTCAGGATCCCTCTAGCCTTGAAACAGTGTTCTTGGGGTTTCTCTGGAGTGCCATCAAGGAAATCAAGACTCCTTTCATGTGTGATGTGCAACACGGAATTGCTCTGCACGCAGTGCAGGGGAATCGGGCCTCATCTCGCGGCGAGGGGGAAGTCTCATGGTTTTTCTCGAGTTGCGGCAGGAACCTGGGGTATATTCTCGAGTTACGACGGGGATGGCCCTTCCACACACGTGTGTGTTCAGCCATGTCAGGACTCCTGCCTAGTTGCGAGGGACATCTCGGGATTCTCCTCGAGGCTTGGCAGGGCAATTGGGACGCCTCTCCAGCTGAGGCGGGAGACCAAGGGTCCCTTTCCACGTGCCACAGGAATCCTGGGTCTCCTATCAAGTTTCACGAGGAGTCAGGCATCGTCTCCTTTGGAGGCACTGATCTCCGCATACCTCTGGAATTTTCAAAGGATTTGAGGCCTCCTGTCGCGATGAGGTGGGGAACTAGGTCTTTCTCTGTGGTCTCCACAAGGGATTCAGACACCCTTTCGTCTTGGGAGATGCAAGACGAGCCTGCATTCCAGTCACTGCAGGGATATCCGGCCTTATTTCGAGTCAGGGCATCGCGGTGTCCATTCCACTTGAGGCCGCAAACTCAGGGTCCCTCTCACATATCTAGAGCTGAGAGAATCCTCCTCTTGAGGTGCTTGTGGTAAGGTGGTATTCCTCTGGAGTCGAAGCCAGGGACTAACCTCTCATCTCGAGTTGATTTTTGGTCGACGGAGCTCTTTCGTGTTGCTACAGTGACCTCAGGATCCCTCTAGCCTTGAAACAGTGTTCTTGGGGTTTCTCTGGAGTGCCATGAAGGAAATCAAGGCTCCTTTCATGTGTGATGTGCAACACAGAATTGCTCTGCACGCAGTGCAGGGGAATCGGGCCTCATCTCGCATCGAGGGGGAAGTCTCATGGTTTTTCTCGAGTTGCGGCGGGAACCTGGGGTATATTCTCGAGTTACGACGGGGATGGCCCTTCCACACACGTGTTTGTTCAGCCACGTCAGGACTCTTGCCTAGTTGCGAAACACAACTCGGGATTCTCCTCGAGGCTTGGCAGGGCAATTGGGACGCCTCTCCAGCTGAGGCGGGAGACCAAGGGTCCCTTTCCACGTGCCACAGGAATCCTGGGACTCCTATCAAGTTTCACGAGGAGTCAGGCATCGTCTCCTTTGGAGGCACTGATCTCCGCGTACCTCTGGAGTTTTCAAAGGATGTGAGGCCTCCGGTCGCGATGAGGTGGGGAACTAGGTCTTTCTCTGTGGTCTCCACAGGGGATTCAGACACCCTTTCGTCTTGGGAGATGGAAGACGTGCCTGCATTGAAGTCACTGCAGGGATATCCGGCCTTATTTCGCGTCAGGGCATCGCGGTGTCCATTCCACTTGAGGCCGCAAACTCAGGGTCCCTCTCACATACCTAGAGCTGAGAGAAGCCTCCTCTTGAGGTGCTTGTGGTAAGGTCGTATTCCTCTGGAATCGAAGCCAGGGACTAACCTCTCATCTCGTGTTGATTCTTGGGCCACGGAGCTCTTTCGTGGTGCTACAGTGACCTCAGGATCCCTCTAGCCTTGAAACAGTGTTCTTGGGGTTTCTCTGGAGTGCCATCAAGGAAATCAAGGCTCCTTTCATGTGTGATGTGCAACACGGAATTGCTCTGCACGCAGTGCAGGGGAATCGGGCCTCATCTCGCGGCGAGGGGGAAGTCTCATGGTTTTTCTCGAGTTGCGGTGGGAACCTGGGGTATATTCTCGAGTTACGACGGAGATGGCCCTTCCACACACGTGTGTGTTCAGCCATGTCAGGACTCCTGCCTAGTTGCGAGGGACAACTCGGGATTCTCCTCGAGGCTTTGCAGGGCAATTGGGACGCCTCTCCAGCTGAGACGGGAGACCAAGGGTCCCTTTCCACGTGCCACAGGAATCCTGGGACTCCTATCAAGTTTCACGAGGAGTCAGGCATCGTCTCCTTTGGAGGCACTGATCTCCGCATACCTCTGGAGTTTTCAAAGGATTTGAGGCTTCCTGTCGCGATGAGGTGGGGAACTAGGTCTTTCTCTGTGGTCTCCACAGGGGATTCAGACACCCTTTCGTCTTGGGAGATGCAAGATGAGCTTGCATTCCAGTCACTGCAGGGATATCCGGCCTTATTTCGAGTCAGGGCATCGCGGTGTCCATTCCACTTGAGGCCGCAAACTCAGGGTCCCTCTCACATACCTAGAGCTGAGAGAAGCCTCCTCTTGAGGTGCTTGTGGTAAGGTGGTATTCCTCTGGAGTCGAAGCCAGGGACTAACCTCTCATCTCGAGTTGATTTTTGGCCCACGGAGCTCTTTCGTGTTGCTACAGTGATCTCAGGATCCCTCTAGCCTTGAAACAGTATTCTTGGGGTTTCTCTGGAGTGCCATCAAGGAAATCAAGGCTCCTTTCATGTGTGATGTGCAAGACGGAATTGCTCTGCACGCAGTGCTGGGGAATCGGGCGTCATCTCGCGGCGAGGGGGAAGTCTCATGGTTTTTCTCGAGTTGCGGCGGGAACCTGGGGTATATTCTCGAGTTACGACGGGGATGGCCCTTCCACACACGTGTTTGTTCAGCCTCGTCAGGACTCTTGCCTAGTTGCGAGACACAACTCGGGATTCTCCTTGAGGCTTGGCAAGGCAATTGGGACGCCTCTCCAGCTGAGGCGGGAGACCAAGGGTCCCTTTCCACGTGCCACAGGAATCCTGGGACTCCTATCAAGTTTCACGAGGAGTCAGGCATCGTCTCCTTTGGAGGCACTGATCTCCGCGTACCCCTGAAGTTTTCAACGGATGTGAGGCCTCCGGTCGCGATGAGGTGGGGAACTAGGTCTTTCTCTGTGGTCTCCACAGGGGATTCAGACATCCTTTCATCTTGGGAGATGCAAGACGAGCCTGCATTCAAGTCACTGCAGGGATATCCAGCCTTATTTCGCGTCAGGGCATCGCGGTGTCCATTCCACTTGAGGCCGCAAACTCAGGGTCCCTCTCACATACCTAGAGCTGAGAGAAGCCTCCTCTTGAGGTGCTTGTGGTAAGGTGGTATTCCTCTGGAGTCGAAGCCAGGGACTAACCTCTCATCTCGAGTTGATTTTTTGTCCACGGAGCTCTTTCGTGTTGCTACAGTGACCTCAGGATCCCTCTAGCCTTGAAACAGTGTTCTTGGGGTTTCTCTGGAGTGCCATCAAGGAAATCAAGGCTCCTTTCATGTGTGATGTGCAACACGGAATTGCTCTGCACGCAGTGCAGGGGAATCGGGCCTCATCTCGCGGTGAGGGGGAAGTCTCATGGTTTTTCTCGAGTTGCGGCGGGAACCTGGGGTATATTCTCGAGTTACGACGGGGATGGCCCTTCCACCCACGTGTTTCTTCAGCGACGTCAGGACTCCTGCCTAGTTGCGAGGGACAACTCTGGATTCTCCTCGAGGCTTGGCAGGGCAATTGGGACGCCTCTCCAGCTGAGGCAGGAGACCAAGTGTCCCTTTCCAAGTGCCACAGGAATCCTGGGACTCCTATCAAGTTTCACGAGGAGTCAGGCATCGTCTCCTTTGGAGGCACTGATCTCCGCGTACCTCTGGAGTTTTCAAAGGATGTGAGGCTATCGGTCGCGATGAGGTGGGGAACTAAGTCTTTCTCTGTGCTTTCCACAGGGGATTCGGACATCCTTTCGTCCTGGGAGATGCAAGACGAGCCTGCATTGAAGTCACTGCAGGGATATCCGGCCTTATTTCGAGTCAGGGCATCGCGGTGTCCATTCCACTTGAGGCCGCAAACTCAGGGTCCCTCTCACATACCTAGAGCTGTGAGAAGCCTCCTCTTGAGGTGCTTGTGGTAAGGTGGTATTCCTCTGGAGACGAATCCAGGGGCTAACCTCTCTTTTCGAGTTGATTTTTGATCCACAGAGTTCTTTCGTGTTGCCACAGTGATCTCAGGATCCCTCTAGCTTTGAAACAGTGTTCTTGGGGTTTCTCTGGAGTGCCATCAAGGAAATCAAGGCTCCTTTCATGTGTGATGTGCAAGACGGAATGGATCTGCACGCAGTACAGGGGAATCGGGCCTCATCTCACATCGAGGGGGAAGTCTCATTGTTTTTCTCGAGTTGCGGCGGGAACCTGGGGTATATTCTCGAGTTACGACGGGGATGGCCCTTCCACCCACGTGTTTGTTCAGCCACGTCAGGACTCCTGCCTAGTTGCGAGGGACAACTCTGGATTCTCCTCGAGGCTTGGCAGGGCAATTGGAACGCCTCTCCAGCTGAGGCGTGAGACCAAGGGTCCCTTTCTACGTGCCAGAAGAATCCTGTGAACCCAATCAAGTTTCACGAGGAGTCAGGCATCGTCTCCTTTGGAGGCACTGATCTCCGCGTACCTCTGGACATTTCAAAGGATGTGAGGCCTCCGATCGCGATGAGGTGGGGAACTAGGTCTTTCTCTGTGGTCTCCACAGGGGATTCAGACATCCTTTCTTCTTGGGAGATGCAAGACGAGCCTGCATTCAAGTCACTGCAGGGATATCCGGCCTTATTTCGAGTCAGGGCATCGCGGTGTCCATTCCACTTGAGGCCGCAAACTCAGGAACCCTCTCACATACCTAGAGCTGAGAGAAGCCTCCTCTTGAGGTGCTTGTGGTAAGGTGGTATTCCTCAGGAGTCGAAGCCAGGGACTAACCTCTCATCTCGTGTTGATTTTTGGCCCACGGAGCTCTTTCGTGTTGCTACAGTGACCTCAGGATCCCTCTAGCCTTGAAACAGTGTTCTTGGGATTTCTCTGGAGTGCCATCAAGGAAATCAAGACTCCTTTCATGTGTGATGTGCAACACGGAATTGCTCTGCACGCAGTGCAGGGGAATCGGGCCTCATCTCGCGGCGAGGGGGAAGTCTCATGGTTTTTCTCGAGTTGCGGCAGGAACCTGGGGTATATTCTCGAGTTACGACGGGGATGGCCCTTCCACACACGTGTGTGTTCAGCCATGTCAGGACTCCTGCCTAGTTGCGAGGGACAACTCGGGATTCTCCTCGAGGCTTGGCAGGGCAATTGGGACGCCTCTCCAGCTGAGACGGGAGACCATGGGTCCCTTTCCACGTGCCACAGGAATCCTGGGTCTCCTATCAAGTTTCACGAGGAGTCAGGCATCGTCTCCTTTGGAGGCACTGATCTCCGCATACCTCTGGAATTTTCAAAGGATTTGAGGCCTCATGTCGCGATGAGGTGGGGAACTAGGTCTTTCTCTGTGGTCTCCACAGGGGATTCAGACACCCTTTCGTCTTGGGAGATGCAAGACGAGCCTGCATTCCAGTCACTGCAGGGATATCCGGCCTTATTTCGAGTCAGGGCATCGCGGTGTCCATTCCACTTGAGGCCGCAAACTCAGGGTCCCTCTCACATACCTAGAGCTGAGAGAAGCCTCCTCTTGAGGTGCTTGTGGTAAGGTGGTATTCCTCTGGAGTCGAAGCCAGGGACTAACCTCTCATCTCGAGTTGATTTTTGGTCCACGGAGCTCTTTCGTGTTGCTACAGTGACCTCAGGATCCCTCTAGCCTTGAAACAGTGTTCTTGGGGTTTCTCTGGAGTGCCATGAAGGAAATCAAGGCTCCTTTCATGTGTGATGTGCAACACAGAATTGCTCTGCACGCAGTGCAGGGGAATCGGGCCTCATCTCCCATCGAGGGGGAAGTCTCATGGTTTTTCTCGAGTTGCGGCGGGAACCTGGGGTATATTCTCGAGTTACGACGGGGATGGCCCTTCCACACACGTGTTTGTTCAGCCACGTCAGGACTCTTGCCTAGTTGCGAGACACAACTCGGGATTCTCCTCGAGGCTTTGCAGGGCAATTGGGACGCCTCTCCAGCTGAGGCGGGAGACCAAGGGTCCGTTTCCACGTGCCACAGGAATCCTGGGTCTCCTATCAAGTTTCACGAGGAGTCAGGCATCGTCTCCTTTGGAGGCACTGATCTCCGCGTACCTCTGGAGTTTTCAAAGGATGTGAGGCCTCCGGTCGCGATGAGGTGGGGAACTAGGTCTTTCTCTGTGGTCTCCACTGGGGATTCAGACATCCTTTCATCTTGGGAGATGCAAGACGAGCCTGCATTCAAGTCACTGCAGGGATATCCGGCCTTATTTCGCGTCAGGGCATCGCGGTGTCCATTCCACTTGAGGCCGCAAACTCAGGGTCCCTCTCACATACCTAGAGCTGAGAGAAGCCTCCTCTTGAGGTGCTTGTGGTAAGGTCGTATTCCTCTGGAATCGAAGCCAGGGACTAACCTCTCATCTCGTGTTGATTCTTGGTCCACGGAGCTCTTTCGTGTTGCTACAGTGACCTCAGGATCCCTCTAGCCTTGAAACAGTGTTCTTGGGGTTTCTCTGGAGTGCCATCAAGGAAATCAAGGCTCCTTTCATGTGTGATGTGCAACACGGAATTGCTCTGCACGCAGTGCAGGGGAATCGGGCCTCATCTCTCGGCGAGGGGGAAGTCTCATGGTTTTTCTCGAGTTGCGGCGGGAACCTGGGATATATTCTCGAGTTACGACGGGGATGGCCCTTCCACACACGTGTGTGTTCAGCCATGTCAGGACTCCTGCCTAGTTGCGAGGGACAACTCGGGATTCTCCTCGAGGCTTTGCAGGGCAATTGGGACGCCTCTCCAGCTGAGACGGGAGACCAAGGGTCCCTTTCCACGTGCCACAGGAATCCTGGGTCTCCTATCAAGTTTCACGAGGAGTCAGGCATCGTCTCCTTTGGAGGCACTGATCTCCGCATACCTCTGGAGTTTTCAAAGGATTTGAGGCTTCCTGTCGCGATGAGGTGGGGAACTAGGTCTTTCTCTGTGGTCTCCACAGGGGATTCAGACACCCTTTCGTCTTGGGAGATGCAAGATGAGCTTGCATTCCAGTCACTGCAGGGATATCCGGCCTTATTTCGAGTCAGGGCATCGCGGTGTCCATTCCACTTGAGGCCGCAAACTCAGGGTCCCTCTCACATACCTAGAGCTGAGAGAAGCCTCCTCTTGAGGTGCTTGTGGTAAGGTGGTATTCCTCTGGAGTCGAAGTCAGGGAATAACCTCTCATCTCGAGTTGATTTTTGGCCCACGGGGCTCTTTCGTGTTGCTACAGTGACCTCAGGATCCCTCTAGCCTTGAAACAGTATTCTTGGGGTTTCTCTGGAGTGCCATCAAGGAAATCAAGGCTCCTTTCATGTGTGATGTGCAACACAGAATTGCTCTGCACGCAGTGCAGGGGAATCGGGCCTCATCTCGCGGCGAGGGGGAAGTCTCATGGTTTTTCTCGAGTTGCGGCGGGAACCTGGGGTTTATTCTCGAGTTACGACGGGGATGGCCCTTCCACACACGTGTTTGTTCAGCCTCGTCAGGACTCTTGCCTAGTTGCGAGACACAACTCGGGATTCTCCTCGAGGCTTGGCAAGGCAATTGGGACGCCTCTCCAGCTGAGGCGGGAGACCAAGGGTCCCTTTCCACGTGCCACAGGAATCCTGGGACTCCTATCAAGTTTCACGAGGAGTCAGGCATCGTCTCCTTTGGAGGCACTGATCTCCGCGTACCTCTGGAGTTTTCAAAGGATGTGAGGCTATCGGTCGCGATGAGGTGGGGAACTAAGTCTTTCTCTGTGCTTTCCACAGGGGATTCAGACATCCTTTCGTCCTGGGAGATGCAAGACGAGCCTGCATTGAAGTCACTGCAGGGATATCCGGCCTTATTTCGAGTCAGGGCATCGCGGTGTCCATTCCACTTGAGGCCGCAAACTCAGGGTCCCTCTCACATACCTAGAGCTGAGAGAAGCCTCCTCTTGAGGTGCTTGTGGTAAGGTGGTATTCCTCTGGAAACGAATCCAGGGACTAACCTCTCTTTTCGAGTTGATTTTTGGTCCACAGAGTTCTTTCGTGTTGCTACAGTGACCTCAGGATCCCTCGATCTTTGAAACAGTGTTCTTGGGGTTTCTCTGGAGTGCCATCAAGGAAATCAAGGCTCCTTTCATGTGTGATGTGCAAGACGGAATTGCTCTGCACGCAGTGCAGGGGAATCGGGCCTCATCTTGCGGCGAGGGGGAAGTCTCATGGTTTTTCTCGAGTTGCGGCGGGAACCTGGGGTATATTCTCGAGTTACGACGGGGATGGCCCTTCCACACACCTGTGTGTTCGGCCATGTCAGGACTCCTGCCTAGTTGCGAGGGACAACTCGGGATTCTCCTCGAGGCATTGCAGGGCAATTGGGACGCCTCTCCAGCTGAGGCGGGAGACCAAGGGTCCCTTTCCACGTACCACAGGAATCTTGGGTCTCCTATCAAGTTTCACGAGGAGTCAGGCATCGTCTCCTTTGGAGGCACTGATCTCCGCGTCCCTCTGGAGTTTTCAAAGGATTTGAGGCCTCCTGTCGCGATGAGGTGGGGAACTAGGTCTTTCTCTGTGGTCTCCACAGGGGATTCAGACATCCTTTCTTCTTGGGAGATGCAAGATGAGCCTGCATTCCAGTCACTGCAGGGATATCCAGCCTTATTTCGCGTCAGGGCATCGCGGTGTCCATTCCACTTGAGGCCGCAAACTCAGGGTCCCTCTCACATACCTAGAGCTGAGAGAAGCCTCCTCTTGAGGTGCTTGTGGTAAGGCGGTATTCCTCTGGAGTCGAAGCCAGGGACTAACCTCTCATCTCGAGTTGATTTTTGGCCCACAGAGCTCTTTCGTGTTGCTACAGTGACCTCAGGATTCCTCGATCCTTGAAACAGTGTTCTTGGGGTTTCTCTGGAGTGCCATCAAGGAAATCAAGGCTCCTTTCATGTGTGATGTGCAACACGGAATTGCTCTGCACGCAGTGCAGGGGAATCGGGCCTCATCTCGCATCGAGGGGGAAGTCTCATGGTTTTTCTCGAGTTGCGGCGGGAACCTGGGGTATATTCTCGAGTTACGACGGGGATGGCCCTTCCACACACGTGTTTGTTCAGCCACGTCAGGACTCCTGCCTAGTTGCGAGACACAACTCGGGATTCTCCTCGAGGCTTGGCAGGGCAATTGGAACGCCTCTCCAGCTGAGGCGGGAGACCAAGGGTCCCTTTCCACGTGCCACAACAATCCTGGGACTCCTATCAAGTTTCACGAGGAGTCAGGCATCGTCTCCTTTGGAGGCACTGATCTCCGCGTACCTCTGGAGTTTTCAAAGGATGTGAGGCCTCCGGTCGCGATGAGGTGGGGAACTAGGTCTTTCTCTGTGGTCTCCACAGGGGATTCAGACATCCTTTCTTCTTGGGAGATGCAAGACGAGCCTGCATTGAAGTCACTGCAGGGATATCCGGCCTTATTTCGAGTCAGGGAATCGCGGTGTCCATTCCACTTGAGGCCGCAAACTCAGGATCCCTCTCACATACCTATAGCTGAGAGAAGCCTCCTCTTGAGGTGCTTGTGGTAAGGTCGTATTCCTCAGGAGTCGAAGCCAGGGACTAACCTCTCATCTCGTGTTGATTCTTGGTCCACGGAGCTCTTTCGTGTTGCTACAGTGACCTCAGGATCCCTCTAGCCTTGAAACAGTGTTCTTGGGATTTCTCTGGAGTGCCATCAAGGAAATCAAGGCTCCTTTCATGTGTGATGTGCAACACAGATTTGCTCTGCACGCAGTGCAGGGGAATCGGGCCTCATCTCGCGGCGAGGGGGAAGTCTCATGATTTTTCTCGAGTTGCGGCGGGAACCTGGGGTATATTCTCGAGTTACGACGGGGATGGCCCTTCCACACACGTGTTTGTTCAGCCACTTCAGGACTCTTGCCTAGTTGCGAGACACAACTCGGGATTCTCCTCGAGGCTTGGCAAGGCAATTGGGACGCCTCTCCAGCTGAGGCGGGAGACCAAGGGTCCTTTTCCACGTGCCACAGGAATCCTGGGACTCCTATCAAGTTTCACGAGGAGTCAGGCATCGTCTCCTTTGGAGGCACTGATCTCCGCGTACCTCTGGAGTTTTCAAAGGATGTGAGGCCTCCGGTCGCGATGAGGTGGGGAACTAGGTCTTTCTCTGTGCTCTCCACAGGGGATTCAGACATCCTTTCTTCTTGGGAGATGCAAGACGAGCCTGCATTGAAGTCACTGCAGGGATATCCGGCCTTATTTCGAGTCAGGGAATCGCGGTGTCCATTCCATTTGAGGCCGCAAACTCAGGATCCCTCTCACATACCTATAGCTGAGAGAAGCCTCCTCTTGAGGTGCTTGTGGTAAGGTCGTATTCCTCAGGAGTCGAAGCCAGGGACTAACCTCTCATCTCGTGTTGATTCTTGGTCCACGGAGCTCTTTCGTGTTGCTACAGTGACCTCAGGATCCCTCTAGCCTTGAAACAGTGTTCTTGGGATTTCTCTGGAGTGCCATCAAGGAAATCAAGGCTCCTTTCATGTGTGATGTGCAACACAGATTTGCTCTGCACGCAGTGCAGGGGAATCGGGCCTCATCTCGCGGCGAGGGGGAAGTCTCATGGTTTTTCTAGAGTTGCGGCGGGAACCTGGGGTATATTCTCGAGTTACGACGGGGATGGCCCTTCCACACACGTGTTTGTTCAGCCACGTCAGGACTCTTGCCTAGTTGCGAGACACAACTCGGGATTCTCCTCGAGGCTTGGCAGGGCAATTGGAACGCCTCTCCAGCTGAGGCGGGAGACCAAGGGTCCTTTTCCACGTGCCACAGGAATCCTGGGACTCCTATCAAGTTTCACGAGGAGTCAGGCATCGTCTCCTTTGGAGGCACTGATCTCCGCGTACCTCTGGAGTTTTCAAAGGATGTGAGGCCTCCGGTCGCCATGAGGTGGGGAACTAGGTCTTTCTCTGTGGTGTCCACACGGGATTCAGACATCCTTTCATCTTGGGAGATGCAAGACGAGCCTGCATTCAAGTCACTGCAGGGATATCCGGCCTTATTTCGCGTCAGGGCATCGCGGTGTCCATTCCACTTGAGGCCGCAAACTCAGGGTCCCTCTCACATACCTAGAGCTGAGAGAAGCCTCCTCTTGAGGTGCTTGTGGTAAGGTGGTATTCCTCTGGAGTCGAAGCCAGGGACTAACCTCTCATCTCGAGTTGATTTTTGGCCCACGGAGCTCTTTCGTGTTGCTACAGTGACCTCAGGATCCCTCTAGCCTTGAAACAGTGTTCTTGGGGTTTCTCTGGAGTGCCATGAAGGAAATCAAGGCTGCTTTCATGTGTGATGTGCAACACGGAATTGCTCTGCACGCAGTGCAGGGGAATCGGGCCTCATCTCGCGGCGAGGGGGAAGTCTCATGGTTTTTCTCGAGTTGCGGTGGGAACCTGGGGTGTATTCTCGAGTTACGACGCGGATGGCCCTTCCACACACGTGTTTGTTCAGCCACGTCAGGACTCCTGCCTAGTTGCGAGACACAACTCGGGATTCTCCTCGAGGCTTGGCAGGGCAATTGGAACGCCTCTCCAGCTGAGGCGGGAGACCAAGGGTCCCTATCCACGTGCCACAAGAATCCTGGGACTCCTATCAAGTTTCAGGAGGAGTCAGGCATCGTCTCCTTTGGAGGCACTGATCTCCGCGTACCTCTGGAGTTTTCAAAGGATGTGAGGCCTCCGGTCGCGATGAGGTGGGGAACTAGGTCTTTCTCTGTGGTCTCCACAGGGGATTCAGACATCCTTTCTTCTTGGGAGATGCAAGACGAGCCTGCATTGAAGTCACTGCAGGGATATCCGACCTTATTTCGAGTCAGGGAATCGCGGTGTCCATTCCACTTGAGGCCGCAAACTCAGGATCCCTCTCACATACCTATAGCTGAGAGAAGCCTCCTCTTGAGGTGCTTGTGGTAAGGTCGTATTCCTCAGGAGTCGAAGCCAGGGACTAACCTCTCATCTCGTGTTGATTCTTGGTCCACGGAGCTCTTTCGTGTTGCTACAGTGACCTCAGGATCCCTCTAACCTTGAAACAGTGTTCTTGGGATTTCTCTGGAGTGCCATCAAGGAAATCAAGGCTCCTTTCATGTGTGATGTGCAACACAGATTTGCTCTGCACGCAGTGCAGGGGAATCGGGCCTCATCTCGCGGCGAGGGGGAAGTCTCATGATTTTTCTCGAGTTGCGGCGGGAACCTGGGGTATATTCTCGAGTTACGACGGGGATGGCCCTTCCACACACGTGTTTGTTCAGCCACTTCAGGACTCTTGCCTAGTTGCGAGACACAACTCGGGATTCTCCTCGAGGCTTGGCAAGGCAATTGGGACTCCTCTCCAGCTGAGGCGGGAGACCAAGGGTCCCTTTCCACGTGCCACAGGAATCCTGGGACTCCTATCAAGTTTCACGAGGAGTCAGGCATCGTCTCCTTTGGAGGCACTGATCTCCGTGTACCTCTGGAGTTTTCAAAGGATGTGAGGCCTCCGGTCGCGATGAGGTGGGGAACTAGGTCTTTCTCTGTGGTCTCCACAGGGGATTCAGACATCCTTTCATCTTGGGAGATGCAAGACGAGCCTGCATTCAAGTCACTGCAGGGATATCCAGCCTTATTTCGCATCAGGGCATCGCGGTGTCCATTCCACTTGAGGCCGCAAACTCAGGGTCCCTCTCACATACCTAGAGCTGAGAGAAGCCTCCTCTTGAGGTGCTTGTGGTAAGGTGGTATTCCTCTGGAGTCGAAGCCAGGGACTAACCTCTCATCTCGAGTTGATTTTTGGCCCACGGAGCTCTTTCGTGTTGCTACAGTGACCTCAGGATCCCTCTAGCCTTGAAACAGTGTTCTTGGGGTTTCTCTGGAGTGCCATGAAGGAAATCAAGGCTGCTTTCATGTGTGATGTGCAACACGGAATTGCTCTGCACGCAGTGCAGGGGAATCGGGCCTCATCTCGCGGCGAGGGGGAAGTCTCATGGTTTTTCTCGAGTTGCGGCGGGAACCTGGGGTATATTCTCGAGTTACGACGGGGATGGAATTTCCACCCACGTGTTTCTTCAGCGACATCAGGACTCCTGCCTATTTGCGAGGGACAACTCGGGATTCTCCTCGAGGCTTGGCAGGGCAATTGGGACGCCTCTCCAGCTGAGGCGGGAGACCAAGTGTCCGTTTCCAAGTGCCACAGGAATCCTGGGACTCCTATCAAGTTTCACGAGGAGTCAGGCATCGTCTCCTTTGGAGGCACTGATCTCCGCGTACCTCTGGAGTTTTCAAAGGATGTGAGGCCTGCGGTCGCGATGAGGTGGGGAACTAAGTCTTTCTCTGTGCTTTCCACAGGGGATTCAGACATCCTTTCGTCTTGGGAGATGCAAGACGAGCCTGCATTGAAGTCACTGCAGGGATATCCGGCCTTATTTCGAGTCAGGGCATCGCGGTGTCCATTCCACTTGAGGCCGCAAACTCAGGGTCCCTCTCACATACCTAGAGCTGAGAGAAGCCTCCTCTCGAGGTGCTTGTGGTAAGGTCGTATTCCTCTGGAGACGAATCCAGGGACTAACCTCTCTTTTCGAGTTGATTTTTGGTCCACAGAGTTCTTTCGTGTTGCTACAGTGACCTCAGGATCCCTCTATCCTTGAAACAGGGTTCTTGGGGTTTCTCTGGAGTGCCATCAAGGAAATCAAGGCTCCTTTCATGTGTGATGTGCAAGACGGAATTGCTCTGCACGCAGTACAGGGGAATCGGGCCTCATCTCGCATCGAGGGGGAAGTCTCATGGTTTTTCTCGAGTTGCGGCGGGAACCTGGGGTATATTCTCGAGTTACGACGGGGATGGTCCTTCCACACACGTGTTTGTTCAGCCACGTCAGGACTCCTGCCTAGTTGCGAGGGACAACTCGGGATTCTCCACGAGGCTTGGCAGGGCAATTGGGACGCCTCTCCAGCTGAGGCGGGAGACCAAGGGTCCTTTTCCACGTGCCACAAGAATCCTGGGACTCCTATCAAGTTTCACGAGGAGTCAGGCATCGTCTCCTTTGGAGGCACTGATCTCCGCGTACCTCTGGAGTTTTCAAAGGATGTGATGCCTCCGGTCGCGATGAGGTGGGGAACTAGGTGTTTCTCTGTGGTCTCCACAGGGGATTCAGACATCCTTTCTTCTTGGGAGATGCAAGACGAGCCTGCATTCAAGTCACTGCAGGGATATCCGGCCTTGTTTCGAGTCAGGGCATCGCGGTGTCCATTCCACTTGAGGCCGCAAACTCAGGATCCCTCTCACATACCTAGAGCTGAGAGAAGCCTCCTCTTGAGGTGCTTGTGGTAAGGTGGTATTCCTCAGGAGTCGAAGCCAGGGACTAACCTCTCATCTCGTGTTGATTCGTGGTCCACGGAGCTCTTTCGTGTTGCTACAGTGACCTCAGGATCCCTCTAGCCTTGAAACAGTGTTCTTGGGGTTTCTCTGGAGTGCCATCAAGGAAATCAAGGCTCCTTTCATGTGTGATGTGCAACACGGAATTGCTCTGCACGCAGTGCAGGGGAATCGGGCCTCATCTCGCGGCGAGGGGGAAGTCTCATGGTTTTTCTCGAGTTGCGGCGGGAACCTGGGGTATATTCTCGAGTTACGACGGGGATGGAATTTCCACCCACGTGTTTCTTCAGCGACATCAGGACTCCTGCCTATTTGCGAGGGACAACTCGGGATTCTCCTCGAGGCTTGGCAGGGCAATTGGGACGCCTCTCCAGCTGAGGCGGGAGACCAAGTGTCCCTTTCCAAGTGCCACAGGAATCCTGGGACTCCTATCAAGTTTCACGAGGAGTCAGGCATCGTCTCCTTTGGAGGCACTGATCTCCGCGTACCTCTGGAGTTTTCAAAGGATGTGAGGCCTGCGGTCGCGATGAGGTGGGGAACTAAGTCTTTCTCTGTGCTTTCCACAGGGGATTCAGACATCCTTTCGTCTTGGGAGATGCAAGACGAGCCTGCATTCAAGTCACTGCAGGGATATCCGGCCTTATTTCGAGTCAGGGCATCGCGGTGTCCATTCCACTTGAGGCCGCAAACTCAGGGTCCCTCTCACATACCTAGAGCTGAGAGAAGCCTCCTCTCGAGGTGCTTGTGGTAAGGTCGTATTCCTCTGGAGACGAATCCAGGGACTAACCTCTCTTTTCGAGTTGATTTTTGGTCCACAGAGTTCTTTCGTGTTGCTACAGTGACCTCAGGATCCCTCTATCCTTGAAACAGTGTTCTTGGGGTTTCTCTGGAGTGCCATCAAGGAAATCAAGGCTCCTTTCATGTGTGATGTGCAAGACGGAATTGCTCTGCACGCAGTACAGGGGAATCGGGCCTCATCTCGCATCGAGGGGGAAGTCTCATGGTTTTTCTCGAGTTGCGGCGGGAACCTGGGGTATATTCTCGAGTTACGACGGGGATGGCCCTTCCACACACGTGTTTGTTCAGCCACGTCAGGACTCCTGCCTAGTTGCGAGGGACAACTCGGGATTCTCCACGAGGCTTGGCAGGGCAATTGGGACGCCTCTCCAGCTGAGGCGGGAGACCAAGGGTCCTTTTCCACGTGCCACAAGAATCCTGGGACTCCTATCAAGTTTCACGAGGAGTCAGGCATCGTCTCCTTTGGAGGCACTGATCTCCGCGTACCTCTGGAGTTTTCAAAGGATGTGAGGCCTCCGGTCGCGATGAGGTGGGGAACTAGGTGTTTCTCTGTGGTCTCCACAGGGGATTCAGACATCCTTTCTTCTTGGGAGATGCAAGACGAGCCTGCATTCAAGTCACTGCAGGGATATCCGGCCTTATTTCGAGTCAGGGCATCGCGGTGTCCATTCCACTTGAGGCCGCAAACTCAGGATCCCTCTCACATACCTAGAGCTGAGAGAAGCCTCCTCTTGAGGTGCTTGTGGTAAGGTGGTATTCCTCAGGAGTCGAAGCCAGGGACTAACCTCTCATCTCGTGTTGATTCTTGGTCCACGGAGCTCTTTCGTGTTGCTACAGTGACCTCAGGATCCCTCTAGCCTTGAAACAGTGTTCTTGGGGTTTCTCTGGAGTGCCATCAAGGAAATCAAGGCTCCTTTCATGTGTGATGTGCAACACGGAATTGCTCTGCACGCAGTGCAGGGGAATCGGGCCTCATCTCGCGGCGAGGGGGAAGTCTCATGGTTTTTCTCGAGTTGCGGCGGGAACCTGGGGTATATTCTCGAGTTACGACGGGGATGGAATTTCCACCCACGTGTTTCTTCAGCGACATCAGGACTCCTGCCTATTTGCGAGGGACAACTCGGGATTCTCCTCGAGGCTTGGCAGGGCAATTGGGACGCCTCTCCAGCTGAGGCGGGAGACCAAGTGTCCCTTTCCAATGCCACAGGAATCCTGGGACTCCTATCAAGTTTCACGAGGAGTCAGGCATCGTCTCCTTTGGAGGCACTGATCTCCGCGTACCTCTGGAGTTTTCAAAGGATGTGAGGCCTGCGGTCGCGATGAGGTGGGGAACTAAGTCTTTCTCTGTGCTTTCCACAGGGGATTCAGACATCCTTTCGTCTTGGGAGATGCAAGACGAGCCTGCATTCAAGTCACTGCAGGGATATCCGGCCTTATTTCGAGTCAGGGCATCGCGGTGTCCATTCCACTTGAGGCCGCAAACTCAGGATCCCTCTCACATACCTAGAGCTGAGAGAAGCCTCCTCTTGAGGTGCTTGTGGTAAGGTGGTATTCCTCAGGAGTCGAAGCCAGGGACTAACCTCTCATCTCGTGTTGATTCTTGGTCCACGGAGCTCTTTCGTGTTGCTACAGTGACCTCAGGATCCCTCTAGCCTTGAAACAGTGTTCTTGGGGTTTCTCTGGAGTGCCATCAAGGAAATCAAGGCTCCTTTCATGTGTGATGTGCAACACAGAATTGCTCTGCACGCAGTGCAGGGGAATCGGGCCTCATCTCGCGGCGAGGGGGAAGTCTCATGGTTTTTCTCAAGTTGCGGCGGGAACCTGGGGTATATTCTCGAGTTACGACGGGGATGGCTCTTCCACCCACGTGTTTCTTCAGCGACGTCAGGACTCCTGCCTAGTTGCGAGGGACAACTCGGGATTCTCCTCGAGGCTTGGCAGGGCAATTGGAACGCCTCCCCAGCTGAGGCGGGAAACCAAGTGTCCCTTTCCAAGTGCCACAGGAATCCTGGGACTCCTATCAAGTTTCACGAGGAGTCAGGCATCGTCTCCTTTGGAGGCACTGATCTCCGCGTACCTCTGGAGTTTTCAAAGGATGTGAGGCTATAGGTCGCGATGAGGTGGGGAACTAAGTCTTTCTCTGTGCTTTCCACAGGGGATTCAGACATCCTTTCGTCCTGGGAGATGCAAGACGAGCCTGCATTGAAGTCACTGCAGGGATATCCGGCCTTATTTCGAGTCAGGGCATCGCGGTGTCCATTCCACTTGAGGCCGCAAACTCAGGGTCCCTCTCACATACCTATAGCTGAGAGAAGCCTCCTCTTGAGGTGCTTGTGGTAAGGTGGTATTCCTCTGGAGACGAATCCAGGGACTAACCTCTCTTTTCGAGTTGATTTTTGGTCCACAGAGTTCTTTCGTGTTGCTACAGTGACCTCAGGATCCCTCTATCCTTGAAACAGTATTCTTGGGGTTTCTCTGGAGTGCCATCAAGGAAATCAAGGCTCCTTTCATGTGTGATGTGCAAGACGGAATTGCTCTGCACGCAGTACAGGGGAATCGGGCCTCATCTCGCGGCGAGGGGGAAGTCTCATGGTTTTTCTCAAGTTGCGGCGGGAACCTGGGGTATATTCTCGAGTTGCGACGGGGATGGCCCTTCCACACACGTGTTTGTTCAGCCACGTCAGGACTCTTGCCTAGTTGCGAGACACAACTCGGGATTCTCCTCGAGGCTTGGCAAGGCAATTGGGACGCCTCTCCAGCTGAGGCAGGAGACCAAGGGTCCCTTTCCACGTGCCACAGGAATCCTGGGACTCCTATCAAGTTTCACGAGGAGTCAGGCATCGTCTCCTTTGGAGGCACTGATTTCCGCGTACCTCTGGAGTTTTCAAAGGATGTGAGGCCTCCGGTCGCGATGAGGTGGGGAACTAGGTCTTTCTCTGTGGTCTCCACAGGGGATTCAGACATCCTTTCATCTTGGGAGATGCAAGACGAGCCTGCATTGAAGTCACTGCAGGGATATCCAGCCTTATTTCGCGTCAGGGCATCGCGGTGTCCATTCCACTTGAGGCCGCAAACTCAGGGTCTCTCTCACATACCTAGAGCTGAGAGAAGCCTCCTCTTGAGGTGCTTGTGGTAAGGTGGTATTCCTCTGGAGTCGAAGCCAGGGACTAACCTCTCATCTCGAGTTGATTTTTGGTCCACGGAGCTCTTTCGTGTTGCTACAGTGACCTCAGGATCCCTCTAGCCTTGAAACAGTGTTCTTGGGGTTTCTCTGGAGTGCCATCAAGGAAATCAAGGCTCCTTTCATGTGTGATGTGCAACACGGAATTGCTCTGCACGCAGTGCAGGGGAATCGGGCCTCATCTCGCGGCGAGGGGGAAGTCTCATGGTTTTTCTCGAGTTGCGGCGGGAACCTGGGGTATATTCTCGAGTTACGACGGGGATGGCCCTTCCACCCACGTGTTTCTTCAGCGACGTCAGGACTCCTGCCTAGTTGCGAGGGACAACTCTGGATTCTCCTCGAGGCTTGGCAGGGCAATTGGGACGCCTCTCCAGCTGAGGCGGGAGATCAAGTGTCCCTTTCCAAGTGCCACAGGAATCCTGGGACTCCTATCAAGTTTCACGAGGAGTCAGGCATCGTCTCCTTTGGAGGCACTGATCTCCGCGTACCTCTGGAGTTTTCAAAGGATGTGAGGCCTCCGGTCGCGATGAGGTGGGGAACTAAGTCTTTCTCTGTGCTTTCCACAGGGGATTCAGACATCCTTTCGTCTTGGGAGATGCAAGACGAGCCTGCATTGAAGTCACTGCAGGGATATCCGGCCTTATTTCGAGTCAGGGCATCGCGGTGTCCATTCCACTTGAGGCCGCAAACTCAGGGTCCCTCTCACATACCTAGAGCTGAGAGAAGCCTCCTCTCGAGGTGCTTGTGGTAAGGTCGTATTCCTCTGGAGACGAATCCAGGGACTAACCTCTGTTTTCGAGTTGATTTTTGGTCCACAGAGTTCTTTCGTGTTGCTACAGTGACCTCAGAATCACTCTATCCTTGAAACAGTGTTCTTGGGGTTTCTCTGGAGTGCCATCAAGGAAATCAAGGCTCCTTTCATGTGTGATGTGCAACACGGAATTGCTCTGCACGCAGTGCAGGGGAATCGGGCCTCATCTCGCATCGAGGGGGAAGTCTCATGGTTTTTCTCGAGTTGCGGCGGGAACCTGGGGTATATTCTCGAGTTACGACGGGGATGGCCCTTCCACACACGTGTTTGTTCAGCCACGTCAGGACGCCTGCCTAGTTGCGAGACACAACTCGGGATTCTCCTCGAGGCTTGGCAGGGCAATTGGAACGCCTCTCCAGCTGAGGCGGGAGACCAAGGGTCCCTTTCCACGTGCCACAAGAATCCTGGTACTCCTATCAAGTTTCACGAGGAGTCAGGCATCGTCTCCTTTGGAGGCACTGATCTCCGCATACCTCTGGAGTTTTCAAAGGATGTGAGGCCTCCGGTCGCGATGAGGTGGGGAACTAGGTGTTTCTCTGTGGTCTCCACAGGGGATTCAGACATCCTTTCTTCTTGGGAGATGCAAGACGAGCCTGCATTCAAGTCACTGCAGGGATATCCGGCCTTATTTCGAGTCAGGGCATCGCGGTGTCCATTCCACTTGAGGCCGCAAACTCAGGATCCCTCTCACATACCTAGAGCTGAGAGAAGCCTCCTCTTGAGGTGCTTGTGGTAAGGTGGTATTCCTCATGAGTCGAAGCCAGGGACTAACCTCTCATCTCGTGTTGATTCTTGGTCCACGTAGCTCTTTCGTGTTGCTACAGTGACCTCAGGATCCCTCTAGCCTTGAAACAGTGTTCTTGGGGTTTCTCTGGAGTGCCATCAAGGAAATCAAGGCTCCTTTCATGTGTGATGTGCAACACAGAATTGCTCTGCACGCAGTGCAGGGGAATCGGGCGTCATCTCGCGGCGAGGGGGAAGTCTCGTGGTTTTTCTCGAGTTGCGGCGTGAACCTGGGGTATATTCTCGAGTTACGACGGGGATGGCCCTTCCACACACGTGTGTGTTCAGCCACGTCAGGACTCTTGCCTAGTTGCGAGACACAACTCTGGATTCTCCTCGAGGCTTGGCAGGGCAATTGGGACGCCTCTCCAGCTGAGGCGGGAGACCAACGGTCCCTTTCCACGTGCCACAGGAATCCTGGGACTCCTATCAAGTTTCACGAGGAGTCAGGCATCGTCTCCTTTGGAGGCACTGATCTCCGCGTACCTCTGGAGTTTTCAAAAGATGTGAGGCCTCCGGTCGCGATGAGGTGGGGAACTAGGTCTTTCTCTGTGGTCTCCACAGGGGATTCAGACATCCTTTCATCTTGGGAGATGCAAGACGAGCCTGCATTCAAGTCACTGCAGGGATATCCAGCCTTATTTCGCGTCAGGGCATCGCGGTGTCCATTCCACTTGAGGCCGCAAACTCAGGGTCCCTCTCACATAGCTAGAGCTGAGAGAAGCCTCCTCTTGATGTGCTTGTGGTAAGGTGGTATTCCTCTGGAGTCGAAGCCAGGGACTAACCTCTCATCTCGAGTTGATTTTTGGTCCACGGAGCTCTTTCGTGTTGCTACAGTGACCTCAGGATCCCTCTAGCCTTGAAACAGTGTTCTTGGGGTTTCTCGGGAGTGCCATCAAGGAAATCAAGGCTCCTTTCATGTGTGATGTGCAACACGGAATTGCTCTGCACGCAGTACAGGGGAATCGGGCCTCATCTCGCGGCGAGGGGGAAGTCTCATGGTTTTTCTCGAGTTGCGGCGGGAACCTGGGGTATATTCTCGAGTTACGACGGGGATGGCCCTTCCACCCACGTGTTTCTTCAGCGACGCCAGGACTCCTGCCTAGTTGCGAGGGACAACTCTGGATTCTCCTCGAGGCTTGGCAGGGCAATTGGGACGCCTCTCCAGCTGAGGCGGGAGACCAAGTGTCCCTTTCCAAGTGCCACAGGAATCCTGGGACTCCTATCAAGTTTCACGAGGAGTCAGGCATCGTCTCCTTTGGAGGCACTGATCTCCGCGTACCTCTGGAGTTTTCAAAGGATGTGAGGTTATCGGTCGCGATGAGGTGGGGAACTAAGTCTTTCTCTGTGCTTTCCACAGGGGATTCAGACATCCTTTCGTCCTGGGAGATGCAAGACGAGCCTGCATTGAAGTCACTGCAGGGATATCCGGCCTTATTTCGACTCAGGGCATCTCAGTGTCCATTCCACTTGAGGCCGCAAACTCAGGGTCCCTCTCACATACCTAGAGCTGAGAGAAGCCTCCTCTCGAGGTGCTTGTGGTAAGGTCGTATTCCTCTGGAGACGAATCCAGGGACTAACCTCTCTTTTCGAGTTGATTTTTGGTCCACAGAGTTCTTTCGTGTTGCTACAGTGACCTCAGAATCACTCTATCCTTGAAACAGTGTTCTTGGGGTTTCTCTGGAGTGCCATCAAGGAAATCAAGGCTCCTTTCATGTGTGATGTGCAAGACGGAATTGCTCTGCACGCAGTTCAGGGGAATCGGGCCTCATCTCGCATCGAGGGGGAAGTCTCATGGTTTTTCTCGAGTTGCGGCGGGAACCTGGGGTATATTCTCGAGTTACGACGGGGATGGCCCTTCCACACACGTGTTTGTTCAGCCACGTCAGGACGCCTGCCTAGTTGCGAGACACAACTCGGGATTCTCCTCGAGGCTTGGCAGGGCAATTGGAACGCCTCTCCAGCTGAGGCGGGAGACCAAGGGTCCCTTTCCACGTGCCACAAGAATCCTGGTACTCCTATCAAGTTTCACGAGGAGTCAGGCATCGTCTCCTTTGGAGGCACTGATCTCCGCATACCTCTGGAGTTTTCAAAGGATGTGAGGCCTCCGGTCGCGATGAGGTGGGGAACTAGGTGTTTCTCTGTGGTCTCCACAGGGGATTCAGACATCCTTTCTTCTTGGGAGATGCAAGACGAGCCTGCATTCAAGTCACTGCAGGGATATCCGGCCTTATTTCGAGTCAGGGCATCGCGGTGTCCATTCCACTTGAGGCCGCAAACTCAGGATCCCTCTCACATACCTAGAGCTGAGAGAAGCCTCCTCTTGAGGTGCTTGTGGTAAGGTGGTATTCCTCATGAGTCGAAGCCAGGGACTAACCTCTCATCTCGTGTTGATTCTTGGTCCACGTAGCTCTTTCGTGTTGCTACAGTGACCTCAGGATCCCTCTAGCCTTGAAACAGTGTTCTTGGGGTTTCTCTGGAGTGCCATCAAGGAAATCAAGGCTCCTTTCATGTGTGATGTGCAACACAGAATTGCTCTGCACGCAGTGCAGGGGAATCGGGCGTCATCTCGCGGCGAGGGGGAAGTCTCGTGGTTTTTCTCGAGTTGCGGCGGGAACCTGGGGTATATTCTCGAGTTACGACGGGGATGGCCCTTCCACACACGTGTGTGTTCAGCCACGTCAGGACTCTTGCCTAGTTGCGAGACACAACTCTGGATTCTCCTCGAGGCTTGGCAGGGCAATTGGGACGCCTCTCCAGCTGAGGCGGGAGACCAAGGGTCCCTTTCCACGTGCCACAGGAATCCTGGGACTCCTATCAAGTTTCACGAGGAGTCAGGCATCGTCTCCTTTGGAGGCACTGATCTCCGCGTACCTCTGGTGTTTTCAAAGGATGTGAGGCCTCCGGTCGCGATGAGGTGGGGAACTAGGTCTTTCTCTGTGGTCTCCACAGGGGATTCAGACATCCTTTCATCTTGGGAGATGCAAGACGAGCCTGCATTGAAGTCACTGCAGGGATATCCAGCCTTATTTCGCGTCAGGGCATCGCGGTGTCCATTCCACTTGAGGCCGCAAACTCAGGGTCTCTCTCACATACATAGAGCTGAGAGAAGCCTCCTCTTGAGGTGCTTGTGGTAAGGTGGTATTCCTCTGGAGTCGAAGCCAGGGACTAACCTCTCATCTCGAGTTGATTTTTGGTCCACGGAGCTCTTTCGTGTTGCTACAGTGACCTCAGGATCCCTCTAGCCTTGAAACAGTGTTCTTGGGGTTTCTCTGGAGTGCCATCAAGGAAATCAAGGCTCCTTTCATGTGTGATGTGCAAGACGGAATTGCTCTGCACGCAGTGCAGGGGAATCGGGCCTCATCTCGCGGCGAGGGGGAAGTCTCATGGTTTTTCTCGAGTTGCGGCGGGAACCTGGGGTATATTCTCGAGTTACGACGGGGATGGCCCTTCCACCCACGTGTTTCTTCAGCGACGTCAGGACTCCTGCCTAGTTGCGAGGGACAACTCTGGATTCTCCTCGAGGCTTGGCAGGGCAATTGGGACGCCTCTCCAGCTGAGGCGGGAGATCAAGTGTCCCTTTCCAAGTGCCACAGGAATCCTGGGACTCCTATCAAGTTTCACGAGGAGTCAGGCATCGTCTCCTTTGGAGGCACTGATCTCCGCGTACCTCTGGAGTTTTCAAAGGATGTGAGGCCTCCGGTCGCGATGAGGTGGGGAACTAAGTCTTTCTCTGTGCTTTCCACAGGGGATTCAGACATCCTTTCGTCTTGGGAGATGCAAGACGAGCCTGCATTGAAGTCACTGCAGGGATATCCGGCCTTATTTCGAGTCAGGGCATCGCGGTGTCCATTCCACTTGAGGCCGCAAACTCAGGGTCCCTCTCACATACCTAGAGCTGAGAGAAGCCTCCTCTCGAGGTGCTTGTGGTAAGGTCGTATTCCTCTGGAGACGAATCCAGGGACTAACCTCTGTTTTCGAGTTGATTTTTGGTCCACAGAGTTCTTTCGTGTTGCTACAGTGACCTCAGAATCACTCTATCCTTGAAACAGTGTTCTTGGGGTTTCTCTGGAGTGCCATCAAGGAAATCAAGGCTCCTTTCATGTGTGATGTGCAACACGGAATTGCTCTGCACGCAGTGCAGGGGAATCGGGCCTCATCTCGCATCGAGGGGGAAGTTTCATGGTTTTTCTCGAGTTGCGGCGGGAACCTGGGGTATATTCTCGAGTTACGACGGGGATGGCCCTTCCACACACGTGTTTGTTCAGCCACGTCAGGACGCCTGCCTAGTTGCGAGACACAACTCGGGATTCTCCTCGAGGCTTGGCAGGGCAATTGGAACGCCTCTCCAGCTGAGGCGGGAGACCAAGGGTCCCTTTCCACGTGCCACAAGAATCCTGGTACTCCTATCAAGTTTCACGAGGAGTCAGGCATCGTCTCCTTTGGAGGCACTGATCTCCGCATACCTCTGGAGTTTTCAAAGGATGTGAGGCCTCCGGTCGCGATGAGGTGGGGAACTAGGTGTTTCTCTGTGGTCTCCACAGGGGATTCAGACATCCTTTCTTCTTGGGAGATGCAAGACGAGCCTGCATTCAAGTCACTGCAGGGATATCCGGCCTTATTTCGAGTCAGGGCATCGCGGTGTCCATTCCACTTGAGGCCGCAAACTCAGGATCCCTCTCACATACCTAGAGCTGAGAGAAGCCTCCTCTTGAGGTGCTTGTGGTAAGGTGGTATTCCTCAGGAGTCGACGCCAGGGACTAACCTCTCATCTCGTGTTGATTCTTGGTCCACGTAGCTCTTTCGTGTTGCTACAGTGACCTCAGGATCCCTCTAGCCTTGAAACAGTGTTCTTGGGGTTTCTCTGGAGTGCCATCAAGGAAATCAAGGCTCCTTTCATGTGTGATGTGCAACACAGAATTGCTCTGCACGCAGTGCAGGGGAATCGGGCGTCATCTCGCGGCGAGGGGGAAGTCTCGTGGTTTTTCTCGAGTTGCGGCGTGAACCTGGGGTATATTCTCGAGTTACGACGGGGATGGCCCTTCCACACACGTGTGTGTTCAGCCACGTCAGGACTCTTGCCTAGTTGCGAGACACAACTCTGGATTCTCCTCGAGGCTTGGCAGGGCAATTGGGACGCCTCTCCAGCTGAGGCGGGAGACCAACGGTCCCTTTCCACGTGCCACAGGAATCCTGGGACTCCTATCAAGTTTCACGAGGAGTCAGGCATCGTCTCCTTTGGAGGCACTGATCTCCGCGTACCTCTGGAGTTTTCAAAAGATGTGAGGCCTCCGGTCGCGATGAGGTGGGGAACTAGGTCTTTCTCTGTGGTCTCCACAGGGGATTCAGACATCCTTTCATCTTGGGAGATGCAAGACGAGCCTGCATTCAAGTCACTGCAGGGATATCCAGCCTTATTTCGCGTCAGGGCATCGCGGTGTCCATTCCACTTGAGGCCGCAAACTCAGGGTCCCTCTCACATAGCTAGAGCTGAGAGAAGCCTCCTCTTGATGTGCTTGTGGTAAGGTGGTATTCCTCTGGAGTCGAAGCCAGGGACTAACCTCTCATCTCGAGTTGATTTTTGGTCCACGGAGCTCTTTCATGTTGCTACAGTGACCTCAGGATCCCTCTAGCCTTGAAACAGTGTTCTTGGGGTTTCTCTGGAGTGCCATCAAGGAAATCAAGGCTCCTTTCATGTGTGATGTGCAACACGGAATTGCTCTGCACGCAGTACAGGGGAATCGGGCCTCATCTCGCGGCGAGGGGGAAGTCTCATGGTTTTTCTCGAGTTGCGGCGGGAACCTGGGGTATATTCTCGAGTTACGACGGGGATGGCCCTTCCACCCACGTGTTTCTTCAGCGACGTCAGGACTCCTGCCTAGTTGCGAGGGACAACTCTGGATTCTCCTCGAGGCTTGGCAGGGCAATTGGGACGCCTCTCCAGCTGAGGCAGGAGACCAAGTGTCCCTTTCCAAGTGCCACAGGAATCCTGGGACTCCTATCAAGTTTCACGAGGAGTCAGGCATCGTCTCCTTTGGAGGCACTGATCTCCGCGTACCTCTGGAGTTTTCAAAGGATGTGAGGTTATCGGTCGCGATGAGGTGGGGAACTAAGTCTTTCTCTGTGCTTTCCACAGGGGATTCAGACATCCTTTCGTCCTGGGAGATGCAAGACGAGCCTGCATTGAAGTCACTGCAGGGATATCCGGCCTTATTTCGACTCAGGGCATCTCAGTGTCCATTCCACTTGAGGCCGCAAACTCAGGGTCCCTCTCACATACCTAGAGCTGAGAGAAGCCTCCTCTCGAGGTGCTTGTGGTAAGGTCGTATTCCTCTGGAGACGAATCCAGGGACTAACCTCTCTTTTCGAGTTGATTTTTGGTCCACAGAGTTCTTTCGTGTTGCTACAGTGACCTCAGAATCACTCTATCCTTGAAACAGTGTTCTTGGGGTTTCTCTGGAGTGCCATCAAGGAAATCAAGGCTCCTTTCATGTGTGATGTGCAAGACGGAATTGCTCTGCACGCAGTTCAGGGGAATCGGGCCTCATCTCGCATCGAGGGGGAAGTCTCATGGTTTTTCTCGAGTTGCGGCGGGAACCTGGGGTATATTCTCGAGTTACGACGGGGATGGCCCTTCCACACACGTGTTTGTTCAGCCACGTCAGGACGCCTGCCTAGTTGCGAGACACAACTCGGGATTCTCCTCGAGGCTTGGCAGGGCAATTGGAACGCCTCTCCAGCTGAGGCGGGAGACCAAGGGTCCCTTTCCACGTGCCACAAGAATCCTGGTACTCCTATCAAGTTTCACGAGGAGTCAGGCATCGTCTCCTTTGGAGGCACTGATCTCCGCATACCTCTGGAGTTTTCAAAGGATGTGAGGCCTCCGGTCGCGATGAGGTGGGGAACTAGGTGTTTCTCTGTGGTCTCCACAGGGGATTCAGACATCCTTTCTTCTTGGGAGATGCAAGACGAGCCTGCATTCAAGTCACTGCAGGGATATCCGGCCTTATTTCGAGTCAGGGCATCGCGGTGTCCATTCCACTTGAGGCCGCAAACTCAGGATCCCTCTCACATACCTAGAGCTGAGAGAAGCCTCCTCTTGAGGTGCTTGTGGTAAGGTGGTATTCCTCATGAGTCGAAGCCAGGGACTAACCTCTCATCTCGTGTTGATTCTTGGTCCACGTAGCTCTTTCGTGTTGCTACAGTGACCTCAGGATCCCTCTAGCCTTGAAACAGTGTTCTTGGGGTTTCTCTGGAGTGCCATCAAGGAAATCAAGGCTCCTTTCATGTGTGATGTGCAACACAGAATTGCTCTGCACGCAGTGCAGGGGAATCGGGCGTCATCTCGCGGCGAGGGGGAAGTCTCATGGTTTTTCTCGAGTTGCGGCGGGAACCTGGGGTATATTCTCGAGTTACGACGGGGATGGCCCTTCCACACACGTGTGTGTTCAGCCACGTCAGGACTCTTGCCTAGTTGCGAGACACAACTCTGGATTCTCCTCGAGGCTTGGCAGGGCAATTGGGACGCCTCTCCAGCTGAGGCGGGAGACCAACGGTCCCTTTCCACGTGCCACAGGAATCCTGGGACTCCTATCAAGTTTCACGAGGAGTCAGGCATCGTCTCCTTTGGAGGCACTGATCTCCGCGTACCTCTGGAGTTTTCAAAGGATGTGAGGCCTCCGGTCGCGATGAGGTGGGGAACTAGGTCTTTCTCTGTGGTCTCCACAGGGGATTCAGACATCCTTTCATCTTGGGAGATGCAAGACGAGCCTGCATTCAAGTCACTGCAGGGATATCCAGCCTTATTTCGCGTCAGGGCATCGCGGTGTCCATTCCACTTGAGGCCGCAAACTCAGGGTCCCTCTCACATACCTAGAGCTGAGAGAAGCCTCCTCTTGATGTGCTTGTGGTAAGGTGGTATTCCTCTGGAGTCGAAGCCAGGGACTAACCTCTCATCTCGAGTTGATTTTTGGTCCACGGAGCTCTTTCGTGTTGCTACAGTGACCTCAGGATCCCTCTAGCCTTGAAACAGTGTTCTTGGGGTTTCTCGGGAGTGCCATCAAGGAAATCAAGGCTCCTTTCATGTGTGATGTGCAACACGGAATTGCTCTGCACGCAGTGCAGGGGAATCGGGCCTCATCTCGCGGCGAGGGGGAAGTCTCATGGTTTTTCTCGAGTTGCGGCGGGAACCTGGGGTATATTCTCGAGTTACGACGGGGATGGCCCTTCCACCCACGTGTTTCTTCAGCGACGTCAGGACTCCTGCCTAGTTGCGAGGGACAACTCTGGATTCTCCTCGAGGCTTGGCAGGGCAATTGGGACGCCTCTCCAGCTGAGGCGGGAGACCAAGTGTCCCTTTCCAAGTGCCACAGGAATCCTGGGACTCCTATCAAGTTTCACGAGGAGTCAGGCATCGTCTCCTTTGGAGGCACTGATCTCCGCGTACCTCTGGAGTTTTCAAAGGATGTGAGGCTATCGGTCGCGATGAGGTGGGGAACTAAGTCTTTCTCTGTGCTTTCCACAGGGGATTCAGACATCCTTTCGTCCTGGGAGATGCAAGACGAGCCTGCATTGAAGTCACTGCAGGGATATCCGGCCTTATTTCGACTCAGGGCATCTCAGTGTCCATTCCACTTGAGGCCGCAAACTCAGGGTCCCTCTCACATACCTAGAGCTGAGAGAAGCCTCCTCTCGAGGTGCTTGTGGTAAGGTCGTATTCCTCTGGAGACGAATCCAGGGACTAACCTCTCTTTTCGAGTTGATTTTTGGTCCACAGAGTTCTTTCGTGTTGCTACAGTGACCTCAGGATCCCTCTAGCCTTGAAACAGTGTTCTTGGGGTTTCTCTGGAGTGCCATCAAGGAAATCAAGGCTCCTTTCATGTGTGATGTACAAGACGGAATTGCTCTGCACGCAGTACAGGGGAATCGGGCCTCATCTCGCGGCGAGGAGGAAGTCTCATGGTTTTTCTCGAGTTGCGGCGGGAACCTGGGGTATATTCTCGAGTTACGACGGGGATGGCCCTTCCACACACGTGTTTGTTCAGCCACGTCAGGACTCCTGCCTAGTTGCGAGGGACAACTCGGTATTCTCCTCGAGGCTTGGCAGGGCAATTGGAACGCCTCTCCAGCTGAGGCGGGAGACCAAGGGTCCCTTTCCACGTGCCACAAGAATCCTGGTACTCCTATCAAGTTTCACGAGGAGTCAGGCATCGTCTCCTTTGGAGGCACTGATCTCCGCGTACCTCTGGAGTTTTCAAAGGATGTGAGGCCTCCGGTCGCGATGAGGTGGGGAACTAGGTCTTTCTCTGTGGTCTCCACAGGGGATTCAGACATCCTTTCTTCTTGGGAGATGCAAGACGAGCCTGCATTCAAGTCACTGCAGGGATATCCGGCCTTATTTCGAGTCAGGGCATCGCGGTGTCCATTCCACTTGAGGCCGCAAACTCAGTATCCCTCTCACATACCTAGAGCTGAGAGAAGCCTCCTCTTGAGGTGCTTGTGGTAAGGTGGTATTCCTCAGGAGTCGAAGCCAGGGACTAACCTCTCATCTCGTGTTGATTCTTGGTCCACGGAGCTCTTTCGTGTTGCTACAGTGATCTCAGGATCCCTCTAGCCTTGAAACAGTGTTCTTGGGGTTTCTCTGGAGTGCCATCAAGGAAATCAAGGCTCCTTTCATGTGTGATGTGCAACACAGAATTGCTCTGCACGCAGTGCAGGGGAATCGGGCGTCATCTCGCGGCGAGGGGGAAGTCTCATGGTTTTTCTCGAGTTGCGGCGGGAACCTAGGGTATATTCTCGAGTTACGACGGGGATGGCCCTTCCACACACGTGTGTGTTCAGCCACGTCAGGACTCTTGCATAGTTGCGAGACACAACTCGGGATTCTCCTCGAGGCTTGGCAGGGCAATTGGGACGCCTCTCCAGCTGAGGCGGGAGACCAAGGGTCCCTTTCCACGTGCCACAGGAATCCTGGGACTCCTATCAAGTTTCACGAGGAGTCAGGCATCGTCTCCTTTGGAGGCACTGATCTCCGCGTACCTCTGGAGTTTTCAAAGGATGTGAGGCCTCCGGTCGCGATGAGGTGGGGAACTAGGTCTTTCTCTGTGGTCTCCACAGGAGATTCAGACATCCTTTCATCTTGGGAGATGCAAGACGAGCCTGCATTCAAGTCACTGCAGGGATATCCAGCCTTATTTCGCGTCAGGGCATCCCGGTGTCCATTCCACTTGAGGCCGCAAACTCAGTGTCCCTCTCACATACCTAGAGCTGAGAGAAGCCTCCTCTTGAGGTGCTTGTGGTAAGGTGGTATTCCTCTGGAGTCGAAGTCAGGGACTAACCTCTCATCTCGAGTTGATTTTTGGTCCACGGAGCTCTTTCGTGTTGCTACAGTGACCTCAGGATCCCTCTAGCCTTGAAACAGTGTTCTTGGGGTTTCTCTGGAGTGCCATCAAGGAAATCAAGGCTCCTTTCATGTGTGATGTGCAAGACGGAATTGCTCTGCACGCAGTACAGGGGAATCGGGCCTCATCTCGCATCGAGGGGGAAGTCTCATGGTTTTTCTCGAGTTGCGGCGGGAACCTGGGGTATATTCTCGAGTTACGACGGGGATGGCCCTTCCACCCACGTGTTTGTTCAGCGACGTCAGGACTCCTGCCTAGTTGCGAGGGACAACTCGGTATTCTCCTCGAGGCTTGGCAGGGCAATTGGAACGCCTCTCCAGCTGAGGCGGGAGACCAAGGGTCCCTTTCCACGTGCCACAAGAATCCTGGTACTCCTATCAAGTTTCACGAGGAGTCAGGCATCGTCTCCTTTGGAGGCACTGATCTCCGCGTACCTCTGGAGTTTTCAAAGGATGTGAGGCCTCCGGTCGCGATGAGGTGAGGAACTAGGTGTTTCTCTGTGGTCTCCACAGGGGATTCAGACATCCTTTATTCTTGGGAGATGCAAGACGAGCCTGCATTGAAGTCACTGCAGGGATATCCGGCCTTATTTCGAGTCAGGGCATCGCGGTGTCCATTCCACTTGAGGCCGCAAACTCAGGATCCCTCTCACATACCTAGAGCTGAGAGAAGCCTCCTCTTGAGGTGCTTGTGGTAAGGTGGTATTCCTCAGGAGTCGAAGCCAGGGACTAACCTCTCATCTCGTGTTGATTCTTGGTCCACGTAGCTCTTTCGTGTTGCTACAGTGACCTCAGGATCCCTCTAGCCTTGAAACAGTGTTCTTGGGGTTTCTCTGGAGTGCCATCAAGGAAATCAAGGCTCCTTTCATGTGTGATGTGCAACACAGAATTGCTCTGCACGCAGTGCAGGGGAATCGGGCCTCATCTCGCGGCGAGGGGGAAGTCTCATGGTTTTTCTCGAGTTGCGGCGGGAACCTAGGGTATATTCTCGAGTTACGACGGGGATGGCCCTTCCACACACGTGTTTGTTCAGCCACGTCAGGACTCTTGCCTAGTTGCGAGACAGAACTCGGGATTCTCCTCGAGGCTTGGCAGGGCAATTGGGACGCCTCTCCAGCTGAGGCGGGAGACCAAGGGTCCCTTTCCACGTGCCACAGGAATCCTGGGACTCCTATCAAGTTTCACGAGGAGTCAGGCATCGCCTCCTTTGGAGGCACTGATCTCCGCGTACCTCTGGAGTTTTCAAAGGATGTGAGGCCTCTGGTCGCGATGAGGTGGGGAACTAGGTCTTTCTCTGTGGTCTCCACAGGGGATTCAGACATCCTTTCATCTTGGGAGATGCAAGACGAGCCTGCATTCAAGTCACTGCAGGGATATCCAGCCTTATTTCACGTCAGGGCATCGCGGTGTCCATTCCACTTGAGGCCGCAAACTCAGGGTCCCTCTCACATACCTAGAGCTGAGAGAAGCCTCCTCTTGAGGTGCTTGTGGTAAGGTGGTATTCCTCTGGAGTCGAAGCCAGGGACTAACCTCTCATCTCGAGTTGATTTTTGGTCCACGGAGCTCTTTCGTGTTGCTACAGTGACCTCAGGATCCCTCTAGCCTTGAAACAGTGTTCTTGGGGTTTCTCTGGAGTGCCATCAAGGAAATCAAGGCTCCTTTCATGTGTGATGTGCAACACGGAATTGCTCTGCACGCAGTGCAGGGGAATCGGGCCTCATCTCGCGGCGAGGGGAAATCTCATGGTTTTTCTCGAGTTGCGGCGGGAACCTGGGGTATATTCTCGAGTTACGACGGGGATGGCCCTTCCACCCACGTGTTTCTTCAGCGACGCCAGGACTCCTGCCTAGTTGCGAAGGACAACTCTGGATTCTCCTCGAGGCTTTGCAGGGCAATTGGGACGCCTCTCCAGCTGAGGCGGGAGACCAAGTGTCCCTTTCCAAGTGCCACAGGAATCCTGGGACTCCTATCAAGTTTCACGAGGAGTCAGGCATCGTCTCCTTTGGAGGCACTGATCTCCGCATACCTCTGGAGTTTTCAAAGGATGTGAGGCTATCGGTCGCGATGAGGTGGGGAACTAAGTCTTTCTCTGTGCTTTCCACAGGGGATTGAGACATCCTTTCGTCCTCGGAGATGCAAGACGAGCCTGCATTCAAGTCACTGCAGGGATATCCGGCCTTATTTCGAGTCAGGGCATCGCGGTGTCCATTCCACTTGAGGCCGCAAATTCAGGGTCCCTCTCACATACCTAGAGCTGAGAGAAGCCTCCTCTTGAGGTGCTTGTGGTAAGGTGGTATTCCTCAGGAGTCGAAGCCAGGGACTAACTTCTCATCTCGTGTTGATTCTTGGTCCACGGAGCTCTTTCGTGTTGCTACAGTGACCTCAGGATCCCTCTAGCCTTGAAACAGTGTTTTTGGGGTTTCTCTGGAGTGCCATCAAGGAAATCAAGGCTCCTTTCATGTGTGATGTGCAACACGGAATTGCTCTGCACGCAGTGCAGGGGAATCGGGCCTCATCTCGCGGCGAGGGGGAAGTCTCATGGTTTTTCTCGAGTTGCGGCGGGAACCTGGGGTATATTCTCGAGTTACGACGGGGATGGCCCTTCGACCCACGTGTTTCTTCAGCGACGTCAGGACTCCTGTCTAGTTGCGAGGGACAACTCGGGATTCTCCTCGAGGCTTGGCAGGGCAATTGGGACGCCTCTCCAGCTGAGACGGGAGACCAAGGGTCCCTTTCCTCGTGCCACAGGAATCCTGGGTCTCCTATCAAGTTTCACGAGGAGTCAGGCATCGTCTCCTTTGGAGGCACTGATCTCCGCATACCTGTGGAGTTTTCAAAGGATTTGAGGCCTCCTGTCGCGATGAGGTGGGGAACTAGGTCTTTCTCTGTGGTCTCCACAGGGGATTCAGACATCCTTTCTTCTTGGGAGATGCAAGACGAGCCTGCATTCAAGTCACTGCAGGGATATCCGGCCTTATTTCGAGTCAGGGCATCGCAGTGTCCATTCCACTTGAGGCCGCAAACTCAGGATCCCTCTCACATACCTAGAGCTGAGAGAAGCCTCCTCTTGAGGTGCTTGTGGTAAGGTCGTATTCCTCAGGAGTCGAAGCCAGGGACTAACGTCTCATCTCGTGTTGATTCTTGGTCCACGGAGCTCTTTCGTGTTGCTACAGTGACCTCAGGATCCCTCTAGCCTTGAAACAGTGTTCTTGGGGTTTCTCTGGGGTGCCATGAAGGAAATCAAGTCTACTTTCATGTGTGATGTGCAACACGGAATTGCTCTGCACGCAGTGCAGGGGAATCGGGCCTCATCTCGCGGCGAGGGGGAAGTCTCATGGTTTTTCTCGAGTTGCGGCGGGAACCTGGGGTATATTCTCGAGTTACGACGGGGATGGCCCTTCCACACACGTGTGTGTTCAGCCATGTCAGGACTCCTGCCTAGTTGCGAGGGACAACTCGGGATTCTCCTCGAGGCTTTGTAGGGCAATTGGGACGCCTCTCCAGCTGAGACGGGAGACCAAGGGTCCCTTTCCACGTGCCACAGGAATCCTGGGTCTCCTATCAAGTTTCACGAGGAGTCAGGCATCGTCTCCTTTGCAGGCACTGATCTCCGCATACCTCTGGAGTTTTCAAAGGATTTGAGGCCTCCTGTCGCGATGAGGTGGGGAACTAGGTCTTTCTCTGTGGTCTCCACAGGGGATTCAGACACCCTTTCGTCTTGGGAGATGCAAGGCGAGCCTGCATTCCAGTCACTGCAGGGATATCGGCCTTATTTCAAGTCAGGGCATCGCGGTGTCCATTCCACTTGAGGCCGTAAACTCAGGGTCCCTCTCACATACCTAGAGCTGAGAGAAGCCTCCTCTTGAGGTGCTTGTGGTAAGGTGGTATTCCTCTGGAGTCGAAGCCAGGGACTAACCTCTCATCTCGAGTTGATTTTTGGTCCACGGAGCTCTTTCATGTTGCTACAGTGACCTCAGGATCCCTCTAGCCTTGAAACAGTGTTCTTGGGGTTTCTCTGGAGTGCCATGAAGGAAATCAAGGCTCCTTTCATGTGTGATGTGCAACACGGAATTGCTCTGCACGCAGTGCAGGGGAATCGGGCCTCATCTCGCGGCGAGGGGGAAGTCTCATGGTTTTTCTCGAGTTGCGGCGGGAACCTGGGGTATATTCTCGAGTTACGACGGGGATGGCCCTTCCACCCACGTGTTTCTTCAGCGACGTCAGGACTCCTGCCTAGTTGCGAGGGACAACTCTGGATTTTCCTCGAGGCTTGGCAGGGCAATTGGGACGCCTCTCCAGCTGAGGCGGGAGACCAAGTGTCCTTTCCAAGTGCCACAGGAATCCTGGGACTCCTATCAAGTTTCACGAAGAGTCAGGCATCGTCTCCTTTGGAGTCACTGATCTCCGCGTACCTCTGGAGTTTTCAAAGGATGTGAGGCCTCCGGTCGCGATGAGGTGGGGAACTAGGTCTTTCTCTGTGGTCTCCACAGGGGATTCAGACACCCTTTCGTCTTGGGAGATGCAAGACGAGCTTGCATTCCAGTCACTGCAGGGATATCCGGCCTAATTTCGAGTCAGGGCATCGCGGTGTCCATTCCACTTGAGGCCGCAAACTCAGGGTCCCTCTCACATACCTAGAGCTGAGAGAAGCCTCCTCTTGAGGTGCTTGTGGTAAGGTCGTATTCCTCAGGAGTCGAAGCCAGGGACTAACGTCTCATCTCGTGTTGATTCTTGGTCCACGGAGCTCTTTCGTGTTGCTACAGTGACCTCAGGATCCCTCTATCCTTGAAACAGTGTTCTTGGGGTTTCTCTGGAGTGCCATGAAGGAAATCAAGTCTACTTTCATGTGTGATGTGCAACACGGAATTGCTCTGCACGCAGTGCAGGGGAATCGGGCCTCATCTCGCGGCGAGGGGGAAGTCTCATGGTTTTTCTCGAGTTGCGGCGGGAACCTGGGGTATATTCTCGAGTTACGACGGGGATGGCCCTTCCACACACGTGTGTGTTCAGCCATATCAGGACTCCTGCCTAGTTGCGAGGGACAACTCGGGATTCTCCTCGAGGCTTTGCATGGCAATTGGGACGCCTCTCCAGCTGAGACGGGAGACCAAGGGTCCCTTTCCACGTGCCACAGGAATCCTGGGTCTCCTATCAAGTTTCACGAGGAGTCAGGCATCGTCTCCTTTGGAGTCACTGATCTCCGCGTACCTCTGGAGTTTTCAAAGGATGTGAGGCCTCCGGTCGCGATGAGGTGGGGAACTAAGTCTTTCTCTGTGCTTTCCACAGGGGATTCAGACATCCCTTCGTCCTGGGAGATGCAAGACGAGCCTGCATTGAAGTCACTGCAGGGATATCCGGCCTTATTTCGAGTCAGGGCATCGCGGTGTCCATTCCACTTGAGGCCGCAAACTCAGGGTCCCTCTCACATACCTAGAGCTGAGAGAAGCCTCCTCTTGAGGTGCTTGTGGTAAGGTGGTATTCCTCTGGAGATGAATCCAGGCACTAACCTCTCTTTTCGAGTTGATTTTTGGTCCACAGAGTTCTTTCGTGTTGCTACAGTGACCTCAGGATCCCTCTATCCTTGAAACAGTGTTCTTGGGGTTTCTCTGGAGTGCCATCAAGGAAATCAAGGCTCCTTTCATGTGTGATGTGCGAGACGGAATTGCTCTGCACACAGTACAGGTAATCGGGCCTCATCTCGCATCGAGGGGGAAGTCTCATGGTTTTTCTCGAGTTGCGGTGGGAACCTGGGGTATATTCTCGAGTTACGACGGGGATGGCCCTTCCACCCACGTGTTTGTTCAGCCACGTCAGGACTCCTGCCTAGTTGCGAGGGACAACTCGGGATTCTCCTCGAGGCTTGGCAGGGCAATTGGAACGCCTCTCCAGCTGAGGTGGGAGACCAAGGATCCCTTTCCACGTGCCACAAGAATCCTGGGACTCCTATCAAGTTTCACGAGGAGTCAGGCATTGTCTCCTTTGGAGGCACTGATCTCCGCGTACCTCTGGAGTTTTCAAAGGATGTGAGGCCTCCGGTCGCGATGAGGTGTGGAACTAGGTGTTTCTCTGTGGTCTCCACAGGGGATTCAGACATCCTTTCTTCTTGGGAGATGCAAGACGAGCCTGCATTCAAGTCACTGCAGGGATATCCGGCCTTATTTCGAGTCAGGGCATCGCGGTGTCCATTCCACTTGAGGCCGCAAACTCAGGATCCCTCTCACATACCTAGAGCTGAGAGAAGCCTCCTCTTGAGATGCTTGTGGTAAGGTGGTATTCCTCAGGAGTCGAAGCCAGGGACTAACCTCTCATCTCGTGTTGATTCTTGGTCCACGGAGCTCTTTCATGTTGCTACAGAGATCTCAGGATCCCTCTAGCCTTGAAACAGTGTTCTTGGGGTTTCTCTGGAGTGCCATCAAGGAAATCAAGGCTCCTTTCATGTGTGATGTGCAACTCGGAATTGCTCTGCACGCAGTGCAGGGGAATCGGGCCTCATCTCGCGGCGAGGGGGAAGTCTCATGGTTTTTCTCGAGTTGCGGCGGGAACCTGGGGTATATTCTCGAGTTACGACGGGGATGGCCCTTCCACACACGTGTGTGTTCAGCCATGTCAGGACTCCGGCCTAGTTGCGAGGGACAACTCGGGATTCTCCTCGAGGCTTGGCAGGGCAATTGGGACGCCTCTTCAGCTGAAACGGGAGACCAAGGGTCCCTTTCCACGTGCCACAGGCATCCTGGGTCTCCTATCAAGTTTCACGAGGAGTCAGGCATTGTCTCCTTTGGAGGCACTGATCTCCGCGTACCTCTGGAGTTTTCAAAGGATGTGAGGCTATCGGTCGCGATGAGGTGGGGAACTAAGCCTTTCTCTGTGCTTTCCACAGGGGATTCAGACATCCTTTCGTCCTGGGAGATGCAAGACGAGCCTGCATTGAAGTCACTGCAGGGATATCCGGCCTTATTTCGAATCAGGGCATCGCGGTGTCCATTCCACTTGAGGCCGCAAACTCAGGGTCCCTCTCACATACCTAGAACTGAGAGAAGCCTCCTCTTGAGGTGCTTGTGGTAAGGTGGTATTCCTCTGAAGACGAATCCAGGGACTAACCTCTCTTTTCGAGTTGATTTGTGGTCCACAGAGTTCTTTCGTGTTGCTACAGTGACCTCAGGATCCCTCTATCCTTGAAACAGTGTTCTTGGGGTTTCTCTGGAGTGCCATCAAGGAAATCAAGGCTCCTTTCATGTGTGATGTGCAAGACGGAATTGTTCTGCACGCAGTACAGGGGAATCGGGCCTCATCTCGCATCGAGGGGGAAGTCTCATGGTTTTTCTCGAGTTGCGGTGGGAACCTGGGGTATATTCTCGAGTTACGACGGGGATGGCCCTTCCACCCACGTGTTTATTCAGCCACGTCAGGACTCCTGCCTAGTTGCGAGGGACCACTCGGGATTCTCCTCGAGGCTTGGCAGGGCAATTGGAACGCCTCTCCAGCTGAGGCGGGAGACCAAGGGTCCCTTTCCACGTGCCACAAGAATCCTGGGACTCCTATCAAGTTTCACGAGGACTCAGGCATTGTCTCCTTTGGAGGCACTGATCTCCGCGTACCTCTGGAGTTTTCAAAGGATGTGAGGCCTCCGGTCGCGATGAGGTGGGGAACTAGGTCTTTCTCTGTGGTCTCCACAGGGGATTCAGACATCCTTTCGTCTTGGGAGATGCAAGACAAGCCTGCATTCAAGTCACTGCAGGGATATCCAGCCTTATTTCGCGTCAGGGCATCGCGGTGTCCATTCCACTTGAGGCCGCAAACTCAGGGTCCCTCTCACATACCTAGAGCTGAGAGAAGTCTCCTCTTGAGGTGCTTGTGGTAAGGTGGTATTCCTCTGGAGTCGAAGCCAGGGACTAACCTCTCATCTCGAGTTGATTTTTGGCCCACGGAGCTCTTTCGTGTTGCTACAGTGCCCTCAGGATCCCTCTAGCCTTGAAACAGTGATCTTGGGGTTTCTCTGGAGTGCCATCAAGGAAATCAAGGCTACTTTCATGTGTGATGTGCAACACGGAATTGCTCTGCACGCAGTGCAGGGGAATCGGGACTCATCTCGCGGCGAGGGGTAAGTCTCATGGTTTTTCTCGAGTTGCGGCGGGAACCTGGGGTATATTCTCGAGTTACGACGGGGATGGCCCTTCCACCCACGTGTTTCTTCAGCGACGTCAGGACTCCTGCCTAGTTGCGAGGGACAACTCTGGATTCTCCTCGAGGCTTGGCAGGGCAATTGGGACGCCTCTCCAGCTGAGGCGGGAGACCAAGTGTCCCTTTCCAAGTGCCACAGGAATCCTGGGACTCCTATCAAGTTTCACGAGGAGTCAGGCATCGTCTCCTTTGGAGGCACTGATCTCCGCGTACCTCTGGAGTTTTCAAAGGATGTGAGGCTATCGGTCGCGATGAGGTGGGGAACTAAGTCTTTCTCTGTGCTTTCCACAGGGGATTCAGACATCCTTTCGTCCTGGGAGATGCAAGACGTGCCTGCATTGAAGTCACTGCAGGGATATCCGGCCTTATTTCGAGTCAGGGCATCGCGGTGTCCATTCCACTTGAGGCCGCAAACTCAGGGTCCCTCTCACATACCTAGAGCTGAGAGAAGCCTCCTCTTGAGGTGCTTGTGGTAAGGTCGTATTCCTCTGGAGTCGAAGCCAGGGACTAACCTCTCATCTCGAGTTGATTTTTGGCCCACGGAGCTCTTTCGTGTTGCTACAGTGACCTCAGGATCCCTCTAGCCTTGAAACAGTGTTCTTGGGGTTTCTCTGGAGTGCCATCAAGGAAATCAAGGCTCCTTTCATGTGTGATGTGCAACACGGAATTGCTCTGCACGCAGTGCAGGGGAATCGGGCCTCATCTCGCGGCGAGGGGGAAGTCTCATGGTTTTTCTCGAGTTGCGGCGGGAACCTGGGGTATATTCTCGAGTTACGACGGGGATGGCCCTTCCACCCACGTGTTTCTTTAGCCAAGTCAGGACTCCTGCCTAGTTGCGAGGGACAACTCGGGATTCTCCTCGAGGCTTGGCAGGGCAATTGGAACGCCTCTCCAGCTGAGGCGGGAGACCAAGGATCCCTTTCCACGTGCCACAAGAATCCTGGGACTCCTATCAAGTTTCACGAGGAGTCAGGCATTGTCTCCTTTGGAGGCACTGATCTCCGTGTACCTCTGGAGTTTTCAAAGGATGTGAGGCCTCCGGTCGCGATGAGGTGGGGAACTAGGTCTTTCTCTGTGGTCTCCACAGGGGATTCAGACATCCTTTCGTCTTGGGAGATGCAAGACAAGCCTGCATTCAAGTCACTGCAGGGATATCCAGCCTTATTTCGCGTCAGGGCATCGCGGTGTCCATTCCACTTGAGGCCGCAAACTCAGGGTCCCTCTCACATACCTAGAGCTGAGAGAAGCCTCCTCTTGAGGTGCTTGTGGTAAGGTGGTATTCCTCTGGAGTCGAAGCCAGGGACTAACCTCTCATCTCGAGTTGATTTTTGGCCCACGGAGCTCTTTCGTGTTGCTACAGTGACCTCAGGATCCCTCTAGCCTTGAAACAGTGTTCTTGGGGTTTCTCTGGAGTGCCATCAAGGAAATCAAGGCTCCTTTCATGTGTGATGTGCAACACGGAATTGCTCTGCACGCAGTGCAGGGGAATCGGGACTCATCTCGCGGCGAGGGGGAAGTCTCATGGTTTTTCTCGAGTTGCGGCGGGAACCTGGGGTATATTCTCGAGTTACGACGGGGATGGCCCTTCCACCCACGTGTTTCTTCAGCGACGTCAGGACTCCTGCCTAGTTGCGAGGGACAACTCTGGATTCTCCTCGAGGCTTGGCAGGGCAATTGGGACGCCTCTCCAGCTGAGGCGGGAGACCAAGTGTCCCTTTCCAAGTGCCACAGGAATCCTGGGACTCCTATCAAGTTTCACGAGGAGTCAGGCATCGTCTCCTTTGGAGGCACTGATCTCCGCGTACCTCTGGAGTTTTCAAAGGATGTGAGGCCTCCGGTCGCGATGAGGTGGGGAACTAGGTCTTTCTCTGTGGTCTCCACAGGGGATTCAGACATCCTTTCATCTTGGGAGATGCAAGACGAGCCAGCATTCAAGTCACTGCAGGGATATCCAGCCTTATTTCGCGTCAGGGCATCGCGGTGTCCATTCCACTTGAGGCCGCAAACTCAGGGTCCCTCTCACATACCTAGAGCTGAGAGAAGCCTCCTCTTGAGGTGCTTGTGGTAAGGTCGTATTCCTCTGGAGTCGAAGCCAGGGACTAACCTCTCATCTCGAGTTGATTTTTGGCCCACGGAGCTCTTTCGTGTTGCTACAGTGACCTCAGGATCCCTCTAGCCTTGAAACAGTGTTCTTGGGGTTTCTCTGGAGTGCCATCAAGGAAATCAAGGCTCCTTTCATGTGTGATGTGCAACACGGAATTGCTCTGCACGCAGTTCAGGGGAATCGGGCCTCATCTCGCATCGAGGGGGAAGTCTCATGGTTTTTCTCGAGTTGCGGCGGGAACCTGGGGTATATTCTCGAGTTACGACGGGGATGGCCCTTCCACCCACGTGTTTGTTCAGCCACGTCAGGACTCTTGCCTAGTTGCGAGGGACAACTCGGGATTTTCCTCGAGTCTTGGCAGGGCAATTGGAACGCCTCTCCAGCTGAGGCGGAGACCAAGGGTCCCTTTCCACGTGCCACAGGAATCGTGGGACTCCTATTAAGTTTCACGAGGAGTCAGGCATCGTCTCCTTTGGAGGCACTGATCTCCGCGTACCTCTGGAGTTTTCAAAGGATGTGAGGCCTCCGGTCGCGATGAGGTGGGGAACTAGGTGTTTCTCTGTGGTCTCCACAGGGGATTCAGACATCCTTTCTTCTTGGGAGATGCAAGACGAGCCTGCATTCAAGTCACTGCAGGGATATCCAGCCTTATTTCGCGTCAGGGCATCGCGGTGTCCATTCCACTTGAGGCCGCAAACTCAGGATCCCTCTCACATACCTAGAGCTGAGAGAAGCCTCCTCTTGAGGTGCTTGTGGTAAGGTGGTATTCCTCTGGAGTCGAAGCCAGGGACTAACCTCTCATCTCGAGTTGATTTTTGGCCCACGGAGCTCTTTCGTGTTGCTACAGTGACCTCAGGATCCCTCTAGCCTTGAAACAGTGTTCTTGGGGTTTCTCTGGAGTGCCATCAAGGAAATCAAGGCTCCTTTCATGTGTGATGTGCAACACGGAATTGCTCTGCACGCAGTGCAGGGGAATCGGGCCTCATCTCGCGGCGAGGGGGAAGTCTCATGGTTTTTCTCGAGTTGCGGCGGGAACCTGGGGTATATTCTCGAGTTACGACGGGGATGGCCCTTCCACCCACGTGTTTCTTCAGCGACGTCAGGACTCCTGCCTAGTTGCGAGGGACAACTCTGGATTCTCCTCGAGGCTTGGCAGGGCAATTGGGACGCCTGTCCAGCTGAGGCGGGAAACCAAGTGTCCCTTTCCAAGTGCCACAGGAATCCTGGGACTCCTATCAAGTTTCACGAGGAGTCAGGCATCGTCTCCTTTGGAGGCACTGATCTCCGCGTACCTCTGGAGTTTTCAAAGGATGTGAGGCTATCGGTCGCGATGAGGTCGGGAACTAAGTCTTTCTCTGTGCTTTCCACAGGGGATTCAGACATCCTTTCGTCCTGGGAGATGCAAGACGAGCCTGCATTGAAGTCACTGCAGGGATATCCGGCCTTATTTCGAGTCAGGGCATTGCGGTGTCCATTCCACTTGAGGCCGCAAACTCAGGGTCCCTCTCACATACCTAGAGCTGAGAGAAGCCTCCTCTTGAGGTGCTTGTGGTAAGGTGGTATTCCTCTGGAGACGAATCCAGGGACTAACCTCTCTTTTCGAGTTGATTTTTGGTCCACAGAGTTCTTTCGTGTTGCTACAGTGACCTCAGGATCCCTCTATCCTTGAAACAGTGTTCTTGGGGTTTCTCTGGAGTGCCATCAAGGAAATCAAGGCTCCTTTCATGTGTGATGTGCAAGACGGAATTGCTCTGCACGCAGTACAGGGGAATCGGGCCTCATCTCGCATCGAGGGGGAAGTCTCATGGTTTTTCTCGAGTTGCGGCGGGAACCTGGGGTATATTCTCGAGTTACGACGGGGATGGCCCTTCCACACACGTGTGTGTTCAGCCATGTCAGGACTCCTGCCTAGTTGCGAGGGACAACTCGGGATTCTCCTCGAGGCTTTGCAGGGCTATTGGGACGCCTCTCCAACTGAGGCGGGAGACCAAGTGTCCCTTTCCACGTGCCACAGGAATCCTGGGTCTCCTATCAAGTTTCACGAGGAGTCAGGCATCGTCTCCTTTGGAGGCACTGATCTCCGCATACCTCTGAAGTTTTCAAAGGATTTGAGGCCTCCTGTCGCGATGAGGTGGGGAACTAGGTCTTTCTCTGTGGTCTCCACAGGGGATTCAGACATCCTTTCTTCTTGGGAGATGCAAGACGAGCCTGCATTGAAGTCACTGCAGGGATATCCGGCCTTATTTCGAGTCAGGGCATCGGGGTGTCCATTCCACTTGAGGCCGCAAACTCAGGATCCCTCTCACATACCTACAGCTGAGAGAAGCCTCCTCTTGAGGTGCTTGTGGTAAGGTCGTATTCCTCAGGAGTCGAAGCCAGGGACTAACCTCTCATCTCGTGTTGATTCTTGGTCCACGGAGCTCTTTCGTGTTGCTACAGTGACCACAGGATCCCTCTAGCCTTGAAACAGTGTTCTTGGGGTTTCTCTGGAGTGCCATCAAGGAAATCAAGGCTCCTTTCATGTGTGATGTGCAACACGGAATTGCTCTGCACGCAGTGCAGGGAAATCGGGCCTCATCTCGCGGCAAGGGGGAAATCTCATGGTTTTTCTCGAGTTGCGGCGGGAACCTGGGGTATATTCTCGAGTTACGACGGGGATGGCCCTTCCACACACGTGTGTGTTCAGCGACGTCAGGACTCCTGGCTAGTTGCGAGGGACAACTCGGGATTCTCTTCGAGGCTTTGCAGGGCAATTGGGACGCCTCTCCAGCTGAGATGGGAGACCAAGGGTCCCTTTCCACGTGCCACAGGAATCCTGGGTCTCCTATCAAGTTTCACGAGGAGTCAGGCATCGTCTCCTTTGTAGGCACTGATCTCCGCATACCTCTGGAGATTTCAAAGGATTTGAGGCCTCCTGTCGCGATGAGGTGGGGAACTAGGTCTTTCTCTGTGGTCTCCACAGGGGATTCAGACACCCTTTCGTCTTGGGAGATGCAAGACGAGCCTGCATTCCAGTCACTGCAGGGATATCCGGCCTTATTTCGAGTCAGGGCCTCGCGGTGTCCATTCCACTTGAGGCCGCAAACTCAGGGTCCCTCTCACATACCTAGAGCTGAGAGAAGCCTCCTCTTGAGGTGCTTGTGGTAAGGTGGTATTCCTCTGGAGTCGAAGCCAGGGACTAACCTCTCATATCGAGTTGATTTTTGGTCCACGGAGCTCTTTCGTTTTGCTACAGTGACCTCAGGATCCCTCTAGCCTTGAAACAGTGTTCTTGGGGTTTCTCTGGAGTGCCATGAAGGAAATCAATGCTCCTTTCATGTGTGATGTGCAACACAGAATTGCTCTGCACGCAGTGCAGGGGAATCGGGCCTCATCTCGCGGCGAAGGGGAAGTCTCATGGTTTTTCTCGAGTTGCGGCGGGAACCTGGGTTATATTCTCGAGTTACGACGGGGATGGCCCTTCCACACACGTGTTTGTTCAGCCACGTCAGGACTCTTGCCTAGTTGCGAGACACAACTCGGGATTCTCCTCGAGGCTTGGCAAGGCAATTGGGACGCCTCTCCAGCTGAGGCGGGAGACCAAGGGTCCCTTTCCACGTGCCACAGGAATCCTGGGACTCCTATCAAGTTTCACGAGGAGTCAGGCATCGTCTCCTTTGGAGGCACTGATCTCCACGTACCTCTGGAGTTTTCAAAGGATGTGAGGCCTCCGGTCGCGATGAGGTGGGGAACTAGGTCTTTCTCTGTGGTCTCCACAGGGGATTCAGACATCCTTTCATCTTGGGAGATGCAAGACGAGCCTGCATTCAAGTCACTGCAGGGATATCCAGCCTTATTTCGCGTCAGGGCATCACGGTGTCCATTCCACTTGAGGCCGCAAACTCAGGGTCCCTCTCACATACCTAGAGCTGAGAGAAGCCTCCTCTTGAGGTGCTTGTGGTAAGGTGGTATTCCTCTGGAGTTGAAGCCAGGGACTAACCTCTCATCTTGAGTTGATTTTTGGCCCACGGAGTTCTTTCGTGTTGCTACAGTGAACTCAGGATCCCTCTAGCCTTGAAACAGTGTTCTTGGGGTTTCTCTGGAGTGCCATCAAGGAAATCAAGGCTCCTTTCATGTGTGATGTGCAACACGGAATTGCTCTGCACGCAGTGCAGGGGAATCGGGCCTCATCTCGCGGCGAGGGGAAGTCTCATGGTTTTTCTCGAGTTGCGGCGGGAACGTGGGGTATATTCTCGAGTTACGACGGGGATGGCCCTTCCACCCACGTGTTTCTTCAGCGACGTCAGGACTCCTGCCTAATTGCGAGGGACAACTCTGGATACTCCTCGAGGCTTGGCAGGGCCATTGGGACGCCTTTCCAGCTGAGGCGGGAGACCAAGTGTCCCTTTCCAAGTGCCACAGGAATCCTGGGACTCCTATCAAGTTTCACGAGGAGTCAGGCATCGTCTCCTTTGGAGGCACTGATCTCCGCGTACCTCTGGAGTTTTCAAAGGATGTGAGGCTATCGTTCGCGATGAGGTGGGGAACTAAGTCTTTCTCTGTGCTTTCCACAGGGGATTCAGACATCCTTTCGTCCTGGGAGATGCAAGACGAGCCTGCATTCAAGTCACTGCAGGGATATCCGGCCTTATTTCGAGTCAGGGCATCGCGGTGTCCATTCCACTTGAGGCCGCAAACTCAGGATTCCTCTCACATACCTACAGATGAGAGAAGCCTCCTCTTGAGGTGCTTATGGTAAGGTGGTATTCCTCTGGAGTCGAAGCCAGGGACTAACCTCTCATCTCGAGTTGATTTTTGGCCCACGGAGCTCTTTCGTGTTGCTACAGTGACCTCAGGATCCCTCTAGCCTTGAAACAGTGTTCTTGGGGTTTCTCTGGAGTGCCATCAAGGAAATCAAGGCTCCTTTCATGTGTGATGTGCAACACGGAATTGCTCTGCACGCAGTGCAGGGGAATCGGGCCTCATCTCTCGGCGAGGGGGAAGTCTCATGGTTTTTCTCGAGTTGCGGCGGGAACCTGGGGTATATTCTCGAGTTACGACGGGGATGGCCCTTCCACCCACGTGTTTCTTCAGCGACGTCAGGACTCCTGCCTAGTTGCGAGGGACAACTCTGGATTCTCCTCGAGGCTTGGCAGGGCAATTGGGACGCCTCTCCAGCTGAGGCGGGTGACCAAGTGTCCCTTTCCAAGTGCCACAGGAATCCTGGGACTCCTATCAAGTTTCACGAGGAGTCAGGCATCGTCTCCTTTGGAGGCACTGATCTCCGCGTACCTCTGGAGTATTCAAAGGATGTGAGGCTATCGGTCGCGATGAGGTGGGTAACTAAGTCTTTCTCTGTGCTTTCCACAGGGGATTCAGACATCCTTTCGTCCTGGGAGATGCAAGACGAGCCTGCATTGAAGTCACTGCAGGGATATCCGGCCTTATTTCGAGTCAGGGCATCGCGGTGTCCATTCCACTTGAGGCCGCAAATTCAGGGTCCCTCTCACATACCTAGAGCTGAGAGAAGCCTCCTCTTGAGGTGCTTGTGGTAAGGTGGTATTCCTCTGGAGACGAATCCAGTGACTAACCTCTCTTTTCGAGTTGATTTTTGGTCCACAGAGTTCTTTCGTGTTGCTACAGTGACCTCAGGATCACTCTAGCCTTGAAACAGTGTTCTTGGGGTTTCTCTGGAGTGCCATGAAGGAAATCAAGGCTCCTTTCATGTGTGATGTGCAAGACGGAATTGCTCTGCACGCAGTACAGGGGAATCGGGCCTCATCTCGCATCGAGGGGGAAGTCTCATGGTTTTTCTCGAGTTGCGGCGGAACCTGGGGTATATTCTCGAGTTACGACGGGGATGGCCCTTCCACCCACGTGTTTGTTCAGCCACGTCAGGACTCCTGCCTAGTTGCGAGGGACAACTCGGGATTCTCCTCGAGGCTTGGCAGGGCAATTGGAACGCCTCTCCAGGTGAGGCGGGAGACCAAGTGTCCCTTTCCACGTGCCACAAGAATCCTGGGACTCCTATCAAGTTTCACGAGGAGTCAGGCATCGTCTCCTTTGGAGGCACTGATCTCCGCGTACCTCGGGAGTTTTCAAAGGATGTGAGGCCTGGGGTCGCGATGAGGTGGGGAACTAGGTCTTTCTCTGTGGTCTCCACAGGGGATTCAGACATCCTTTCTTCTTGGGAGATGCAAGACGAGCCTGCATTCAAGTCACTGCAGGGATATCCGGCCTTATTTCGAGTCAGGGCATCGCGGTGTCCATTCCACTTGAGGCCGCAAACTCAGGATCCCTCTCACATACCTAGAGCTGAGAGAAGCCTCCTCTTGAGGTGCTTGTGGTAAGGTGGTATTCCTCAGGAGTCGAAGCCAGGAACTAACCTCTCATCTCGTGTTGATTCTTGGTCCACAGAGCTCTTTCGTGTTGCTACAGTGACCTCAGGATCCCTCTAGCCTTGAAACAGTGTTCTTGGGGTTTCTCTGGAGTGCCATCAAGGAAATCAAGGCTCCTTTCATGTGTGATGTGCAACACGGAATTGCTCTGCATGCAGTGCAGGGGAATCGGGCCTCATCTCGCGGTGAGGGGGAAGTCTCATGGTTTTTCTCGAGTTGCAGCGGGAACCTGGGGTATATTCTCGAGTTACGACGGGGATGGCTCTTCCACACACGTGTGTGTTCAGAAATGTCAGGGCTCCTGCCTAGTTGCGAGGGACATCTCGTGATTCTCCTCGAGGCTTTGCAGGGCAATTGGGACGCCTCTCCAGCTGAGACAGGAGACCAAGGGTCCCTTTCCACGTGCCACAGGAATCCTTGGTCTCCTATCAAGTTTCACGAGGAGTCAGGCATCATCTCATTTGGAGGCACTGATCTCCGCATACCTCTGGAGTTTTCAAAGGATTTGAGGCCTCCTGTCGCGATGAGGTGGGTAACTAGGTCTTTCTCTGTGGTCTCCACAGGGGATTCAGACACCCTTACGTCTTGGGAGATGCAAGACGAGCCTGCATTCCAGTCACTGCAGGGATATCCGGCCTAATTTCGAGTCAGGGCATCGTGGTGTCCATTCCACTTGAGGCCGCAAACTCAGGGTCCCTCTCACATACCTAGAGCTGAGAGAAGCCTCCTCTTGAGGTGCTTGTGGTAAGGTGGTATTCCTCTGGAGTCGAAGCCAGGGAATAACCTCTCATCTCGAGTTGATTTTTGGCCCACGGAGCTCTTTCGTGTTGCTACAGTGACCTCAGGATCCCTCTAGCCTTGAAACAGTGTTCTTGGGGTTTCTCTGGAGTGCCATCAAGGAAATCAAGGCTCCTTTCATGTGTGATGTGCAACACAGAATTGCTCTGCACGCAGTGCAGGGGAATCGGGCCTCATCTCGCGTCGAGGGGGAAGTCTCATGGTTTTTCTCAAGTTGCGGCGGGAACCTGGGGTATATTCTCGAGTTACGACGGGGATGGCCCTTCCACACACGTGTTTGTTCAGCCACGTCAGGACTCTTGCCTAGTTGCGAGACACAACTCGGGATTCTCCTCGAGGTTTGGCAAGGCAATTGGGACGCCTCTCCAGCTGAGGCGGGAGACCAAGGGTCCCTTTCCACGTGCCACAGGAATCCTGGGACTCCTATCAAGTTTCACGAGGAGTCAGGCATCGTCTCCTTTGGAGGCACTGATCTCCGCGTACCTCTGGAGTTTTCAAAGGATGTGAGGCCTCCGGTCGCGATGAGGTGGGGAACTAGGTCTTTCTCTGTGGTCTCCACAGGGGATTCAGACATCCTTTCATCTTGGGAGATGCAAGACGATCCTGCATTCAAGTCACTGCAGGGATATCCAGCCTTATTTCGCGTCAGGGCATCGCGGTGTCCATTCCACTTGAGGCCGCAAACTCAGGGTCCCTCTCACATACCTAGAGCTGAGAGAAGCCTCCTCTTGAGGTGCTTGTGGTAAGGTGGTATTCCTCTGGAGTCGAAGCCAGGGACTAACCTCTCATCTCGAGTTGATTTTTGGCCCACGGAGCTCTTTCGTGTTACTACAGTGACCTCAGGATCCCTCTAGCCTTGAAACAGTGTTCTTGGGGTTTCTCTGGAGTGCCATCAAGGAAATCAAGGCTGCTTTCATGTGTGATGTGCAAGACGGAATTGCTCTGCATGCAGTACAGGGGAATCGGGCCTCATCTCGCATCGAGGGGGAAGTCTCATGGTTTTTCTCGAGTTGCGGCGGAACCTGGGGTATATTCTCGAGTTACGACGGGGATGGCCCTTTCACCCACGTGTTTGTTCAGCCACGTCAGGACTCCTGCCTAGTTGCGAGGGACAACTCGGGATTCTCCTCGAGGCTTCGCAGGGCAATTGGAACGCCTCTCCAGCTGAGGCGGGAGACCAAGGGTCCCTTTCCACGTGCCACAAGAATCCTGGGACTCCTATCAAGTTTCACGAGGAGTCAGGCATCGTCTCCTTTGGAGGCAATGATCTCCGCGTACCTCTGGACTTTTCAAAGGATGTGAGGCCTCCGGTCACGATGAGGTGGGGAACTAGGTCTTTCTCTGTGGTCTCCACAGGGGATTCAGACATCCTTTCTTCTTGGGAGATGCAAGACGAGCCTGCATTCCAGTCACTGCAGGGATATCCGGCCTTATTTCGAGTCAGGGCATCTCGGTGTCCATTCCACTTGAGGCCACAAATTCAGGGTCCCTCTCTCATACCTACAGCTGAGAGAAGCCTCCTCTTGAGGTGCTTGTGGTAAGGTGGTATTCCTCTGGAGTCGAAGCCAGGGACTAACCTCTCATCTCGAGTTGATTCTCGGTCCACGGAGCTCTTTCGTGTTGCTACAGTGACCTCAGGATCCCTCTAGCCTTGAAACAGTGTTCTTGGGTTTTCTCTGGAGTGCCATGAAGGAAATCAAGGCTCCTTTCTTGTGTGATGTGCAACACAGAATTGCTCTGCACGCAGTGCAGGGGAATCGGGCCTCATCTCGCGGCGAGGGGGAAGTCTCATGGTTTTTCTCGAGTTGCGGCGGTAACCTGGGGTATATTCTCGAGTTACGACGGGGATGGCCCTTCCACACACGTGTTTGTTCAGCCTCGTCAGGACTCTTGCCTAGTTGCGAGACACAACTCGGGATTCTCCTCGAGGCTTGGCAAGGCAATTGGGACGCCTCTCCAGCTGAGGCGGGAGACCAAGGGTCCCTTTCCACGTGCCACAGGAATCCTGGGACTCCTATCAAGTTTCACGAGGAGTCAGGCATCGTCTCCTTTGGAGGCACTGATCTCCGCGTACCTCTGGAGTTTTCAAAGGATGTGAGGCCTCCTGTCGCGATGAGGTGGGGAACTAGGTCTTTCTCTGTGGTCTCCACAGGGGATTCAGACATCCTTTCATCTTGGGAGATGCAAGACGAGCCTGCATTCAAGTCACTGCAGGGATATCCAGCCTTATTTCGCGTCAGGGCATCGCGGTGTCCATTCCACTTGAGGCCGCAAACTCAGGGTCCCTCTCACATACCTAGAGCTGAGAGAAGCCTCCTCTTGAGGTGCTTGTGGTAAGGTGGTATTCCTCTGGAGTCGAAGCCAGGGACTAACCTCTCATCTCGAGTTGATTTTTGGCCCACGGAGCTCTTTCGTGTTGCTACAGTGACCTCAGGATCCCTCTAGCCTTGAAACAGTGTTCTTGGGGTTTCTCTGGAGTGCCATCAAGGAAATCAAGGCTCCTTTCATGTGTGATGTGCAACACGGAATTGCTCTGCACGCAGTGCAGGGGAATCGGGCCTCATCTCGCATCGAGGGGGAAGTCTCATGGTTTTTCTCGAGAAGCGGCGGGAACCTGGGGTATATTCTCGAGTTACGACGGGGATGGCCCTTCCACCCACGTGTTTCTTCAGCGACGTCAGGACTTCTGCCTAGTTGCGAGGGACAACTCTGGATTCTCCTCGAGGCTTGGCAGGGCAATTGGGACGCCTCTCCAGCTGAAGCGGGAGACCAAGAGTCCCTTTCCAAGTGCCACAGGAAACCTGGGACTCCTATCAAGTTTCACGAGAAGTCAGGCATCGTCTCCTGTGGAGGCACTGATCTCCGCGTACCTCTGGAGTTTTCAAAGGATGTGAGGCTATCGGTCGTAATGAGGTGGGGAACTCAGTCTTTCTCTGTGCTTTCCACAGGGGATTCAGACATCCTTTCGTCTTGGGAGATGCAAGACGAGCCTGCATTGAAATCACTGCAGGGATATCCGGCCTTATTTCGAGTCAGGGCATCGCGGTGTCCATTCCACTTGAGGCCGCAAACTCAGGGTCCCTCTCACATACCTAGAGCTGAGAGAAGCCTCCTCTTGAGGTGCTTGTGGTAAGGTGGTATTCCTCTGGAGACGAATCCAGGGACTAACGTCTCATCTCGAGTTTATTTTTGGTCCACGGAGCTCTTTCGTGTTGCTACAGTGACCTCAGGATCCCTCTAGCCTTGAAACAGTGTTCTTGGTGTTTCTCTGGAGTGCCATGAAGGAAATCAAGGCTCCTTTCATGTGTGATGTGCAACACAGAATTGCTCTGCACGCAGTGCAGGGGAATCGGGCCTCATCTCGCATCGAGGGGGAAGTCTCATGGTTTTTCTCGAGTTTCGGCGGGAACCTGGGGTATATTCTCGAGTTACGACGGGGATGGCCCTTCCACACACGTGTTTGTTCAGCCACGTCAGGACTCTTGCCTAGTTGCGAGACACAACTCGGGATTCTCCTCGAGGCTTGGCAAGGCAATTGGGACGCCTCTCCAGCTGAGGCGGGAGACCAAGGGTCCCTTTCCACGTGCCACAGGAAACCTGGGACTCCTATCAAGTTTCACGAGGAGTCAGGAATCGTCTCCTTTGGAGGCACTGATCTCCGCATACCTCTGGAGTTTTCAAAGGATGTGAGGCCTCCGGTCGCGGTGAGGTGGGGAACTAGGTCTTTCTCTGTGGTCTCCACAGGGGATTCAGACATCCTTTCTTCTTGGGAGATGCAAGACGAGCCTGCATTCAAGTCACTGCAGGGATATCCAGCCTTATTTCGCGTCAGGGCATCGCGGTGTCCATCGCACTTGAGGCCGCAAACTCAGGGTCCCTCTCACATACCTAGAGCTGAGAGAAGCCTCCTCTTGAGGTGCTTGTGGTAAGGTGGTATTCCTCTGGAGTCGAAGCCAGGGACTAACCTCTCATCTCGAGTTGATTTTTGGCCCACGGAGCTCTTTCTTGTTGCTACAGTGACCTCAGGATCCCTCTAGCCTTGAAACAGTGTTCTTGGGGTTTCTCTGGAGTGCCATCAAGGAAATCAAGGCTCCTTTCATGTGTGATGTGCAACACGGAATTGCTCTGCACGCAGTGCAGGGGAATCGGGGCTCATCTCGCGGCGAGGGGGAGTCTCATGGTTTTTCTCGAGTTGCGGCGGGAACCTGGGGTATATTCTCGAGTTACGACGGGGATGGCCCTTCCACCCACGTGTTTCATAAGCGACGTCAGGACTCCTGCCTAGTTGCGAGGGACAACTCTGGATTCTCCTCGAGGCTTTGCAGGGCAATTGGGATGCCTCTCCAGCTGAGGCGGGAGACCAAGTGTCCCTTTCCAAGTGCCACAGGAATCCTGGGACTCCTATCAAGTTTCACGAGGAGTCAGGCATCGTCTCCTTTGGAGGCACTGATCTCCGCGTACCTCTGGAGTTTTCAAATGATGTGAGGCCTCCGGTCGCGATGAGGTGGGGAACTAGGTGTTTCTTTGTGGTCTCCACAGGGGATTCAGACATCCTTTCTTCTTGGGAGATGCAAGACGAGCCTGCATTCAAGTCACTGCAGGGATATCCGGCCTTATTTCGAGTCAGGGCATCGCGGTGTCCATTCCACTTGAGACCGCAAACTCAGGATCCCTCTCACATACCTAGAGCTGAGAGAAGCCTCCTCTTGAGGTGCTTGTGGTAAGGTGGTATTCCTCAGGAGTCGAAGCCAGGGACTAACCTCTCATCTCGTGTTGATTCTTGGTCCACGGAGCTCTTTCGTGTTGCTACAGTGACCTCAGGATCCCTCTAGCCTTGAAACAGTGTTCTTGGGGTTTCTCTGGAGTGCCATCAAGGAAATCAAGGCTCCTTTCATGTGTGATGTGCAACACGGAATTGCTCTGCACGCAGTGCAGGGGAATCGGGCCTCATCTCGCGGCGAGGGGGAAGTCTCATGGTTTTTCTCGAGTTGCGGCGGGAACCTGGGGTATATTCTCGAGTTACGACGGGGATGGCCCTTCCACCCACGTGTGTGTTCAGCCATGTCAGGACTCCTGCCTAGTTGCGAGGGACAACTCAGGATTCTCCTCGAGGCTTTGCAGGGCAATTGGGACGCCTCTCCAGCTGAGACGGGAGACCAAGGGTCCCTTTCCACGTGCCACAGGAATCCTGGGTCTCCTATCAAGTTTCACGAGGAGTCAGGCATCGTCTCCTTTGGAGGCACTGATCTCCGCATACCTCTGGATTTTTCAAAGGATTTGAGGCCTCCTGTCGCGATGAGGTGGGGAACTAGGTCTTTCTCTGTGGTCTCCACAGGGGATTCAGACACCCATTCGTCTTGGGAGATGCAAGACGAGCCTGCATTCCAGTCACTGCAGGGATATCCGGCCTTATTTCGAGTCAGGGCATCGCGGTGTCCATACCACTTGAGGCCGCAAACTCAGGGTCCCTCTCACATACCTAGAGCTGAGAGAAGCCTCCTCTTGAGGTGCTTGTGGTAAGGTGGAATTCCTCTGGAGACGAATCCAGGGACTAACCTCTCTTTTCGAATTGATTTTTGGTCCACAGAGTTCTTTCGTGTTGCTACAGTGACCTCAGGATCCCTCTATCCTTGAAACAGTGTTCTTGGGGTTTCTCTGGAGTGCCATCAAGGAAATCAAGGCTCCTTTCATGTGTGATGTGCAAGACGGAATTGCTCTGCACGCAGTACAGTGGAATCGGGCCTCATCTCGCATTGAGGGGGAAGTCTCATGGTTTTTCTCGAGTTGCGGCGGGAACCTGGGGTATATTCTCGAGTTACGACGGGGATGGCCCTTCCACCCACGTGTTTCTTCAGCGACGTCAGGACTCCTGCCTAGTTGCGAGGGACAACTCTGGATTCTCCTCGAGGCTTGGCAGGGCAATTGGGACGCCTCTCCAGCTGAGGCGGGAGACCAAGTGTCCCTTTCCAAGTGCCACAGGAATCCTGGGACTCCTATCAAGTTTCACGAGGAGTCAGGCATCGTCTCCTTTGGAGGCACTGATCTCCGCGTACCTCTGGAGTTTTCAAAGGATGTGAGGCTATCGGTCGCGATGAGGTGGGGAACTAAGTCTTTCTCTGTGCTTTCCACAGGGGATTCAGACATCCTTTCGTCCTGGGAGATGCAAGACGAGCCTGCATTGAAGTCACTGCAGGGATATCCGGCCTTATTTCGAGTCAGGGCATCGCGGTGTCCATTCCACTTGAGGCCGCAAACTCAGGGTCCCTCTCACATACCTAGAGCTGAGAGAAGCCTCCTCTTGAGGTGCTTGTGGTAAGGTGGTATTCCTCTGGAGACGAATCTAGGGACTAACCTCTCTTTTCGAATTGATTTTTCGTCCACAGAATTCTTTCGTGTTGCTACAGTGACATCAGGATCCCTCTATCCTTGAAACAGTGTTCTTGGGGTTTCTCTGGAGTGCCATCAAGGAAATCAAGGCTCCTTTCATGTGTGATGTGCAAGACGGAATTGCTCTGCACGCAGTACAGGGGAATCGGGCCTCATCTCGCATTGAGGGGGAAGTCTCATGGTTTTTCTCGAGTTGCGGCGGGAACCTGGGGTATATTCTCGAGTTACGACGGGGATGGCCCTTCCACCCACGTGTTTGTTCAGCCACGTCAGGACTCCTGCCTAGTTGCGAAAGACAACTCGGGATTCTCCTCGAGGCTTGGCAGGGCAATTGGGACGCCTCTCCAGCTGAGGCGGGAGACCAAGGGTCCCTTTCCACGTGCCACAAGAATCCTGGGACTCCTATCAAGTTTCACGAGGAGTCAGGTATCGTCTCCTTTGGAGGCACTGATCTCCTCGTACCTCTGGAGTTTTCAAAGGATGTGAGGCCTCCGGTCGCGATGAGGTGGGGAACTAGGTCTTTCTCTGTGGTCTCCACAGGGGATTCAGACATCCTTTCTTCTTGGGAGATTCAAGACGAGCCTGCATTCAAGTCACTGCAGGGATATCCGGCCTTATTTCGAGTCAGGGCATCGCGGTGTCCATTCCTCTTGAGGCCGCAAACTCAGGATCCCTCTCACATACCTAGAGATGAGAGAAGCCTCCTCTTGAGGTGCTTGTGGTAAGGTGGTATTCCTCTGGAGTCGAAGCCAGGGACTAACCTATAATCTCGTGTTGATTCTTGGTCCACGGAGCTCTTTTGTGTTGCTACAGTGACCTCAGGATCCCTCTAGCCTTGAAACAGTGTTCTTGGGGTTTCTCTGGAGTGCCATCAAGGAAATCAAGGCTCCTTTCATGTGTGATGTGCAACACGGAATTGCTCTGCACGCAGTGCAGGGGAATCGGGCCTCATCTCGTGGCGAGGGGGAAGTCTCATGGTTTTTCTCGAGTTGCGGCGGGAACCTGGGGTATATTCTCGAGTTACGACGGGGATGGCCCTTACACCCACGTGTGTGTTCAGCCACGTCAGGACTCCTGCCTAGTTGCGAGGGACAACTCGGGATTCTCCTCGAGGCTTTGCAGGGCAATTGGGACGCCTCTCCAGCTGAGACGGGAGACCAAGGGTCCCTTTCCACGTGCCACAGGAATCCTGGGTCTCCTATCAAGTTTCACGAGGAGTCAGGCATCGTCTCCTTTGGAGGCACTGATCTCCGCGTACCTCTGGAGTTTTCAAAGGATTTGAGGCCTCCTATCGCGATGAGGTGGGGAACTAGGTCTTTCTCTGTGGTCTCCACAGGGGATTCAGACACCCTTTCGTCTTGGGAGATGCAAGACGAGCCTGCATTCAAGTCACTGCAGGGATATCCGGCCTTATTTCGAGTCAGGGCATCGCGGTGTCCATTCCACTTGAGGACGCAAACTCAGGGTCCCTCTCACATACCTAGAGCTGAGAGAAGCCTCCTCTTGAGGTGCTTGTGGTAAGGTGGTATTCCTCTGGAGTCGAAGCCAGCGACTAACGTCTCATCTCGAGTTTATTTTTGGTCCACGGAGCTCTTTCGTGTTGCTACAGTGACCTCAGGATCCCTCTAGCCTTGAAACAGTGTTCTTGGGGTTTCTCTGGAGTGCCATGAAGGAAATCAAGGCTCCTTTCATGTGTGATGTGCAACACAGAATTGCTCTGCACGCAGTGCATGGGAATCGGGCCTCATCTCGCATCGAGGGGGAAGTCTCATGGTTTTTCTCGAGTTTCGGCGGGAACCTGGGGTATATTCTCGAGTTACGACGGAGATGGCCCTTCCACACACGTGTTTGTTCAGCCACGTCAGGACTCTTGCCTAGTTGCGAGACACAACTCGGGATTCTCCTCGAGGCTTGGCAAGGCAATTTTGACGCCTCTCCAGCTGAGGCGGGAGACCAAGGGTCCCTTTCCACGTGCCACAGGAAACCTGGGACTCCTATCAAGTTTCACGAGGAGTCAGGAATCGTCTCCTTTGGAGGCACTGATCTCCGCGTACCTCTGGAGTTTTCAAAGGATGTGAGGCCTCCGGTCGCGATGAGGTGGGGAACTAGGTCTTTCTCTGTGGTCTCCACAGGGGATTCAGACATCCTTTCTTCTTGGGAGATGCAAGACGAGCCTGCATTCAAGTCACTGCAGGGATATCCAGCCTTATTTCGCGTCAGGGCATCGCGGTGTCCATTCCACTTAAAGCCGCAAAATCAGGGTCCCTCTCACATACCTAGAGCTGAGAGAAGCCTCCTCTTGAGGTGCTTGTGGTAAGGTGGTATTCCTCTGGAGTCGAAGCCAGGGACTAACCTCTCATCTCGAGTTGATTTTTGGCCCACGGAGCTCTTTCGTGTTGCTACAGTGACCTCAGGATCCCTCTAGCCTTGAAACAGTGTTCTTGGGGTTTCTCTGGAGTGCCATCAAGGAAATCAAGGCTCCTTTCATGTGTGATGTGCAACACGGAATTGCTCTGCACGCAGTGCAGGGGAATCGGGGCTCATCTCGCGGCGAGGGGGAGTCTCATGGTTTTTCTCGAGTTGCGGCGGGAACCTGGGGTATATTCTCGAGTTACGACGGGGATGGCCCTTCCACCCACGTGTTTCATAAGCGACGTCAGGACTCCTGCCTAGTTGCGAGGGACAACTCTGGATTCTCCTCGAGGCTTTGCAGGGCAATTGGGATGCCTCTCCAGCTGAGGCGGGAGACCAAGTGTCCCTTTCCAAGTGCCACAGGAATCCTGGGACTCCTATCAAGTTTCACGAGGAGTCAGGCATCGTCTCCTTTGGAGGCACTGATCTCCGCGTACCTCTGGAGTTTTCAAATGATGTGAGGCCTCCGGTCGCGATGAGGTGGGGAACTAGGTGTTTCTTTGTGGTCTCCACAGGGGATTCAGACATCCTTTCTTCTTGGGAGATGCAAGACGAGCCTGCATTCAAGTCACTGCAGGGATATCCGGCCTTATTTCGAGTCAGGGCATCGCGGTGTCCATTCCACTTGAGACCGCAAACTCAGGATCCCTCTCACATACCTAGAGCTGAGAGAAGCCTCCTCTTGAGGTGCTTGTGGTAAGGTGGTATTCCTCAGGAGTCGAAGCCAGGGACTAACCTCTCATCTCGTGTTGATTCTTGGTCCACGGAGCTCTTTCGTGTTGCTACAGTGACCTCAGGATCCCTCTAGCCTTGAAACAGTGTTCTTGGGGTTTCTCTGGAGTGCCATCAAGGAAATCAAGGCTCCTTTCATGTGTGATGTGCAACACGGAATTGCTCTGCACGCAGTGCAGGGGAATCGGGCCTCATCTCGCGGCGAGGGGGAAGTCTCATGGTTTTTCTCGAGTTGCGGCGGGAACCTGGGGTATATTCTCGAGTTACGACTGGGATGGCCCTTCCACACACGTGTGTGTTCAGCCATGTCAGGACTCCTGCCTAGTTGCGAGGGACAACTCAGGATTCTCCTCGAGGCTTTGCAGGGCAATTGGGACGCCTCTCCAGCTGAGACGGGAGACCAAGGGTCCCTTTCCAAGTGCCACAGGAATCCTGGGTCTCCTATCAAGTTTCACGAGGAGTCAGGCATCGTCTCCTTTGGAGGCACTGATCTCCGCATACCTCTGGATTTTTCAAAGGATTTGAGGCCTCCTGTCGCGATGAGGTGGGGAACTAGGTCTTTCTCTGTGGTCTCCACAGGGGATTCAGACACCCATTCGTCTTGGGAGATGCAAGACGAGCCTGCATTCCAGTCACTGCAGGGATATCCGGCCTTATTTCGAGTCAGGGCATCGCGGTGTCCATACCACTTGAGGCCGCAAACTCAGGGTCCCTCTCACATACCTAGAGCTGAGAGAAGCCTCCTCTTGAGGTGCTTGTGGTAAGGTGGTATTCCTCTGGAGTCGAAGCCAGGGACTAACCTCTCATCTCGAGTTGATTTTTGGTCGACGGAGCTCTTTCGTGTTGCTACAGTGACCTCAGGATCCCTCTAGCCTTGAAACAGTGTTCTTGGGGTTTCTCTGGAGTGCCATCAAGGAAATCAAGGCTCCTTTCATGTGTGATGTGCAACACAGAATTGCTCTGCACGCAGTGCAGGGGAATCGGGCCTCATCTCGCGGCGAGGGGGAAGTCTCATGGTTTTTCTCGAGTTGCGGCGGGAACCTGGGGTATATTCTCGAGTTACGACGGGGATGGCCCTTCCACACACGTGTTTGTTCAGCCACGTCAGGACTCTTGCCTAGTTGCGAGACACAACTCGGGATTCTCCGCGAGGCTTGGCAAGGCAATTGGGACGCCTCTCCAGCTGAGACGGGAGACCAAGGGTCCCTTTCCACGTGCCACAGGAATCCTGGGTCTCCTTTCAAGTTTCACGAGTGGTCAGGCATCGTCTCCTTTGGAGGCACTGATCTCCGCATACCTCTGGAGTTTTCAAAGGATTTGAGGCCTCCAGTCGCGATGAGGTGGGGAACTAGGTCTTTCTCTGTGGTCTCCACTGGGGATTCAGACACCCTTTCGTCTTGGGAGATGCAAGACGAGGCTGCATTCCAGTCACTGCAGGGATATCCGGCCTTATTTCGAGTCAGGGCATCGCGGTGTCCATTCCACTTGAGGCCGCAAACTCAGGGTCCCTCTCACATACCTAGAGCTGAGAGAAGCCTCCTCTTGAGGTGCTTGTGGTAAGGTGGTATTCCTCTGGAGTCGAAGCCAGGGACTAACCTCTCATCTCGAGTTGATTTTTGGCCCACGGAGCTCTTTCGTGTTGCTACAGTGACCTCAGGATCCCTCTAGCCTTGAAACAGTGTTCTTGGGGTTTCTCTGGAGTGCCATGAAGGAAATCAAGGCTCCTTTCATGTGTGATGTGCAACACGGAATTGCTCTGCACGCAGTGCAGGGGAATCGGGCCTCATCTCGCGGCGAGGGGGAAGTCTCATGGTTTTTCTCGAGTTGCGGCGGGAACCTGGGGTATATTCTCGAGTTACGACGGGGATGGCTCTTCCACACACGTGTGTGTTCAGCCATGTCAGGACTCCTGCCTAGTTGCGAGGGACAACTCTGGATTCTCCTCGAGGCTTGGCAGGGCAATTGGGACGCCTCTCCAGCTGAGGCGGGAGACCAAGTGTCCCTTTCCAAGTGCCACAGGAATCCTGGGACTCCTATCAAGTGTCACGAGGAGTCAGGCATCGTCTCCTTTGGAGGCACTGATCTCCGCGTACCTCTGGAGTTTTCAAAGGATGTGAGGGTATCGGTCGCGATGAGGTGGGGAACTAAGTCTTTCTCTGTGCTTTCCACAAGGGATTCAGACATCCTTTCGTCCTGGGAGATGCAAGACGAGCCTGCATTGAAGTCACTGCAGGGATATCCGGCCTTATTTCGAGTCAGGGCATCGCGGTGTCCATTCCACTTGAGGCCGCAAACTCAGGGTCCCTCTCACATACCTAGAGCTGAGAGAAGCCTCCTCTTGAGGTGCTTGTGGTAAGGTGGTATTCCTCTGGAGACGAATCCAGGGACTAACCTCTCATCTCGAGTTGATTTTTGGTCCACAGAGTTCTTTCGTGTTGCTACAGTGACCTCAGGATCCCTCTATCCTTGAAACAGTGTTCTTGGGGTTTCTCTGGAGTGCCATCAAGGAAATCAAGGCTCCTTTCATGTGTGATGTGCAAGACGGAATTGCTCTGCACGCAGTACAGGGGAATCGGGCCTCATCTCGCATCGAGGGGGAAGTCTCATGGTTTTTCTCGAGTTGCGGCGGGAACCTGGGGTATATTCTCGAGTTACGACGGGGATGGCCCTTCCACCCACGTGTTTGTTCAGCCACGTCAGGACGCCTGCCTAGTTGCGAGGGACAACTCGGGATTCTCCTCGAGGCTTGGCAGGGCAATTGGAACGCCTCTCCAGCTGAGGCGGGAGACCAAGGGTCCCTTTCCACGTGCCACAAGAATCCTGGGACTCCTATCAAGTTTCACGAGGAGTCAGGCATCGTCTCCTTTGGAGGCACTGATCTCCGCGTACCTCTGAAGTTTTCAAAGGATGTGAGGCCTCCGGTCGCGGTGAGGTGGGAAACTAGGTCTTTCTCTGTGGTCTCCACAGGGGATTCAGACATCCTTTCTTCTTGGGAGATGCAAGACGAGCCTGCATTCCAGTCACTGCAGGGATATCCGGCCTTATTTCGAGTCAGGGCATCGCAGTGTCCATTCCACTTGAGGCCGCAAACTCAGGATCCCTCTCACATACCTAGAGCTGAGAGAAGCCTCCTCTTGAGGTGCTTGTGGTAAGGTGGCATTCCTCAGGAGTCGAAGCCAGGGACTAACCTCTCATCTCGTGTTGATTCTTGGTCCACGGAGCTCTTTCATGTTGCTACAGTGACCTCAGGATCCCTCTAGCCTTGAAACAGTGTTCTTGGGGTTTCTCTGGAGTGCCATCAAGGAAATCAAGGCTCCTTTCATGTGTGATGTGCAACACGGAATTGCTCTGCACGCAGTGCAGGGGAATCGGGCCTCATCTCGCATCGAGGGGGAAGTCTCATGGTTTTTCTCGAGTTGCGGCGGGAACCTGGGGTATATTCTCGAGTTACGTCGGGGATGGCCCTTCCACACACGTGTTTGTTCAGCCACGTCAGGACTCTTGCCTAGTTGCGAGACACAACTCGGGATTCTCCTCGAGGCTTGGCAAGGCAATTGGGACGCCTCTCCAGCTGAGGCGGGAGACCAAGGGTCCCTTTCCACGTGCCACAGGAATCCTGGGACTCCTATCAAGTTTCACGAGGAGTCAGGCATCGTCTCCTTTGGAGGCACTGATCTCCGCGTACCTCTGGAGTTTTCAAAGGATGTGAGGCTATCGGTCGCGATGAGGTGGGGAACTAAGTCTTTCTCTGTGCTTTCCACAGGGGATTCAGACATCCTTTCGTCCTGGGAGATGCAAGACGAGCCCGCATTGAAGTCACTGCAGGGATATCCGGCCTTATTTCGAGTCAGGGCATCGCGGTGTCCATTCCACTTGAGGCCGCAAACTCAGGATACCTCTCACATACCTATAGCTGAGAGAAGCCTCCTCTTGAGGTGCTTGTGGTAAGGTGGCATTCCTCAGGAGTCGAAGCCAGGGACTAACCTCTCATCTCGTGTTGATTCTGTGTCCACGGAGCTCTTTCATGTTGCTACAGTGACCTCAGGATCCCTCTAGCCTTGAAACAGTGTTCTTGGGGTTTCTCTGGAGTGCCATCAAGGAAATCAAGGCTCCTTTCATGTGTGATGTGCAACACGGAATTGCTCTGCACGCAGTGCAGGGGAATCGGGCCTCATCTCGCGGCGAGGGGAAGTCTCATGGTTTTTCTCGAGTTGCGGCGGGAACCTGGGGTATATTCTCGAGTTACGACTGGGATGGCCCTTCCACACACGTGTGTGTTCAGCGACGTCAGGACTCCTGCCTAGTTGCGAGGGACAACTCGGGATTCTCCTCGAGGCTTTGCAGGGCAATTGGGACGCCTCTCCAGCTGAGACGGGAGACCAAGGGTCCCTTTCCACGTGCCACAGGAATCCTGGGTCTCCTATCAAGTTTCACGAGGAGTCAGGCATCGTCTCCTTTGGAGGCACTGATCTCCGCATACCTCTGGAGTTTTCAAAGGATTTGAGGCCTCCTGTCGCGATGAGGTGGGGAACTAGGTCTTTCTCTGTGGTCTCCACAGGGGATTCAGACACCCTTTCGTCTTGGGAGATGCAAGACGAGCCTGCATTCCAGTCACTGCAGGGATATCCGGCCTTATTTCGAGTCAGGGCATCGCGGTGTCCATTCCACTTGAGGCCGCAAACTCAGGGTCCCTCTCACAAACCTAGAGCTGAGAGAAGCCTCCTCTTGAGGTGCTTGTGGTAAGGTGGTATTCCTCTGGAGACGAATCCAGGGACTAACCTCTCTTTTCGAGTTGATTTTTGGTCCACAGAGTTCTTTCGTGTTGCTACAGTGACCTCAGGATCCCTCTATCCTTGAAACAGTGTTCTTGGGGTTTCTCTGGAGTGCCATCAAGGAAATCAAGGCTCCTTTCATGTGTGATGTGCAAGACGGAATGGCTCTGCACGCAGTACAGGGGAATCGGGTCTCATCTCGCATCGAGGGGGAAGTCTCATGGTTTTTCTCGAGTTGCGGCGGGAACCTGGGGTATATTCTCGAGTTACGACGGGGATGGCCCTTCCACCCACGTGTTTGTTCAGCCCCGTCAGGACCTCTGCCTAGTTGCGAGGGACAACTCGGGATTCTCCTCGAGGCTTGGCAGGGCAATTGGAATGCCTCTCCAGCTGAGGCGGGAGACCAAGGGTCCCTTCCCACGTGCCACAAGAATCCTGGGACTCCTATCAAGTTTCACGAGGAGTCAGGCATTGTCTCCTTTGGAGGCACTGATCTCCGCATACCTCTGGAGTTATCAACGGATGTGAGGCCTCCGGTCGCGATGAGGTGGGGAATTAGGTGTTTCTCTGTGGTCTCCACAGGGGATTCAGACATCCTTTCTTCTTGGGAGATGCAAGACGAGCCTGCATTCAAGTCACTGCAGGGATATCCGGCCTTATTTCGCGTCAGGGCATTGCGGTGTCCATTCCACTTGAGGCCGAAAACTCAGGATCCCTCTCACATACCTAGAGCTGAGAGAAGCCTCCTCTTGAGGTGCTTGTGGGAAGGTGGTATTCCTCAGGAGTCGAAGCCAGGGACTAACCTCTCATCTCGAGTTGATTTTTGGCCCACGGAGTTCTTTCGTGTTGCTACAGTGACCTCAGGATCCCTCTAGCCTTGAAACAGTGTTCTTGGGGTTTCTCTGGAGTGCCATCAAGGAAATCAAGGCTCCTTTCATGTGTGATGTGCAACACGGAATTGCTCTGCAAGCAGTGCAGGGGAATCGGGCCTCATCTCGCGGCGAGGGGGAAGTCTCATGGTTTTTCTCGAGTTGCGGCGGGAACCTGGGGTATATTCTCGAGTTACGACGGGGATGGCCCTTCCACCCACGTGTTTCTTTAGCGACGTCAGGACTCCTGCCTAGTTGCGAGGGACAACTCTGGATTCTCCTCGAGGCTTGGCAGGGCAATTGGGACGCCTCTCCAGCTGAGGCGGGAGACCAAGGGTCCCTTTCCAAGTGCCACAGGAATCCTGGGACTCCTATCAAGTTTCACGAGGAGTCAGGCATCGTCTCCTTTGGAGGCACTGATTTCCGCGTACCTCTGGAGTTTTCAAAGGATGTGAGGCTATCGGTCGCGATGAGGTGCGGAACTAAGTCTTTCTCTGTGCTTTCCACAGGGGATTCAGACATCCTTTCGTCCTGGGAGATGCAAGACGAGCCTGCATTCAAGTCACTGCAGGGATATCCGGCCTTATTTCGAGTCAGGGCATCGCGGTGTCCATTCCACTTGAGGCCGCAAACTCAGGGTCCCTCTCACATACCTAGAGCTGAGAGAAGCCTCCTCTTGAGGTGCTTGTGGTAGGGTGGTATTCCTCTGGAGACGAATCCAGGGACTAACCTCTCTTTTCGAGTTGATTTTTGGTCCACAGAGTTCTTTTGTGTTGCTACAGTGACCTCAGGATCCCTCTATCCTTGAAACAGTGTTCTTGGGGTTTCTCTGGAGTGCCATGAAGGAAATCAAGGCTCCTTTCATGTGTGATGTGCAAGACGGAATTGCTCTGCAGGCAGTGCAGGGGAATCGGGCCTCATCTCGCGGCGAGGGGGAAATCTCATGGTTTTTCTCGAGTTGCGGCGGGAACCTGGGGTATATTCTCGAGTTACGACGGGGATGGCCCTTCCACACACGTGTTTCTTCAGCGACGTCAGGACTCCTGCCTAGTTGCGAGGGACAACTCTGGATTCTCCTCGAGGCTTGGCAGGGCAATTGGGACGCCTCTCCAGCTGAGGCGGGAGACCAAGAGTCCCTTTCCACGTGCCACAGGAATCCTGGGACTCCTATCAAGTTTCACGAGGAGTCAGGCATCGTCTCCTTTGGAGGCACTGATCTCCGCGTACCTCTGGAGTTTTCAAAGGATGTGAGGTTATCGGTCGCGATGAGGTGGGGAACTAAGTCTTTCTCTGTGCTTTCCACAGGGGATTCAGACATCCTTTCGTCCTGGGAGATGCAAGACGAGCCTGCATTGAAGTCACTGCAGGGATATCCGGCCTTATTTCGAGTCAGGGCATCGCGGTGTCCATTCCACTTGAGGCCGCAAACTCAGGGTCCCTCTCACATACCTAGAGCTGAGAGAAGCCTCCTCTTGAGGTGCTTGTGGTAAGGTGGTATTCCTCTGGAGACGAATCCAGGGACTAACCTCTCTTTTCGAGTTGATTTTTGGTCCACAGAGTTCTTTCGTGTTGCTACAGTGACCTCAGGATCCCTCTATCCTTGAAACAGTGTTCTTGGGGTTTCTCTGGAGTGCCATCAAGGAAATCAAGGCTCCTTTCATGTGTGATGTGCAAGACGGAATTGCTCTGCACGCAGTACAGGGGAATCGGGCCTCATCTCGCATCGAGGGGGAAGTCTCATGGTTTTTCTCGAGTTGCGGCGGGAACCTGGGGTATATTCTCGAGTTATGACGGGGATGGCCCTTCCACCCACGTGTTTGTTCAGCCACGTCAGGACTCCTGCCTAGTTGCGAGGGACAACTCGGGATTCTCCTCGAGGCTTGGCTGGGCAATTGGAACGCCTCTCCAGCTGAGGCGGGAGACCAAGGGTCCCTTTCCACGTGCCACAGGAATCCTGGGACTCCTATCAAGTTTCATGAGGAGTCAGGCATCGTCTCCTTTGGAGGCACTGATCTCCGCGTACCTCTGGAGTTTTCAAAGAATGTGAGGCCTCCGGTCGCGATGAGGTGGGGAACTAGGTGTTTCTCTGTGGTCTCCACAGGGGATTCAGACATCCTTTCATCTTGGGAGATGCAAGACGAGCCTGCATTCAAGTCACTGCAGGGATATCCGGCCTTATTTCGCGTCAGGGCATCGCGGTGTCCATTCCACTTGAGGCCGCAAACTCAGGGTCCCTCTCACATACCTAGAGCTGAGAGAAGCCTCCTCTTGAGGTGCTTGTGGTAAGGTGGTATTCCTCTGGAGTCGAACCCAGGGACTAACCTCTCATCTCGAGTTGATTTTTGGCCCACGGAGCTCTTTCGTGTTGCTACAGTGACCTCAGGATCCCTCTCGCCTTGAAACAGTGTTCTTGGGGTTTCTCTGGAGTGCCATCAAGGAAATCAAGGCTCCTTTCATGTGTGATGTGCAACACGGAATTGCTCTGCACGCAGTGCAGGGGAATCGGGCCTCATCTCGCGGCGAGGGGGAAGTCTCATGGTTTTTCTCGAGTTGCGGCGGGAACCTGGGGTATATTCTCGAGTTACGACGGGGATGGCCCTTCCACCCACGTGTTTCTTCAGCGACGTCAGGACTCCTGCCTAGTTGCGAGGGACAACTCTGGATTCTCCTCGAGGATTGGCAGGGCAATTGGGACGCCTCTCCAGCTGAGGCGGGAGACCAAGTGTCCCTTTCCAAGTGCCACAGGAATCCTGGGACTCCTATCAAGTTTCACGAGGAGTCAGGCATCGTCTCCTTTGGAGGCACTGATCTCCGCGTACCTCTGGAGTTTTCAAAGGATGTGAGGCCTCCGGTCGCGAAGATGTGGGGAACTAGGTCTTTCTCTGTGGTCTCCACAGGGGATTCAGACACCCTTTCGTCTTGGGAGATGCAAGACGAGCCTGCATTCCAGTCACTGTAGGGATATCCGGCCTTATTTCGAGTCAGGGCATCGCGGTGTCCATTCCACTTGAGGCCACAAACTCAGGGTCCCTCTCACATACCTAGAGCTGAGAGAAGCCTCCTCTTGAGGTGCTTGTGGTAAGGTGGTATTCCTCTGGAGTCGAAGCCAGGGACTAACCTCTCATCTCGAGTTGATTTTTGGTCCACGGAGCTCTTTCGTGTTGCTACAGTGACCTCAGGATCCCTCTAGCCTTGAAACAGTGTTCTTGGGGTTTCTCTGGAGTGCCATCAAGGAAATCAAGGCTCCTTTCATGTGTGATGTGCAACACGGAATTGCTCACCACACAGTGCAGGGGAATCGGGCCTCATCTCGCGGCGAGGGGGAAGTCTCATGGTTTTTCTCGAGTTGCGGCGGGAACCTGGGGTATATTCTCGAGTTACGACAGGGATGGCCCTTCCACCCACGTGTTTGTTCAGCCACGTCAGGACTCCTGCCTAGTTGCGAGGGACAACTCTGGATTCTCCTCGAGGCTTGGCAGGGCAATTGGGACGCCTCTCCAGCTGAGGCGGGAGACCAAGTGTCCCTTTCCAAGTGCCACAGGAATCCTGGGACTCCTATCAAGTTTCACGAGGAGTCAGGCATCGTCTCCTTTGGAGGCACTGATCTCCGCGTACCTCTGGAGTTTTCAAAGGATGTGAGGCTATCGGTCGCGATGAGGTGGGGAACTAAGTCTTTCTCTGTGCTTTCCACAGGGGATTCAGACATCCTTTCGTCCTGGGAGATGCAAGACGAGCCTGCATTGAAGTCACTGCAGGGATATCCAGCCTTATTTCGAGTCAGGGCATCGCGGTGTCCATTCCACTTGAGGCCGCAAACTCAGGGTCCCTCTCACATACATAGAGCTGAGAGAAGCCTCCTCTTGAGGTGCTTGTGGTAAGGTGGTATTCCTCTGGAGACGAATCCAGGGAATAACCTCTCTTTTCGAGTTGATTTTTGGTCCACAGAGTTCTTTCGTGTTGCTACAGTGACCTCAGGATCCCTCTATCCTTGAAACAGTGTTCTTGGGGTTTCTCTGGAGTGCCATCAAGGAAATCAAGGCTCCTTTCATGTGTGATGTGCAAGACGGAATTGCTCTGCACGCAGTACAGGGGAATCGGGCCTCATCTCGCATCGAGGGGGAAGTCTCATGGTTTTTCTCGAGTTGCGGCGGGAACCTGGGGTATATTCTCGAGTTACGACGGGGATGGCCCTTCCACCCACGTGTTTGTTCAGCCACGTCAGGACTCCTGCCTAGTTGCGAGGGACAACTCGGGATTCTCCTCGAGGCTTGGCAGGGCAATTGGAACGCCTCTCCAGCTGAGGCGGGAGACCAAGGGTCCCTTTCTACATGCCACAGGAATCCTGGGACTCCTATCAAGTTTCACGAGGAGTCAGGCATCGTCTCCTTTGGAGGCACTGATCTCCGTGTACCTCTGGAGTTTTCAAAGGATGTGAGGCCTCCGGTCGCGATGAGGTGGGGAACTAGGTGTTTCTCTGTGGTCTCCACAAGGGATTCAGACGTCCTTTCTTCTTGGGAGATGCAAGACGAGCCTGCATTCAAGTCACTGCAGGGATATCCGGCCTTATTTCGAGTCAGGGCATTGCGGTGTCCATTCCACTTGAGGCCGCAAACTCAGGATCCCTCTCACATACCTAGAGCTGAGAGAAGCCTCCTCTTGAGGTGCTTGTGGTAAGGTGGTATTCCTCAGGAGTCGAAGCCAGGGACTAACCTCTCATCTCGAGTTGATTTTTGGCCCACGGAGCTCTTTCGTGTTGTTACAGTGACCTGAGGATCCCTCTAGCCTTGAAACAGTGTTCTTGGGGTTTCTCTGGAGTGCCATCAAGGAAATCAAGGCTCCTTTCATGTGTGATGTGCAACACGGAATTGCTCTGCACGCAGTGCAGGGGAATCGGGCCTCATCTCGCGGCGAGGGGGAAGTCTCATGGTTTTTCTCAAGTTGCGGCGGGAACCTGGGGTATATTCTCGAGTTACGACGGGGATGGACCTTCCACACACGTGTGTGTTCAGCCATGTCAGGACTCCTGCCTAGTTGCGAGGGACAACTCGGGATTCTCCTCGAGGCTTTGCAGGGCAATTGGGACGCCTCTCCAGCTGAGACGGGAGACCAAGGGTCCCTTTCCACGTGCCACAGGAATCCTGGGTCTCCTATCAAGTTTCAGGAGGAGTCAGGCATCGTCTCCTTTGGAGGCACTGATCTCCGCATACCTCTGGAGTTTTCAAAGGATTTGAGGCCTCCTGTCGCGATGAGGTGGGGAACAAGATCTTTCTCTGTGGTCTCCACAGGGGTTTCAGACACCCTTTCGTCTTGGGAGATGCAAGACGAGCCTGCATTCCAGTCACTGCAGGGATATCCGGCCTTATTTCGAGTCAGGGCATCGCGGTGTCCATTCCACTTGAGGCCGCAAACTCAGGGTCCCTCTCACATACCTAGAGCTGAGAGAAGCCTCCTCTTGAGGTGCTTGTGGTAAGGTGGTATTCCTCTGGAGTCGAAGCCAGGGACTAACCTCTCATCTCGATTTGATTTTTGGTCCACAGAGCTCTTTCGTGTTGCTACAGTGACCTCAGGATCCCTCTAGCCTTGATACAGTGATCTTGGGGTTTCTCTGGAGTGCCATGAAGGAAATCAAGGCTCCTTTCATGTGTGATGTGCAACACAGAATTGCTTTGCACGCAGTGCAGGGGGATCGGGCCTCATCTCGCGGCGAGGGGGAAGTCTCATGGTTTTTCTCAAGTTGCGGCGGGAACCTAGGGTATATTCTCGAATTACGACGGGGATGGCCCTTCCACCCACGTGTTTGTTCAGCCACGTCAGGACTCTTGCCTAGTTGCGAGACACAACTCGGGATTCTCCTCGAGGCTTGGCAAGGCAATTGGGACGCCTCTCCAGCTGAGGCGGGAGACCAAGGGTCCCTTTCCACGTGCCACAGGAATCCTGGGACTCCTATCAAGTTTCACGAGGAGTCAGGCATCGTCTCCTTTGGAGGCACTGATCTCCGCGTACCTCTGGAGTTTTCAAAGGATGTGAGGCCTCCGGTCGCGATGAGGTGGGGAATTAGGTGTTTCTCTGTGGTCTCCACAGGGGATTCAGACACCCTTTCGTCTTGGGAGATGCAAGACGAGCCTGCATTCCAGTCACTGCAGGGATATCCAGCCTTATTTCGAGTCAGGGCATCGCGGTGTCCATTCCACTTGAGGCCGCAAACTCAGGGTCCCTCTCACATACCTAGAGCTGAGAGAAACCTCCTCTTGAGGTGCTTGTGGTAAGGTGGTATTCCTCTGGAGTCGAAGCCAGGGACTAACCTCTCATCTCGAGTTGATTTTTGGTCCACGGAGCTCTTTCGTGTTGCTACAGTGACCTCAGGATCCCTCTAGCCTTGAAACAGTGTTCTTGGGGTTTCTCTGGAGTGCCATCAAGGAAATCAAGGCTCCTTTCATGTGTGATGTGCAAGACGGAATTGCTCTGCAGGCAGTGCAGGGGAATCGGGCCTCATCTCGCTGCGAGGGGGAAGTCTCATGGTTTTTCTCGAGTTGCGGCGGGAACCTGGGGTATATTCTCGAGTTACGACGGGGATGGCCCTTCCACCCACGTGTTTCTTCAGCCACGTCAGGACTCCTGCCTAGTTGCGAGGGACAACTCTGGATTCTCCTCGAGGCTTGGCAGGGCAATTGGGACACCTCTCCAGCTGAGGCGGGAGACCAAGTGTCCCTTTCCAAGTGCCACAGGAATCCTGGGACTCCTATCAAGTTTCACGAGGAGTCAGGCATCGTCTCCTTTGGAGGCACTGATCTCCGCGTACCTCTGGAGTTTTCAAAGGATGTGAGGCTATCGGTCGCGATGATGTGGGGAACTAAGTCTTTCTCTGTGCTTTCCACAGGGGATTCAGACATCCTTTCGTCCTGGGAGATGCAAGACGAGACTGCATTGAAGTCACTGCAGGGATATCCGGCCTTATTTCGAGTCAGGGCATCGCGGTGTCCATTCCACTTGAGGCCGCAAACTCAGGGTCCCTCTCACATACCTAGAGCTGAGAGAAGCCTCCTCTTGAGGTGCTTGTGGTAAGATGGTATTCCTCTGGAGACGAATCCAGGGACTAACCTCTCTTTTCGAGTTGATTTTTGGTCCACAGAGTTCTTTCGTGTTGCTACAGTGACCTCAGGATTCCTCTATCCCTGAAACAGTGTTCTTGGGGTTTCTCTGGAGTGCCATCAAGGAAATCAAGGCTCCTTTCATGTGTGATGTGCAAGACGGAATTGCTCTGCACGCAGTACAGGGGAATCGGGCCTCATCTCGCATCGAGGGGGAAGTCTCATGGTTTTTCTCGAGTTGCGGCGGGAACCTGGGGTATATTCTCGAGTTACGACGGGGATGGCCCTTGCACACACGTGTTTGTTCAGCCACGTCAGGACTCTTGCCTAGTTGCGAGACACAACTCGGGATTCTCCTCGAGGCTTGGCAAGGCAATTGGGACGCCTCTCCAGCTGAGGCGGGAGACCAAGGGTCCCTTTCCACGTGCCACAGGAATCCTGGTACTCCTATCAAGTTTCACGAGGAGTCAGGCATCGTCTCCTTTGGAGGCACTGATCTCCGCGTACCTCTGGAGTTTTCAAAGGATGTGAGGCCTCCGATCGCGATGAGGTGGGGAACTAGGTCTTTCTCTGTGGTCTCCACAGGGGATTCAGACATCCTTTCATCTTGGGAGATGCAAGACGAGCCTGCATTCAAGTCACTGCAGGGATATCCAGCCTTATTTCGCGTCAGGGCATCGCGGTGTCCATTCCACTTGAGGCCGCAAACTCAGGGTCCCTCTCACATACCTAGAGCTGAGAGAAGCCTCCTCTTGAGGTGCTTGTGGTAAGGTGGTATTCCTCTGGAGTCGAAGCCAGGGACTAACCTCTCATCTCGAGTTGATTTTTGGTCCATGGAGCTCTTTCATGTTGCTACAGTGACCTCAGGATCCCTCTAGCCTTGAAACAGTGTTCTTGGGGTTTCTCTGGAGTGCCATGAAGGAAATCAAGGCTCCTTTCATGTGTGATGTGCAACACGGAATTGCTCTGCACGCAGTGCAGGGGAATCGGGCCTCATCTCGCGGCGAGGGGGAAGTCTCATGGTTTTTCTCGAGTTGCGGCGGGAACCTGGGGTATATTCTCGAGTTACGACGGGGATGGCCCTTCCACCCACGTGTTTCTTCAGCGACGTCAGGACTCCTGCCTAGTTGCGAGGGATAACTTTGGATTCTCCTCGAGGCTTGGCAGGGCAATTGGGACGCCTCTCCAGCTGAGACGGGAGACCAAGTGTCCCTTTCCAAGTGCCACAGGAATCCTGGGACTCCTATCAAGTTTCACGAGGAGTCAGGCATCGTCTCCTTTGTAGGCACTGATCTCCGCGTACCTCTGGAGTTTTCAAAGGATGTGAGGCTATCGGTCGCGATGAGGTGGGGAACTAAGTCTTTCTCTGTGCTTTCCACAGGGGATTCAGACATCCTTTCGTCCTGGGAGATGCAAGACGAGCCTGCATTGAAGTCACTGCAGGGATATCCGGCCTTATTTCGAGTCAGGGCATCGCGGTGTCCATTCCACTTGAGGCCGCAAACTCAGGGTCCCTCTCACATACCTAGAGCTGAGAGAAGCCTCCTCTTGAGGTGCTTGTGGTAAGGTGGTATTCCTCTGGAGACGAATCCAGGGACGAACCTCTCTTTTCGAGTTGATTTTTGGTCCACAGAGTTCTTTCGTTTTGCTACAGTGACCTCAGGATCCCTCTATCCTTGAAACAGTGTTCTTGGGGTTTCTCTGGAGTGCCATGAAGGAAATCAAGGCTCCTTTCATGTGTGATGTGCAACACGGAATTGCTCTACACGCAGTGCAGGGGAATCGGGCCTCATCTCGCGGCGAGGGGGATGTCTCATGGTTTTTCTCGAGTTGCGGCGGGAACCTGGGGTATATTCTCGAGTTACGACGGGGATGGCCCTTCCACACACGTGTGTGTTCAGCCATGTCAGGACTCCTGCCTAGTTGCGAGGGATAACTCTGGATACTCTTCGAGGCTTTGCAGGGCAATTGGGACGCCCCTCCAGCTGAGACGGGAGACCAAGTGTCCCTTTCCAAGTGCCACAGGAATCCTGGGTCTCCTATCAAGTTTCACGAGGAGTCAGGCATCGTCTCCTTTGGAGGCACTGATCTCCGCATACCTCTGGAATTTTCAAAGGATTTGAGGCCTCCTGTCGCGATGAGGTGGGGAACTAGGTCTTTCTCTGTGCTCTCCACAGGGGATTCAGACACCCTTTCGTCTTGGGAGATGCAAGACGAGCCTGCATTCCAGTCACTGCAGGGATATCCGGCCTTATTTCGAGTCAGGGCATCGCGGTGTCCATTCCACTTGAGGCCGCAAACTCAGGGTCCCTCTCACATACCTAGAGCTGAGAGAAGCCTCCTCTTGAGGTGCTTGTGGTAAGGTGGTATTCCTCTGGAGTCGAAGCCAGGGACTAACCTCTCATCTCGAGTTGATTTTTGGTCCACGGAGCTCTTTCGTGTTGCTACAGTGACCTCAGGATCCCTCTAGCCTTGAAACAGTGTTCTTGGGGTTTCTCTGGAGTGCCATGAAGGAAATCAAGGCTCCTTTCATGTGTGATGTGCAACACAGAATTGCTCTGCACGCAGTGCAGGGGAATCGGGCCTCATCTCGCGGCGAGGGGGAAGTCTCATGGTTTTTCTCGAGTTGCGGCGGGAACCTGGGGTATATTCTCGAGTTACGACGGGGATGGCCCTTCCACACACGTGTTTGTTCAGCCACGTCAGGACTCTTGCCTAGTTGCGAGACACAACTCGGGATTCTCCTCGATGCTTGGCAAGGCAATTGGGACGCCTCTCCAGCTGAGGCGGGAGACCAAGGGTCCCTTTCCACGTGCCACAGGAATCCTGGGACTCCTATCAAGTTTCACGAGGAGTCAGGCATCATCTCCTTTGGAGGCACTGATCTCCGCGTACCTCTGGAGTTTTCAAAGGATGTGAGGCCTCCGGTCGCGAAGATGTGGGGAACTAGGTCTTTCTCTGTTGTCTCCACAGGGGATTCAGACATCCTTTCATCTTGGGAGATGCAAGACGAGCCTGCATTCAAGTCACTGCAGGGATATCCAGCCTTATTTTGCGTCAGGGCATCGCGGTGTCCATTCCACTTGAGGCCGCAAACTCAGGGTCCCTCTCACATACCTAGAGCTTAGAGAAGCCTCCTCTTGAGGTGCTTGTGGTAAGGTGGTATTCGTCTGGAGTCGAAGCCAGGGACTAACCTCTCATCTCGAGTTGATTTTTGGCCCACGGAGCTCTTTCGTGTTGCTACAGTGACCTCAGGATCCCTCTAGCCTTGAAACAGTGTTCTTGGGGTTTCTCTGGAGTGCCATCAAGGAAATCAAGGCTCCTTTCATGTGTGATGTGCAACACGGAATTGCTCACCACACAGTGCAGGGGAATCGGGCCTCATCTCGCGGCGAGGGGGAAGTCTCATGGTTTTTCTCGAGTTGCGGCGGGAACCTGGGGTATATTCTCGAGTTACGACAGGGATGGCCCTTCCACCCACGTGTTTGTTCAGCCACGTCAGGACTCCTGCCTAGTTGCGAGGGACAACTCTGGATTCTCCTCGAGGCTTGGCAGGGCAATTGGGACGCCTCTCCAGCTGAGGCGGGAGACCAAGTGTCCCTTTCCAAGTGCCACAGGAATCCTGGGACTCCTATCAAGTTTCACGAGGAGTCAGGCATCGTCTCCTTTGGAGGCACTGATCTCCGCGTACCTCTGGAGTTTTCAAAGGATGTGAGGCTATCGGTCGCGATGAGGTGGGGAACTAAGTCTTTCTCTGTGCTTTCCACAGGGGATTCAGACATCCTTTCGTCCTGGGAGATGCAAGACGAGCCTGCATTGAAGTCACTGCAGGGATATCCAGCCTTATTTCGAGTCAGGGCATCGCGGTGTCCATTCCACTTGAGGCCGCAAACTCAGGGTCCCTCTCACATACCTAGAGCTGAGAGAAGCCTCCTCTTGAGGTGCTTGTGGTAAGGTGGTATTCCTCTGGAGACGAATCCAGGGACTAACCTCTCTTTTCGAGTTGATTTTTGGTCCACAGAGTTCTTTCGTGTTGCTACAGTGACCTCAGGATCCCTCTATCCTTGAAACAGTGTTCTTGGGGTTTCTCTGGAGTGCCATCAAGGAAATCAAGGCTCCTTTCATGTGTGATGTGCAAGACGGAATTGCTCTGCACGCAGTACAGGGGAATCGGGCCTCATCTCGCATCGAGGGGGAAGTCTCATGGTTTTTCTCGAGTTGCGGCGGGAACCTGGGGTATATTCTCGAGTTACGACGGGGATGGCCCTTCCACCCACGTGTTTGTTCAGCCACGTCAGGACTCCTGCCTAGTTGCGAGGGACAACTCGGGATTCTCCTCGAGGCTTGGCAGGGCAATTGGAACGCCTCTCCAGCTGAGGCGGGAGACCAAGGGTCCCTTTCTACATGCCACAGGAATCCTGGGACTCCTATCAAGTTTCACGAGGAGTCAGGCATCGTCTCCTTTGGAGGCACTGATCTCCGCGTACCTCTGGAGTTTTCAAAGGATGTGAGGCCTCCGGTCGCGATGAGGTGGGGAACTAGGTGTTTCTCTGTGGTCTCCACAAGGGATTCAGACGTCCTTTCTTCTTGGGAGATGCAAGACGAGCCTGCATTCAAGTCACTGCAGGGATATCCGGCCTTATTTCGAGTCAGGGCATTGCGGTGTCCATTCCACTTGAGGCCGCAAACTCAGGATCCCTCTCACATACCTAGAGCTGAGAGAAGCCTCCTCTTGAGGTGCTTGTGGTAAGGTGGTATTCCTCAGGAGTCGAAGCCAGGGAGTAACCTTTCATCTCGTGTTGATTCTTGGTCCACGGAGCTCTTTCGTGTTGCTACAGTGACCTCAGGATCCCTCTAGCCTTGAAACAGTGTTCTTGGGGTTTCTCTGGAGTGCCATCAAGGAAATCAAGGCTCCTTTCATGTGTGATGTGCAACACGGAATTGCTCTGCACGCAGTGCAGGGGAATCGGGCCTCATCTCGCGGCGAGGGGGAAGTCTCATGGTTTTTCTCGAGTTGCGGCGGGAACCTGGGGTATATTCTCGAGTTACGACGGGGATGGACCTTCCACACACGTGTGTGTTCAGCCATGTCAGGACTCCTGCCTAGTTGCGAGGGACAACTCGGGATTCTCCTCGAGGCTTTGCAGGGCAATTGGGACGCCTCTCCAGCTGAGACGGGAGACCAAGGGTCCCTTTCCACGTGCCACAGGAATCCTGGGTCTCCTATCAAGTTTCACGAGGAGTCAGGCATCGTCTCCTTTGGAGGCACTGATCTCCGCATACCTCTGGAGTTTTCAAAGGATTTGAGGCCTCCTGTCGCGATGAGGTGGGGAACAAGATCTTTCTCTGTGGTCTCCACAGGGGTTTCAGACACCCTTTCGTCTTGGGAGATGCAAGACGAGCCTGCATTCCAGTCACTGCAGGGATATCCGGCCTTATTTCGAGTCAGGGCATCGCGGTGTCCATTCCACTTGAGGCCGCAAACTCAGGGTCCCTCTCACATACCTAGAGCTGAGAGAAGCCTCCTCTTGAGGTGCTTGTGGTAAGGTGGTATTCCTCTGGAGTCGAAGCCAGGGACTAACCTCTCATCTCGATTTGATTTTTGGTCCACAGAGCTCTTTCGTGTTGCTACAGTGACCTCAGGATCCCTCTAGCCTTGATACAGTGATCTTGGGGTTTCTCTGGAGTGCCATGAAGGAAATCAAGGCTCCTTTCATGTGTGATGTGCAACACAGAATTGCTTTGCACGCAGTGCAGGGGGATCGGGCCTCATCTCGCGGCGAGGGGGAAGTCTCATGGTTTTTCTCAAGTTGCGGCGGGAACCTAGGGTATATTCTCGAATTACGACGGGGATGGCCCTTCCACCCACGTGTTTGTTCAGCCACGTCAGGACTCTTGCCTAGTTGCGAGACACAACTCGGGATTCTCCTCGAGGCTTGGCAAGGCAATTGGGACGCCTCTCCAGCTGAGGCGGGAGACCAAGGGTCCCTTTCCACGTGCCACAGGAATCCTGGGACTCCTATCAAGTTTCACGAGGAGTCAGGCATCGTCTCCTTTGGAGGCACTGATCTCCGCGTACCTCTGGAGTTTTCAAAGGATGTGAGGCCTCCGGTCGCGATGAGGTGGGGAATTAGGTGTTTCTCTGTGGTCTCCACAGGGGATTCAGACACCCTTTCGTCTTGGGAGATGCAAGACGAGCCTGCATTCCAGTCACTGCAGGGATATCCAGCCTTATTTCGAGTCAGGGCATCGCGGTGTCCATTCCACTTGAGGCCGCAAACTCAGGGTCCCTCTCACATACCTAGAGCTGAGAGAAACCTCCTCTTGAGGTGCTTGTGGTAAGGTGGTATTCCTCTGGAGTCGAAGCCAGGGACTAACCTCTCATCTCGAGTTGATTTTTGGCCCACGGAGCTCTTTCGTGTTGCTACAGTGACCTCAGGATCCCTCTAGCCTTGAAACAGTGTTCTTGGGGTTTCTCTGGAGTGCCATCAAGGAAATCAAGGCTCCTTTCATGTGTGATGTGCAAGACGGAATTGCTCTACAGGCAGTGCAGGGGAATCGGGCCTCATCTCGCTGCGAGGGGGAAGTCTCATGGTTTTTCTCGAGTTGCGGCGGGAACCTGGGGTATATTCTCGAGTTACGACGGGGATGGCCCTTCCACCCACGTGTTTCTTCAGCCACGTCAGGACTCCTGCCTAGTTGCGAGGGACAACTCTGGATTCTCCTCGAGGCTTGGCAGGGCAATTGGGACACCTCTCCAGCTGAGGCGGGAGACCAAGTGTCCCTTTCCAAGTGCCACAGGAATCCTGGGACTCCTATCAAGTTTCACGAGGAGTCAGGCATCGTCTCCTTTGGAGGCACTGATCTCCGCGTATCTCTGGAGTTTTCAAAGGATGTGAGGCTATCGGTCGCGATGAGGTGGGGAACTAAGTCTTTCTCTGTGCTTTCCACAGGGGATTCAGACATCCTTTCGTCCTGGGAGATGCAAGACGAGACTGCATTGAAGTCACTGCAGGGATATCCGGCCTTATTTCGAGTCAGGGCATCGTGGTGTCCATTCCACTTGAGGCCGCAAACTCAGGGTCCCTCTCACATACCTAGAGCTGAGAGAAGCCTCCTCTTGAGGTGCTTGTGGTAAGATGGTATTCCTCTGGAGACGAATCCAGGGACTAACCTCTCTTTTCGAGTTGATTTTTGGTCCACAGAGTTCTTTCGTGTTGCTACAGTGACCTCAGGATTCCTCTATCCCTGAAACAGTGTTCTTGGGGTTTCTCTGGAGTGCCATCAAGGAAATCAAGGCTCCTTTCATGTGTGATGTGCAAGACGGAATTGCTCTGCACGCAGTACAGGGGAATCGGGCCTCATCTCGCATCGAGGGGGAAGTCTCATGGTTTTTCTCGAGTTGCGGCGGGAACCTGGGTTATATTCTCGAGTTACGACGGGGATGGCCCTTCCACACACGTGTTTGTTCAGCCACGTCAGGACTCTTGCCTAGTTGCGAGACACAACTCGGGATTCTCCTCGAGGCTTGGCAAGGCAATTGGGACGCCTCTCCAGCTGAGGCGGGAGACCAAGGGTCCCTTTCCACGTGCCACAGGAATCCTGGTACTCCTATCAAGTTTCACGAGGAGTCAGGCATCGTCTCCTTTGGAGGCACTGATCTCCGCGTACCTCTGGAGTTTTCAAAGGATGTGAGGCCTCCGATCGCGATGAGGTGGGGAACTAGGTCTTTCTCTGTGGTCTCCACAGGGGATTCAGACATCCTTTCATCTTGGGAGATGCAAGACGAGCCTGCATTCAAGTCACTGCAGGGATATCCAGCCTTATTTCGCGTCAGGGCATCGCGGTGTCCATTCCACTTGAGGCCGCAAACTCAGGGTCCCTCTCACATACCTAGAGCTGAGAGAAGCCTCCTCTTGAGGTGCTTGTGGTAAGGTGGTATTCCTCTGGAGTCGAAGCCAGGGACTAACCTCTCATCTCGAGTTGATTTTTGGTCCATGGAGCTCTTTCATGTTGCTACAGTGACCTCAGGATCCCTCTAGCCTTGAAACAGTGTTCTTGGGGTTTCTCTGGAGTGCCATCAAGGAAATCAAGGCTCCTTTCATGTGTGATGTGCAACACGGAATTGCTCTGCACGCAGTGCAGGGGAATCGGGCCTCATCTCGCGGCGAGGGGGAAGTCTCATGGTTTTTCTCGAGTTGCGGCGGGAACCTGGGGTATATTCTCGAGTTACGACGGGGATGGCCCTTCCACACACGTGTGTGTTCAGCCATGTCAGGACTCCTGCCTAGTTGCGAGGGATAACTCTGGATACTCTTCGAGGCTTTGCAGGGCAATTGGGACGCCCCTCCAGCTGAGACGGGAGACCAAGTGTCCCTTTCCAAGTGCCACAGGAATCCTGGGTCTCCTATCAAGTTTCACGAGGAGTCAGGCATCGTCTCCTTTGGAGGCACTGATCTCCGCATACCTCTGGAATTTTCAAAGGATTTGAGGCCTCCTGTCGCGATGAGGTGGGGAACTAGGTCTTTCTCTGTGGTCTCCACAGGGGATTCAGACACCCTTTCGTCTTGGGAGATGCAAGACGAGCCTGCATTCCAGTCACTGCAGGGATATCCGGCCTTATTTCGAGTCAGGGCATCGCGGTGTCCATTCCACTTGAGGCCGCAAACTCAGGGTCCCTCTCACATACCTAGAGCTGAGAGAAGCCTCCTCTTGAGGTGCTTGTGGTAAGGTGGTATTCCTCTGGAGTCGAAGCCAGGGACTAACCTCTCATCTCGAGTTGATTTTTGGCCCACGGAGCTCTTTCGTGTTGCTACAGTGACCTCAGGATCCCTCTAGCCTTGAAACAGTGTTCTTGGGGTTTCTCTGGAGTGCCATCAAGGAAATCAAGGCTCCTTTCATGTGTGATGTGCAAGACGGAATTGCTCTGCAGGCAGTGCAGGGGAATCGGGCCTCATCTCGCTGCGAGGGGGAAGTCTCATGGTTTTTCTCGAGTTGCGGCGGGAACCTGGGGTATATTCTCGAGTTACGACGGGGATGGCCCTTCCACCCACGTGTTTCTTCAGCCACGTCAGGACTCCTGCCTAGTTGCGAGGGACAACTCTGGATTCTCCTCGAGGCTTGGCAGGCCAATTGGAACGCCTCTCCAGCTGAGGCGGGAGACCAAGTGTCCCTTTCCAAGTGCCACAGGAATCCTGGGACTCCTATCAAGTTTCACGAGGAGTCAGGCATCGTCTCCTTTGGAGGCACTGATCTCCGCGTACCTCTGGAGTTTTCAAAGGATGTGAGGCTATCGGTCGCGATGAGGTGGGGAACTAAGTCTTTCTCTGTGCTTTCCACAGGGGATTCAGACATCCTTTCGTCCTGGGAGATGCAAGACGAGCCTGCATTGAAGTCACTGCAGGGATATCCGGCCTTATTTCGAGTCAGGGCATCGCGGTGTCCATTCCACTTGAGGCCGCAAACTCAGGGTCCCTCTCACATACCTAGAGCTGAGAGAAGCCTCCTCTTGAGGTGCTTGTGGTAAGATGGTATTCCTCTGGAGACGAATCCAGGGACTAACCTCTCTTTTCGAGTTGATTTTTGGTCCACAGAGTTCTTTCGTGTTGCTACAGTGACCTCAGGATCCCTCTATCCCTGAAACAGTGTTCTTGGGGTTACTCTGGAGTGCCATCAAGGAAATCAAGGCTCCTTTCATGTGTGATGTGCAAGACGGAATTGCTCTGCACGCAGTACAGGGGAATCGGGCCTCATCTCGCATCGAGGGGGAAGTCTCATGGTTTTTCTCGAGTTGCGGCGGGAACCTGGGGTACATTCTCGAGTTACCACGGGGATGGCCCTTCCACCCACGTGTTTGTTCAGCCACGTCAGGACTCCTGCCTAGTTGCGAGGGACAACTCGGGATTCTCCTCGAGGCTTGGCAGGGCAATTGGAACGCCTCTCCAGCTGAGGCGGGAGACCAAGTGTCCCTTTCCACATGCCACAGGAATCCTGGGACTCCTATCAAGTTTCACGAGGAGTCAGGCATCGTCTCCTTTGGAGGCACTGATCTCCGCGTACCTCTGGAGTTTTCAAAGGATGTGAGGCCTCCGGTCGCTATGAGGTGGGGAACTAGGTGTTTCTCTGTGGTCTCCACAGGGGATTCAGACATCCTTTCTTCTTGGGAGATGCAAGACGAGCCTGCATTCAAGTCACTGCAGGGATATCCGGCCTTATTTCGAGTCAGGGCATCGCGGTGTCCATTCCACTTGAGGCCCCAAACTCAGGATCCCTCTCACATACCTAGAGCTGAGAGAAGCCTCCTCTTGAGGTGCTTGTGGTAAGGTGGTATTCCTCAGGAGTCGAAGCCAGGGACTAACCTCTCATCTCGTGTTGATTCTTGGTCCACGGAGCTCTTTCGTGTTGCTACAGTGACCTCAGGATCCCTCTAGCCTTGAAACAGTGTTCTTGGGGTTTCTCTGGAGTGCCATCAAGGAAATCAAGGCTCCTTTCATGTGTGATGTGCAACACGGAATTGCTCTGCATGCAGCGCAGGGGAATCGGGCCTCATCTCGCGGCGAGGGGGAAGTCTCATGGTTTTTCTCGAGTTGCGGCGGGAACCTGGGGTATATTCTCGAGTTAGGATGGGGATGGGTCTTCCACCCACGTGTTTCTTCAGCGACGTCAGGACTCCTGCCTAGTTGCGAAGGACAATTCGGGATTCTCCTCGAGGCTTTGTAGGGCAATTGGGACGCCTCTCCAGCTGAGACGGGAGACCAAGTGTCCCTTTCCACGTGCCACAGGAATCCTGGGACTCCTATCAAGTTTCACGAGGAGTCAGGCATCGTCTCCTTTGGAGGCACTGATCTCCCCGTACCTCTGGAGTTTTCAAAGGATGTGAGGCTATCGGTCGCGATGAGGTGGGGAACTAAGTCTTTCTCTGTGCTTTCCGCAGGGGATTCAGACATCATTTCGTCCTGGGAGATGCAAGACGAGCCTGCATTGAAGTCACTGCAGGGATATCCGGCCTTATTTCGAGTCAGGGCATCGCGGTGTCCATTCCACTTGAGGCCGCAAACTCAGGGTCCCTCTCACATACCTAGAGCTGAGAGAAGCCTCCTCTTGAGGTGCTTGTGGTAAGGTGGTATTCCTCTGGAGACGAATCCAGGGACTAACCTCTCTTTTCGAATTGATTTTTGGTCCACAGAGTTCTTTCGTGTTGCTACAGTGACCTCAGGATCCCTCTATCCTTGAAACAGTGTTCTTGGGGTTTCTCTGGAGTGCCATCAAGGAAATCAAGGCTCCTTTCATGTGTGATGTGCAAGACGGAATTGCTCTGCACGCAGTACAGGGGAATCGGGCCTCATCTCGCATCGAGGGGGAAGTCTCATGGTTTTTCTCGAGTTGCGGCGGGAACCTGGGGTATATTCTCGAGTTACGACGGGGCTGGCCCTTCCACCCACGTGTTTGTTCAGCCACGTCAGGACTCCTGCCTAGTTGCGAGGGACAACTCGGGATTCTCCTCGAGGCTTGGCAGGGCAATTGGAACGCCTCTCCAGCTGAGGCGGGAGACCAAGGGTCCCTTTCCACGTGCCACAGGAATCCTGGGACTCCTATCAAGTTTCACGAGGAGTCAGGCATCGTCTCCTTTTGAGGCACTGATCTCCGAGTACCTCTGGAGTTTTCAAAGGATGTGCGGCCTTCGGTCGCGATGAGGTGGGGAACTAGGTGTTTCTCTGTGGTCTCCACAGGGGATTCAGACATCCTTTCTTCTTGGGAGATGCAAGACGAGCCTGCATTCAAGTCACTGCAGGGATATCCGGCCTTATTTCGAGTCAGGGCATCGCGGTGTCCATTCCACTTGAGGCCGCAAACTCAGGATCACTCTCACATACCTAGAGCTGAGAGAAGCCTCCTCTTGAGGTGCTTGTGGTAAGGTGGTATTCCTCAGGAGTCGAAGCCAGGGACTAACCTCTCATCTCGTGTTGATTCTTGGTCCACGGAGCTCTTTCGTGTTGCTACAGTGACCTCAGGATCCCTCTAGCCTTGAAACAGTGTTCTTGGGGTTTCTCTGGAGTGCCATGAAGGAAATCAAGGCTCCTTTCATGTGTGATGTGCAACACGGAATTGCTCTGCACACAGTGCAGGGGAATCGGGCCTCATCTCGCGGCGAGGGGGAAGTCTCATGGTTTTTCTCGAGTTGCGGCGGGAACCTGGGGTATATTCTCGAGTTACGACGGGGATGGCCCTTCCACCCACGTGTTTGTTCAGCCACGTCAGGACTCCTGCCTAGTTGCGAGGGACAACTCGGGATTCTCCTCGAGGCTTGGCAGGGCAATTGGGACGCCTCTCCAGCTGAGACGGGAGACCAAGGGTCCCTTTCCACGTGCCACAGGAATCCTGGGTCTCCTATCAAGTATCACGAGGAGTCACGCATCGTCTCCTTTGGAGGCACTGATCTCCGCATACCTCTGGAGTTTTCAAAGGATTTGAGGCCTCCTGTCGCGATGAGGTGGGGAACTAGGTTTTTCTCTGTGGTCTCCACAGGGGATTCAGACACCCTTTCGTCTTGGGAGATGCAAGACGAGCCTGCATTCAAGTCACTGCAGGGATATCCGGCCTTATTTCGAGTCAGGGCATCGCGGTGTCCATTCCACTTGAGGCCGCAAACTCAGGGTCCCTCTCACATACCTAGAGCTGAGAGAAGCCTCCTCTTGAGGTGCTTGTGGTAAGGTGGTATTCCTCTGGAGTCGAAGCCATGGACTAACCTCTCATCTCTAGTTGATTTTTGGTCCACGGAGCTCTTTCGTGTTGCTACAGTGACCTCAGGATCCCTCTAGCCTTGAAACAGTGTTGTTGGGGTTTCTCTGGAGTGCCATGAAGGAAATCAAGGCTCCTTTCATGTGTGATGTGCAACACGGAATTGCTCTGCACGCAGTGCAGGGGAATCGGGCCTCATCTCGCGGCGAGGGGAAGTCTCATGGTTTTTCTCGAGTTGCGGCGGGAACCTGGGGTATATTCTCGAGTTACGACGGGGATGGCCCTTCCACACACGTGTTTCTTCAGCGACGTCAGGACTCCTGCCTAGTTGCGAGCGACAACTCTGGATTCTCCTCGAGGCTTGGCAGGGCAATTGGGACGCCTCTCCAGCTGAGGCGGGAGACCAAGTGTCCCTTTCCAAGTGCCACAGGAATCCTGGGACTCCTATCAAGTTTCACGAGGAGTCAGGCATCGTCTCCTTTGGAGGCACTGATCTCCGCGTACCTCTGGAGTTTTCAAAGGATGTGAGGCTATCGGTCGCGATGAGGTGGGGAACTAAGTCTTTCTCTGTGCTTTCCACAGGGGATTCAGACATCCTTTCGTCCTGGGAGATGCAAGACGAGCCTGCATTGAAGTCACTGCAGGGATATCCGGCCTTATTTCGAGTCAGGGCATCGCGGTGTCCATTCCACTTGAGGCCGCAAACTCAGGGTCCCTCTCACATACCTAGAGCTGAGAGAAGCCTCCTCTTGAGGTGCTTGTGGTAAGGTGGTATTCCTCTGGAGACGAATCCAGGGACTAACCTCTCTTTTCGAGTTGATTTTTGGTCCACAGAGTTCTTTCGTGTTGCTACAGTGACCTCAGGATCCCTCTAGCCTTGAAACAGTGTTCTTGGGGTTTCTCTGGAGTGCCATCAAGGAAATCAAGGCTCCTTTCATGTGTGATGTGCAAGACGGAATTGCTCTGCACGCAGTACAGGGGAATCGGACCTCATCTCGGGGCGAGGGGGAAGTCTCATGGTTTTTCTCGAGTTGCGGCGGGAACCTGGGGTATATTCTCGAGTTACGACGGGGATGGCCCTTCCACCCACGTGTTTGTTCAGCCACGTCAGGACTCCTGCCTAGTTGCGAGGGACAACTCGGGATTCTCCTCGAGGCTTGGCAGGGCAATTGGAACGCCTCTCCAGCTGAGGCGGGAGACCAAGGGTCCCTTTCCACGTGCCACAAGAATCCTGGGACTCCTATCAAGTTTCACGAGGAGTCAGGCATCGTCTCCTTTGGAGGCACTGATCTCCGCGTACCTCTGGAGTTTTCAAAGGATGTGAGGCCTGCGGTCGCGATGAGGTGGGGAACTAGGTGTTTCTCTGTGGTCTCCATAGGGGATTCAGACATCCTTTCTTCTTGGGAGATGCAAGACGAGCCTGCATTCAAGTCACTGCAGGGATATCCGGCCTTATTTCGAGTCAGGGCATTGCGGTGTCCATTCCACTTGAGGCCGCAAACTCAGGATCCCTCTCACATACCTAGAGCTGAGAGAAGCCTCCTCTTGAGGTGCTTGTGGTAAGGTGGTATTCCTCAGGAGTCGAAGCCAGGGAATAACCTCTCATCTCGTGTTGATTCTTGGTCCACGGAGCTCTTTCGTGTTGCTACAGTGACCTCAGGATCCCTCTAGCCTTGAAACAGTGTTCTTGGGGTTTCTCTGGAGTGCCATCAAGGAAATCAAGGCTCCTTTCATGTGTGATGTGCAACACGGAATTGCTCTGCACGCAGTGCAGGGGAATCGGGCCTCATCTCGCGGCGAGGGGGAAGTCTCATGGTTTTTCTCGAGTTGGGGCGGGAACCTGGGGTATATTCTCGAGTTACGACGGGGATGGCCCTTCCACACACGTGTGTGTTCAGCCATGTCAGGACTCCTGCCTAGTTGCGAGGGACAACTCGGGATTCTCCTCGAGGCTTTGTAGGGCAACTGGGACGCCTCTCCAGCTGAGACGGGAGACCAAGGGTCCCTTTCCACTTGCCACAGGAATCCTGGGTCTCCTATCAAGTTTCACGAGGAGTCAGGCATCGTCTCCTTTGGAGGCACTGATCTCCGCATACCTCTGGAGTTTTCAAAGGATTTGAGGCCTCCTGTCGCGATGAGGTGGGGAACTAGATCTTTCTCTGTGGTCTCCACAGGGGATTCAGACACCCTTTCGTCTTGGGAGATGCAAGACGAGCCTGCATTCCAGTAACTGCAGGGATATCCGGCCTTATTTCGAGTCAGGGCATCGCGGTGTCCATTCCACTTGAGGCCGCAAACTCTGGGTCCCTCTCACATACCTAGAGCTGAGAGAAGCCTCCTCTTGAGGTGCTTGTGGTAAGGTGGTATTCCTCTGGAGCGAATCCAGGGACTAACCTCTCATCTCGAGTTGATTTTTGGGCCACAGAGCTCTTTCGTGTTGCTACAGTGACCTCAGGATCCCTCTAGCCTTGAAACAGTGTTCTTGGGGTTTCTCTGGAGTGCCATCAAGGAAATCAAGGCTCCTTTCATGTGTGATGTGCAACACGGAATTGCTCTGCACGCAGTGCAGGGGAATCGGGCCTCATCTCGCGGCGAGGGGGAAGTCTCATGGTTTTTCTCGAGTTGCGGCGGGAACCTGGGGTATATTCTCGAGTTACGACGGGGATGGCCCTTCCACACACGTGTTTGTTCAGCCACGTCAGGACTCTTGCCTAGTTGCGAGACACAACTCGGGATTCTCCTCGAGGCTTGGCAAGGCAATTGGGACGCCTCTCCAGCAGAGGCGGGAGACCAAGGGTCCCTTTCCACGTGCCACAGGAATCCTGGGACTCCTATCAAGTTTCACGAGGAGTCAGGCATCGTCTCCTTTGGAGGCACTGATCTCCGCGTACCTCTGGAGTTTTCAAAGGATGTGAGGCCTCCGGTCGCGATGAGGTGGGGAACTAGGTCTTTCTCTGTGGTCTCCACAGGGGATTCAGACATCCTTTCTTCTTGGGAGATTCAAGACGAGCCTGCATTCAAGTCACTGCAGGGATATCCGGCCTTATTTCGAGTCAGGGCATCGCGGTGTCCATTCCACTTGAGGCCGCAAACTCAGGGTCCCTCTCACATACCTAGAGCTGAGAGAAGCCTCCTCTTGAGGTGCTTGTGGTAAGGTGGTATTCCTCTGGAGTCGAAGCCAGGGACTAACCTCTCATCTCGAGTTGATTTTTGGCCCACGGAGCTCTTTCGTGTTGCTACAGTGACCTCAGGATCCCTCTAGCCTTGAAACAGTGTTCTTGGGGTTTCTCTGGAGTGCCATCAAGGAAATCAAGGCTCCTTTCATGTGTGATGTGCAAGACGGAATTGCTCTGCACGCAGTGCAGGGGAATCGGGCCTCATCTCGCGGCGAGGGGGAAGTCTCATGGTTTTTCTCGAGTTGCGGCGGGAACCTGGGGTATATTCTCGAGTTACGACGGGGATGGCCCTTCCACACACGTGTTTCTTCAGCGATGTCAGGACTCCTGCCTAGTTGCGAGACACAACTCGGGATTCTCCTCGAGGATTTGCAGGGCAATTGGGACGCCTCTCCAGCTGAGACGGGAGACCAAGGGTCCCTTTCCACGTGCCACAGGAATCCTGGGACTCCTATCAAGTTTCACGAGGAGTCAGGCATCGTCTCCTTTGGAGGCACTGATCTCCGCATACCTCTGGAGTTTTCAAAGGATGTGAGGCCTCCTGTCGCGATGAGGTGGGGAACTAGGTCTTTATCTGTGCTTTCCACAGGGGATTCAGACACCCTTTCGTCTTGGGAGATGCAAGACGAGCCTGCATTCCAGTCACTGCAGGGATATCCGGCCTTATTTCGAGTCAGGGCATCGCGGTGTCCATTCCACTTGAGGCCGCAAACTCTGGGTCCCTCTCACATACCTAGAGCTGAGAGAAGCCTCCTCTTGAGGTGCTTGTGGTAAGGTGGTATTCCTCTGGAGCGAATCCAGGGACTAACCTCTCATCTCGAGTTGATTTTTGGGCCACAGAGCTCTTTCGTGTTGCTACAGTGACCTCAGGATCCCTCTAGCCTTGAAACAGTGTTCTTGGGGTTTCTCTGGAGTGCCATCAAGGAAATCAAGGCTCCTTTCATGTGTGATGTGCAACACGGAATTGCTCTGCACGCAGTGCAGGGGAATCGGGCCTCATCTCGCGGCGAGGGGGAAGTCTCATGGTTTTTCTCGAGTTGCGGCGGGAACCTGGGGTATATTCTCGAGTTACGACGGGGATGGCCCTTCCACACACGTGTTTGTTCAGCCACGTCAGGACTCTTGCCTAGTTGCGAGACACAACTCGGGATTCTCCTCGAGGCTTGGCAAGGCAATTGGGACGCCTCTCCAGCAGAGGCGGGAGACCAAGGGTCCCTTTCCACGTGCCACAGGAATCCTGGGACTCCTATCAAGTTTCACGAGGAGTCAGGCATCGTCTCCTTTGGAGGCACTGATCTCCGCGTACCTCTGGAGTTTTCAAAGGATGTGAGGCCTCCGGTCGCGATGAGGTGGGGAACTAGGTCTTTCTCTGTGGTCTCCACAGGGGATTCAGACATCCTTTCTTCTTGGGAGATTCAAGACGAGCCTGCATTCAAGTCACTGCAGGGATATCCGGCCTTATTTCGAGTCAGGGCATCGCGGTGTCCATTCCACTTGAGGCCGCAAACTCAGGGTCCCTCTCACATACCTAGAGCTGAGAGAAGCCTCCTCTTGAGGTGCTTGTGGTAAGGTGGTATTCCTCTGGAGTCGAAGCCAGGGACTAACCTCTCATCTCGAGTTGATTTTTGGCCCACGGAGCTCTTTCGTGTTGCTACAGTGACCTCAGGATCCCTCTAGCCTTGAAACAGTGTTCTTGGGGTTTCTCTGGAGTGCCATCAAGGAAATCAAGGCTCCTTTCATGTGTGATGTGCAACACGGAATTGCTCTGCACGCAGTGCAGGGGAATCGGGCCTCATCTCGCGGCGAGGGGGAAGTCTCATGGTTTTTCTCGAGTTGCGGCGGGAACCTGGGGTATATTCTCGAGTTACGACGGGGATGGCCCTTCCACACACGTGTTTCTTCAGCGATGTCAGGACTCCTGCCTAGTTGCGAGACACAACTCGGGATTCTCCTCGAGGATTTGCAGGGCAATTGGGACGCCTCTCCAGCTGAGACGGGAGACCAAGGGTCCCTTTCCACGTGCCACAGGAATCCTGGGACTCCTATCAAGTTTCACGAGGAGTCAGGCATCGTCTCCTTTGGAGGCACTGATCTCCGCATACCTCTGGAGTTTTCAAAGGATGTGAGGCCTCCTGTCGCGATGAGGTGGGGAACTAGGTCTTTATCTGTGCTTTCCACAGGGGATTCAGACACCCTTTCGTCTTGGGAGATGCAAGACGAGCCTGCATTCCAGTCACTGCAGGGATATCCGGCCTTATTTCGAGTCAGGGCATCGCGGTGTCCATTCCACTTGAGGCCGCAAACTCAGGGTCCCTCTCACATACCTAGAGCTGAGAGAAGCCTCCTCTTGAGGTGCTTGTGGTAAGGTGGTATTCCTCTGGAGTCGAAGCCAGGGACTAACCTCTCATCTCGAGTTGATTTTTGGTCCACGGAGCTCTTTCGTGTTGCTACAGTGACCTCAGGATCCCTCTAGCCTTGAAACAGTGTTCTTGGGGTTTCTCTGGAGTGCCATGAAAGAAATCAAGGCTCCTTTCATGTGTGATGTGCAACACGGAATTGCTCTGCACGCAGTGCAGGGGAATCGGGCCTCATCTTGCGGCGAGGGGGAAGTCTCATGGTTTTTCTCGAGTTGCGGCGGGAACCTGGGGTATATTCTCGAGTTACGACGGGGATGGCCCTTCCACACACGTGTTTGTTCAGCCATGTCAGGATTCTTGCCTAGTTGCGAGACACAACTCGGGATTCTCCTCGAGTCTTGGCAAGGCAATTGGGACGCCACTTCAGCTGAGGCGGGAGACCAAGGGTCCCTTTCCACGTGCCACAGGAATCCTGGGACTCCTATCAAGTTTCACGAGGAGTCAGGCATCGTCTCCTTTGGAGGCACTGATCTCCACGTACCTCTGGAGTTTTTAAAGGATGTGAGGCCTCCGGTCGCGATGATGTGGGGAACTAGGTGTTTCTCTGTGGTCTCCACAGGGGATTCAGACATCCTTTCTTCTTGGGAGATGCAAGACGAGCCTGCATTCAAGTCACTGCAGGGATATCCGGCCTTATATCGAGTCAGGGCATCGCGGTGTCCATTCCACTTGAGGCCGCAAACTCAGAATCCCTCTCAAATACCTAGAGCTGAGAGAAGCCTCCTCTTGAGGTGCTTGTGGTAAGGTGGTATTCCTCAGGAGTCGAAGCCAGGGACTAACCTCTCATCTCGAGTTGATGTTTGGCCCACGGAGCTCTTTCGTGTTGCTACAGTGACCTCAGGATCCCTCTAGCCTTGAAACAGTGTTCTTGGGGTTTCTCTGGAGTGCCATCAAGGAAATCAAGGCTCCTTTCATGTGTGATGTGCAACACGGAATTGCTCTGCACGCAGTGCAGGGGAATCGGGCCTCATCTCGCGGCGAGGGGGAAGTCTCATGGTTTTTCTCGAGTTGCGGCGGGAACCTGGGGTATATTCTCGAGTTACGACGGGGATGGCACTTCCACACACGTGTTTCTTCAGCGACGTCAGGACTCCTGCCTAGTTGCGAGGGACAACTCGGGATTCTCCTCGAGGATTTGCAGGGCAATTGGTACGCCTCTCCAGCTGAGACGGGAGACCAAGGGTCCCTTTCCACGTGCCACAGGAATCCTGGGACTCCTATCAAGTTTCACGAGGAGTCAGGCATCGTCTCCTTTGGAGGCACTGATCTCCGCATACCTCTGGAGTTTTCAAAGGATGTGAGGCCTCCTGTCGCGATGAGGTGGGGAACTAGGTCTTTCTCTGTGCTTTCCACAGGGGATTCAGACACCCTTTCGTCTTGGGAGATGCAAGACGAGCCTGCATTCCAGTCACTGCAGGGATATCCGGCCTTATTTCGAGTCAGGGCATCGCGGTGTCCATTCCACTTGAGGCCGCAAACTCAGGGTCCCTCTCACATACCTAGAGCTGAGAGAAGCCTCCTCTTGAGGTGCTTGTGGTAAGGTGGTATTCCTCTGGAGTCGAAGGCAGGGACTAACCTCTCATCTCGAGTTGATTTTTGGTCCACGGAGCTCTTTCGTGTTGCTACAGTGACCTCAGGATCCCTCTAGCCTTGAAACAGTGTTGTTGGGGTTTCTCTGGAGTGCCATGAAGGAAATCAAGGCTCCTTTCATGTGTGATGTGCAACACGGAATTGCTCTGCACGCAGTGCAGGGGAATCGGGCCTCATCTCGCGGAGAGGGGGAAGTCTCATGGTTTTTCTCGAGTTGCGGCGGGAACCTGGGGTATATTCTCGAGTTACGACGGGGATGGACCTTCCACCCAAGTGTTTCTTCAGCGACGTCAGGACTCCTGCCTAGTTGCGAGGGACAACTCTGGATTCTTCTCGAGGCTTTGCAGGGCAATTGGGACGCCTCTCCAGCTGAGGCGGGAGACCAAGTGTCCCTTTCCAAGTGCCACAGGAATCCTGGGACTCCTATCAAGTTTCACGAGGAGTCAGGCATCGTCTCCTTTGTAGGCACTGATCTCCGCGTACCTCTGGAGTTTTCAAAGGATGTGAGGCTATCGGTCGCGATGAGGTGGGGAACTAGGTCTTTCTCTGTGGTCTCCACAGGGGATTCAGACATCCTTTCTTCTTGGGAGATTCAAGACGAGCCTGCATTCAAGTCACTGCAGGGATATCCGGCCTTATTTCGAGTCAGGGCATCGCGGTGTCCATTCCACTTGAGGCCGCAAACTCAGGGTCCCTCTCACATACCTAGAGCTGAGAGAAGCCTCCTCTTGAGGTGCTTGTGGTAAGGTGGTATTCCTCTGGAGTCGAAGCCAGGGACTAACCTCTCATCTCGAGTTGATTTTTGGCCCACGGAGCTCTTTCGTGTTGCTACAGTGACCTCAGGATCCCTCTAGCCTTGAAACAGTGTTCTTGGGGTTTCTCTGGAGTGCCATCAAGGAAATCAAGGCTCCTTTCATGTGTGATGTGCAACACGGAATTGCTCTGCACGCAGTGCAGGGGAATCGGGCCTCATCTCGCGGCGAGGGGGAAGTCTCATGGTTTTTCTCGAGTTGCGGCGGGAACCTGGGGTATATTCTCGAGTTACGACGGGGATGGCCCTTCCACCCACGTGTTTGTTCAGCCACGTCAGGACTCCTGCCTAGTTGTGAAGGACAACTCGGGATTCTCCTCGAGGCTTGGCAGGGCAATTGGAACGCCTCTCCAGCTGAGGCGGGAGACCAAGGGTCCCTTTCCACGTGCCACAAGAATCCTGGGAGTCCTATCAAGTTTCACGAGGAGTCAGGCATCGTCTCCTTTGGAGGCACTGATCTCCGCGTACCTCTGGAGTTTTCAAAGTATGTGAGGCCTGCGGTCGCGATGAGGTGGGGAACTAGGTGTTTCTCTGTGGTCTCCACAGGGGATTCAGACATCCTTTCTTCTTGGGAGATGCAAGACGAGCCTGCATTCAAGTCACTGCAGGGATATCCGGCCTTATATCGAGTCAGGGCATCGCGGTGTCCATTCCACTTGAGGCCGCAAACTCAGGGTCCCTCTCACATACCTAGAGCTGAGAGAAGCCTCCTCTTGAGGTGCTTGTGGTAAGGTGGTATTCCTCTGGAGTCGAAGCCAGGGACTAACCTCTCATCTCGAGTTGATTTTTGGCCCACGGAGCTCTTTCGTGTTGCTACAGTGACCTCAGGATCCCTCTAGCCTTGAAACAGTGTTCTTGGGGTTTCTCTGGAGTGCCATCAAGGAAATCAAGGCTCCTTTCATGTGTGATGTGCAACACGGAATTGCTCTGCACGCAGTACAGGGGAATCGGGCCTCATCTCGCGGCGAGGGGGAAGTCTCATGGTTTTTCTCGAGTTGCGGCGGGAACCTGGGGTATATTCTCGAGTTACGACGGGGATGGCCCTTCCACACACGTGTTTCTTCAGCGATGTCAGGACTCCTGCCTAGTTGCGAGACACAACTCGGGATTCTCCTCGAGGATTTGCAGGGCAATTGGGACGCCTCTCCAGCTGAGACGGGAGACCAAGGGTCCCTTTCCACGTGCCACAGGAATCCTGGGACTCCTATCAAGTTTCACGAGGAGTCAGGCATCGTCTCCTTTGGAGGCACTGATCTCCGCATACCTCTGGAGTTTTCAAAGGATGTGAGGCCTCCTGTCGCGATGAGGTGGGGAACTAGGTCTTTATCTGTGCTTTCCACAGGGGATTCAGACACCCTTTCGTCTTGGGAGATGCAAGACGAGCCTGCATTCCAGTCACTGCAGGGATATCCGGCCTTATTTCGAGTCAGGGCATCGCGGTGTCCATTCCACTTGAGGCTGCAAACTCAGGGTCCCTCTCACATACCTAGAGCTGAGAGAAGCCTCCTCTTGAGGTGCTTGTGGTAAGGTGGTATTCCTCTGGAGTCGAAGCCAGGGACTAACCTCTCATCTCGAGTTGATTTTTGGTCCACGGAGCTCTTTCGTGTTGCTACAGTGACCTCAGGATCCCTCTAGCCTTGAAACAGTGTTCTTGGGGTTTCTCTGGAGTGCCATGAAAGAAATCAAGGCTCCTTTCATGTGTGATGTGCAACACGGAATTGCTCTGCACGCAGTGCAGGGGAATCGGGCCTCATCTTGCGGCGAGGGGGAAGTCTCATGGTTTTTCTCGAGTTGCGGCGGGAACCTGGGGTATATTCTCGAGTTACGACGGGGATGGCCCTTCCACACACGTGTTTGTTCAGCCATGTCAGGATTCTTGCCTAGTTGCGAGACACAACTCGGGATTCTCCTCGAGTCTTGGCAAGGCAATTGGGACGCCACTTCAGCTGAGGCGGGAGACCAAGGGTCCCTTTCCACGTGCCACAGGAATCCTGGGACTCCTATCAAGTTTCACGAGGAGTCAGGCATCGTCTCCTTTGGAGGCACTGATCTCCACGTACCTCTGGAGTTTTTAAAGGATGTGAGGCCTCCGGTCGCGATGATGTGGGGAACTAGGTGTTTCTCTGTGGTCTCCACAGGGGATTCAGACATCCTTTCTTCTTGGGAGATGCAAGACGAGCCTGCATTCAAGTCACTGCAGGGATATCCGGCCTTATATCGAGTCAGGGCATCGCGGTGTCCATTCCACTTGAGGCCGCAAACTCAGAATCCCTCGCAAATACCTAGAGCTGAGAGAAGCCTCCTCTTGAGGTGCTTGTGGTAAGGTGGTATTCCTCAGGAGTCGAAGCCAGGGACGAACCTCTCATCTCGTGTTGATTCTTGGTCCACGGAGCTCTTTCGTGTTGCTACAGTGACCTCAGGATCCCTCTAGCCTTGAAACAGTGTTCTTGGGGTTTCTCTGGAGTGCCATCAAGGAAATCAAGGCTCCTTTCATGTGTGATGTGCAACACGGAATTGCTCTGCACGCAGTGCAGGGGAATCGGGCCTCATCTCGCGGCGAGGGGGAAGTCTCATGGTTTTTCTCGAGTTGCGGCGGGAACCTGGGGTATATTCTCGAGTTACGACGGGGATGGCACTTCCACACACGTGTTTCTTCAGCGACGTCAGGACTCCTGCCTAGTTGCGAGGGACAACTCGGGATTCTCCTCGAGGATTTGCAGGGCAATTGGTACGCCTCTCCAGCTGAGACGGGAGACCAAGGGTCCCTTTCCACGTGCCACAGGAATCCTGGGACTCCTATCAAGTTTCACGAGGAGTCAGGCATCGTCTCCTTTGGAGGCACTGATCTCCGCATACCTCTGGAGTTTTCAAAGGATGTGAGGCCTCCTGTCGCGATGAGGTGGGGAACTAGGTCTTTCTCTGTGCTTTCCACAGGGGATTCAGACACCCTTTCGTCTTGGGAGATGCAAGACGAGCCTGCATTCCAGTCACTGCAGGGATATCCGGCCTTATTTCGAGTCAGGGCATCGCGGTGTCCATTCCACTTGAGGCCGCAAACTCAGGGTCCCTCTCACATACCTAGAGCTGAGAGAAGCCTCCTCTTGAGGTGCTTGTGGTAAGGTGGTATTCCTCTGGAGTCGAAGGCAGGGACTAACCTCTCATCTCGAGTTGATTTTTGGTCCACGGAGCTCTTTCGTGTTGCTACAGTGACCTCAGGATCCCTCTAGCCTTGAAACAGTGTTGTTGGGGTTTCTCTGGAGTGCCATGAAGGAAATCAAGGCTCCTTTCATGTGTGATGTGCAACACGGAATTGCTCTGCACGCAGTGCAGGGGAATCGGGCCTCATCTCGCGGAGAGGGGGAAGTCTCATGGTTTTTCTCGAGTTGCGGCGGGAACCTGGGGTATATTCTCGAGTTACGACGGGGATGGACCTTCCACCCAAGTGTTTCTTCAGCGACGTCAGGACTCCTGCCTAGTTGCGAGGGACAACTCTGGATTCTTCTCGAGGCTTTGCAGGGCAATTGGGACGCCTCTCCAGCTGAGGCGGGAGACCAAGTGTCCCTTTCCAAGTGCCACAGGAATCCTGGGACTCCTATCAAGTTTCACGAGGAGTCAGGCATCGTCTCCTTTGTAGGCACTGATCTCCGCGTACCTCTGGAGTTTTCAAAGGATGTGAGGCTATCGGTCGCGATGAGGTGGGGAACTAAGTCTTTCTCTGTGCTTTCCACAGGGGATTCAGACATCCTTTCGTCCTGGGAGATGCAAGACGAGCCTGCATTCAAGTCACTGCAGGGATATCCGGCCTGATTTCGAGTCAGGGCATCGCGGTGTCCATTCCACTTGAGCCCGCAAACTCAGGGTATCTCTCACATACCTAGAGCTGAGAGAAGCCTCCTCTTGAGGTGCTTGCGGTAAGGTGGTATTCCTCTGGAGACGAATCCAGGGACTAACCTCTCTTTTCGAGTTGATTTTTGGTCCACGGAGCTCTTTCGTGTTGCTACAGTGACCTCAGGATCCCTCTAGCCTTGAAACAGTGTTGTTGGGGTTTCTCTGGAGTGCCATGAAAGAAATCAAGGCTCCTTTCATGTGTGATGTGCAACACGGAATTGCTCTGCACGCAGTGCAGGGGAATCGGGCCTCATCTCGCGGCGAGGGGGAAGTCTCATGGTTTTTCTCGAGTTGCGGCGGGAACCTGGGGTATATTCTCGAGTTACGACGGGGATGGCCCTTCCACACACGTGTGTGTTCAGCCATGTAAGGACTCCTGCCTAGTTGCGAGACACAACTCGGGATTCTCCTCGAGTCTTGGCAAGGCAATTGGGACGCCACTTCAGCTGAGGCGGGAGACCAAGGGTCCCTTTCCACGTGCCACAGGAATCCTGGGACTCCTATCAAGTTTCACGAGGAGTCAGGCATCGTCTCCTTTGGAGGCACTGATCTCCGCGTACCTCTGGAGTTTTTAAAGGATGTGAGGCCTCCGGTCGCGATGAGGTGGCGAACTAGGTCTTTCTCTGTGGTCTCCACAGGGGATTCAGACATCCTTTCTTCTTGGGAGATGCAAGACGAGCCTGCATTCAAGTCACTGCAGGGATATCCGGCCTTATATCGAGTCAGGGCATCGCGGTGTCCATTCCACTTGAGGCCGCAAACTCAGAATCCCTCTCACATACCTAGAGCTGAGAGAAGCCTCCTCTTGAGGTGCTTGTGGTAAGTTGGTATTCCTCAGGAGTCGAAGCCAGGGACGAACCTCTCATCTCGTGTTGATTCTTGGTCCACGGAGCTCTTTCGTGTTGCTAAAGTGACCTCAGGATCCCTCTAGCCTTGAAACAGTGTTCTTGGGGTTTCTCTGGAGTGCCATCAAGGAAATCAAGGCTCCTTTCATGTGTGATGTGCAACACGGAATTGCTCTGCACGCAGTGCAGGGGAATCGGGCCTCACCTCGCGGCGAGGGGGAAGTCTCATGGTTTTTCTCGAGTTGCGGCGGGAACCTGGGGTATATTCTCGAGTTACGACGGGGATGGCCCTTCCACACACGTGTTTCTTCAGCGACGTCAGGACTCCTGCCTAGTTGCGAGGGACAACTCGGGATTCTCCTCGAGGATTTGCAGGGCAATTGGGACGCCTCTCCAGCTGAGACGGGAGACCAAGGGTCCCTTTCCACGTGCCACAGGAATCCTGGGACTCCTATCAAGTTTCACGAGGAGTCAGGCATCGTCTCCTTTGGAGGCACTGATCTCCGCATACCTCTGGAGTTTTCAAAGGATGTGAGGCCTCCTGTCGCGATGAGGTGGGGAACTAGGTCTTTCTCTGTGCTTTCCACAGGGGATTCAGACACCCTTTCGTCTTGGGAGATGGAAGACGAGCCTGCATTCCAGTCACTGCAGGGATATCCGGCCTTATTTCGAGTCAGGGCATCGCGGTGTCCATTCCACTTGAGGCCGCAAACTCAGGGTCCCTCTCACATACCTAGAGCTGAGAGAAGCCTCCTCTCGAGGTGCTTGTGGTAAGGTGGTATTCCTCTGGAGTCGAAGGCAGGGACTAACCTCTCATCTCGAGTTGATTTTTGGTCCACGGAGCTCTTTCGTGTTGCTACAGTGACCTCAGGATCCCTCTAGCCTTGAAACAGTGTTGTTGGGGTTTCTCTGGAGTGCCATGAAGGAAATCAAGGCTCCTTTCATGTGTGATGTGCAACACGGAATTGCTCTGCACGCAGTGCAGGGGAATCGGGCCTCATCTCGCGGAGAGGGGGAAGTCTCATGGTTTTTCTCGAGTTGCGGCGGGAACCTGGGGTATATTCTCGAGTTACGACGGGGATGGCCCTTAAACACACGTGTTTGTTCAGCCATGTCAGGACTCTTGCCTAGTTGCGAGACACAACTCGGGATTCTCCTCGAGTCTTGGCAAGGCAATTGGGACGCCTCTCCAGCTGAGGCGGGAGACCAAGGGTCCCTTTCCACGTGCCACAGGAATCCTGGGACTCCTATCAAGTTTCACGAGGAGTCAGGCATCGTCTCCTTTGGAGGCACTGATCTCCGCGTACCTCTGGAGTTTTCAAAGGATGTGAGGCCTCCGGTCGCGATGAGGTGGGGAACTAGGTCTTTCTCTGTGGTCTCCACAGGGGATTCAGACATCCTTTCATCTTGGGAGATGCAAGACGAGCCTGCATTCAAGTCACTGCAGGGATATCCAGCCTTATTTCGCGTCAGGGCATCGCGGTGTCCATTCCACTTGAGGCCGCAAACTCAGGGTCCCTCTCACATAGCTAGAGCTGAGAGAAGCCTCCTCTTGAGGTGCTTGTGGTAAGGTGGTATTCCTCTGGAGTCGAAGCCAGGGACTAACCTCTCATCTCGAGTTGATTTTTGGTCCACGGAGCTCTTTCGTGTTGCTACAGTGACCTCAGGATCCCTCTAGCCTTGAAACAGTGTTCTTGGGGTTTCTCTGGAGTGCCATCAAGGAAATCAAGGCTCCTTTCATGTGTGATGTGCAACACGGAATTGCTCTGCACGCAGTGCAGGGGAATCGGGCCTCATCTCGCGGCGAGGGGGAAGTCTCATGGTTTTTCTCGAGTTGCGGCGGGAACCTGGGGTATATTCTCGAGTTACGACGGGGATGGCCCTTCCACACACGTGTTTGTTCAGCCACGTCAGGACTCTTGCCTAGTTGCGAGACACAACTCGGGATTCTCCTCGAGGCTTGGCAAGGCAATTGGGACGCCTCTCCAGCTGAGGCGGGAGACCAAGGGTCCCTTTCCACGTGCCACAGGAATCCTGGGACTCCTATCAAGTTTCACGAGGAGTCAGGCATCGTCTCCTTTGGAGGCACTGATCTCCGCGTACCTCTGGAGTTTTCAAAGGATGTGAGGCCTCCGGTCGCGATGAGGTGGGGAACTAGGTCTTTCTCTGTGGTCTCCACAGGCGATTCAGACATCCTTTCATCTTGGGAGATGCAAGACGAGCCTGCATTCAAGTCACTGCAGGGATATCCAGCCTTATTTCGAGTCAGGGCATCGCGGTGTCCATTCCACTTGAGGCCGCAAACTCAGGGTCCCTCTCACATACCTAGAGCTGAGAGAAGCCTCCTCTTGAGGTGCTTTTGGTAAGGTGGTATTCCTCTGGAGTCGAAGCCAGGGACTAACCTCTCATCTCGAGTTGATTTTTGGCCCACGGAGCTCTTTCGTGTTGCTACAGTGACCTCAGGATCCCTCTAGCCTTGAAACAGTGTTCTTGGGGTTTCTCTGGAGTGCCCTGAAGGAAATCAAGGCTCCTTTCATGTGTGATGTGCAACACGGAATTGCTCTGCACGCAGTGCAGGGGAATCGGGCCTCATCTCGCGGCGAGGGGGAAGTCTCATGGTTTTTCTCAAGTTGCGGTGGGAACCTGGGGTATATTCTCGAGTTACGACGGGGATGGCCCTTCCACCCACGTGTTTGTTCAGCCACGTCAGGACTCCTGCCTAGTTGCGAAGGACAACTCGGGATTCTCCTCGAGGCTTGGCAGGGCAATTGGAACGCCTCTCCAGCTGAGGCGGGAGACCAAGGGTCCCTTTCCACGTGCCACAAGAATCCTGGGACTCCTATCAAGTTTCACGAGGAGTCAGGCATCGTCTCCTTTGGAGGCAGTGATCTCCGCGTACCTCTGGAGTTTTCAAAGGATGTGAGGCCTCCGGTCGCGATGAGGTGGGGAATTAGGTGTTTCTCTGTGGTCTCCACAGGGGATTCAGACATCCTTTCTTCTTGGGAGATGCAAGACGAGCCTGCATTCAAGTCACTGCAGGGATATCTGGCCTTATTTCGAGTCAGGGAATCGCGGTGTCCATTCCACTTGAGGCCGCAAACTCAGGATCCCTCTCACATACCTAGAGCTGAGAGAAGCCTCCTCTTGAGGTGCTTGTGGTAAGGTGGTATTCCTCAGGAGTCGAAGCCAGGGACTAACCTCTCATCTCGTGTTGATTCTTGGTCCACGGAGCTCTTTCGTGTTGCTACAGTGACCTCAGGATCCCTCTAGCCTTGAAACAGTGTTCTTGGGGTTTCTCTGGAGTGCCATCAAGGAAATCAAGGCTCCTTTCATGTGTGATGTGCAACACAGAATTGCTCTGCACGCAGTGCAGGGGAATCGGGCCTCATCTCGCGGCGAGGGGGAAGTCTCATGGTTTTTCTCGAGTTGCGGCGGGAACCTGGGGTATATTCTCGAGTTACGACGGGGATGGCCCTTCCACACACGTGTGTGTTCAGCCATGTCAGGACTCCTGCCTACTTGCGAGGGACAACTCGGGATTCTCCTCGAGGCTTTGCAGGGCAATTGGGACGCCTCTCCAGCTGAGACGGGAGACCAAGGGTCCCTTTCCACGTGCCACAGGAATCCTGGGACTCCTATCAAGTTTCACGAGGAGTCAGGCATCGTCTCCTTTGGAGGCACTGATCTCCGCATACCTCTGGAGTTTTCAAAGGATTTGAGGCCTCCTGTCACGATGAGGTGGGGAACTAGGTCTTTCTCTGTGGTCTCCACAGGGGATTCAGACATCCTTTCGTTTTGGGAGATGCAAGACGAGCCTGCATTCCAGTCACTGCAGGGATATCCGGCCTTATTTCGAGTCAGGGCATCGCGGTGTCCATTCCACTTGAGGCCGCAAACTCAGGGTCCCTCTCACATACCTAGAGCTGAGAGAAGCCTCCTCTTGAGGTGCTTGTGGTAAGGTGGTATTCCTCTGGAGTCGAAGCCAGGGACTAACCTCTCATCTCGAGTTGATTTTTGGTCCACGGAGCTCTTTCGTGTTGCTACAGTGACCTCAGGATTCCTCTAGCCTTGAAACAGTGTTCTTGGGGTTTCTCTGGAGTGCCATCAAGGAAATCAAGGCTCCTTTCATGTGTGATGTGCAACACAGAATTGCTCTGCACGCAGTGCAGGGGAATCGGGCCTCATCTCGCGGCGAGGGGGAAGTCTCATGGTTTTTCTCGAGTTGCGGTGGGAACCTGGGGTATATTCTCGAGTTACGACGGGGATGGCCCTTCCACACACGTGTTTGTTCAGCCACGTCAGGACTCTTGCCTAGTTGCGAGGGACAACTCGGGATTCTCCTCGAGGCTTGGCAAGCAACTGGGACGCCTCTCCACCTGAGGCGGGAGACCAAGGGTCCCTTTCCACGTGCCACAGGAATCCTGGGACTCCTATCAATTTTCACGAGGAGTCAGGCATCGTCTCCTTTGGAGGCACTGATCTCCGCGTACCTCTGGAGTTTTCAAAGGATGTGAGGCTATCGGTCGCGATGAGGTGGGGAACTAAGTCTTTCTCTGTGCTTTCCACAGGGGATTCAGACATCCTTTCGTCCTGGGAGATGCAAGACGAGCCTGCATTGATGTCACTGGAGGGATATCCGGCCTTATTTCGAGTCAGGGCATCGCGGTGTCCATTCCACTTGAGGCCGCAAACTCAGGGTCCCTCTCACATACCTAGAGCTGAGAGAAGCCTCCTCTTGAGGTGCTTGTGGTAAGGTGGTATTCCTCTGGAGACGAATCCAGGGACTAACCTCTCTTTTCGAGTTGATTTTTGGTCCACAGAGTTCTTTCGTGTTGCTACAGAGACCTCAGGATCCCTCTATCCTTGAAACAGTGTTCTTGGGGTTTCTCTGGAGTGCCATCAAGGAAATCAAGGCTCCTTTCATGTGTGATGTGCAGGACGGAATTGCTCTGCACGCAGTACAGGGGAATCGGGCCTCATCTCGCATCGAGGGGGAAGTCTCATGGTTTTTCTCGAGTTGCGGCGGGAACCTGGGGTATATTCTCGAGTTACGACGGGGATGGCCCTTCCACCCACGTGTATCTTCAGCCACGTCAGGACTCCTGCCTAGTTGCGAGGGACAACTCGGGATTCTCCTCGAGGCTTGGCAGGGCAATTGGAACGCCTCTCCAGCTGAGGCGGGAGACCAAGTGTCCCTTTCCACGTGCCACAGGAATCCTGGGACTCCTATCAAGTTTCACGAGGAGTCAGGCATCGTCTCCTTTGGAGGCACTGATCTCCGCGTACCTCGGGAGTTTTCAAAGGATTTGAGGCCTCCGGTCGCGATGAGGTGGGGAACTAGGTCTTTCTCTGTGGTCTCCACAGGGGATTCAGACATCCTTTCTTCTTGGGAGATGCAAGACGAGCCTGCATTCAAGTCACTGCAGGGATAACCGGCCTTATTTCGAGTCAGGGCATCGCGGTGTCCATTCCACTTGAGGACGCAAACTCAGGATCCCTCTCACATACCTAGAGCTGAGAGAAGCCTCCTCTTGAGGTGCTTGTGGTAAGGTGGCATTCCACAGGAGTCGAAGCCAGGGACTAACCTCTCATCTCGTGTTGATTCTTGGTCCACGGAGCTCTTTCGTGTTGCTACAGTGACCTCAGGATCCCTCTAGCCTTGAAACAGTGTTCTTGGGGTTTCTCTGGAGTGCCATCAAGGAAATCAAGGCTCCTTTCATGTGTGATGTGCAACACGGAATTGCTCTGCACGCAGTGCAGGGGAATCGGGCCTCATCTCGCGGCGAGGGGGAAGTCTCATGGTTTTTCTCGAGTTGGGGTGGGAACCTGGGGTATATTCTCGAGTTACGACGGGGATGGCCCTTCCACCCACGTGTTTCTTCAGCGACGTCAGGACTCCTGCCTAGTTGCGAGGGACAACTCGGGATTCTCCTCGAGGCTTTGCAGGGCAATTGGGACGCCTCTCCAGCTGAGACGGGAGACCAAGGGTCCCTTTCCCCGTGCCACAGGAATCCTGGGTCTCCTATCAAGTTTCACGAGGAGTCAGGCATCGTCTCCTTTGGAGGCACTGATCTCCGCATACCTCTGGAGTTTTCAAAGGATTTGAGGCATCCTGTCGCGATGAGGTGGGGAACTAGGTCTTTCTCTGTGGTCTCCACTGGGGATTCAGACACCCTTTCGTCTTGGGAGATGCAAGACGAGCCTGCATTCCAGTCACTGCAGGGATATCCGGCCTTATTTCGAGTCAGGGCATCGCGGTGTCCATTCCACTTGAGGCCGCAAACTCAGGGTCCCTCTCACATACCTAGAGCTGAGAGAAGCCTCCTCTTGAGGTGCTTGTGGTAAGGTGGTATTCCTCTGGAGTCGAAGCCAGGGACTAACCTCTCATCTCGAGTTGATTTTTGGTCCACGGAGCTCTTTCGTGTTGCTACAGTGACCTCAGGATCCCTCTAGCCTTGAAACAGTGTTCTTGGGGTTTCTCTGGAGTGCCATCAAGGAAATCAAGGCTCCTTTCATGTGTGATGTGCAACACAGAATTGCTCTGCACGCAGTGCAGGGGAATCGGGCCTCATCTCGCGGCGAGGGGGAAGTCTCATGGTTTTTCTCGAGTTGCGGTGGGAACCTGGGGTATATTCTCGAGTTACGACGGGGATGGCCCTTCCACACACGTGTTTGTTCAGCCACGGCAGGACTCCTGCCTAGTTGTGAGGGACAACTCGGGATTCTCCTCGAGGCTTGGCAGGGCAATTGGAACGCCTCTCCAGCTGAGGCGGGAGACCAAGGGTCCCTTTCCACGTGCCACAGGAATCCTGGGACTCCTATCAAGTTTCACGAGGAGTCAGGCATCGTCTCCTTTGGAGGCACTGATCTCCGCGTACCTCTGGAGTTTTCAAAGGATTTGAGGCCTCCGGTCGCGATGAGGTGGGGAACTAGGTGTTTCTCTGTGGTCTCCACAGGGGATTCAGACATCCTTTCTTCTTGGGAGATGCAAGACGAGCCTGCATTCAAGTCACTGCAGGGATAACCGGCCTTATTTCGAGTCAGGGCATCGCGGTGTCCATTCCACTTGAGGACGCAAACTCAGGATCCCTCTCACATACGTAGAGCTGAGAGAAGCCTCCTCTTGAGGTGCTTGTGGTAAGGTGGTATTCCTCAGGAGTCGAAGCCAGGGACTAACCTCTCATCTCGTGTTGATGCTTGGTCCACGGAGCTCTTTCGTGTTGCTACAGTGACCTCAGGATCCCTCTAGCCTTGAAACAGTGTTCTTGGGGTTTCTCTGGAGTGCCATCAAGGAAATCAAGGCTCCTTTCATGTGTGATGTGCAACACGGAATTGCTCTGCACGCAGTGCAGGGGAATCGGGCCTCATCTCGCGGCGAGGGGGAAGTCTCATGGTTTTTCTCGAGTTGCGGCGGGAACCTGGGGTATATTCTCGAGTTACGATGGGGATGGCCCTTCCACCCACGTGTTTGTTCAGCCACGTCAGGACTCCTGCCTAGTTGCGAGGGACAACTCTGGATTCTCCTCGAGGCTTGGCAAGGCAATTGGGACGCCTCTCCAGCTGAGGCGGGAGACCAAGTGTCCCTTTCCAAGTGCCACAGGAATCCTGGGACTCCTATCAAGTTTCACGAGGAGTCAGGCATCGTCTCCTTTGGAGGCACTGATCTCCCTGTACCTCTGGAGTTTTCAAAGGATGTGAGGCTATCGGTCGCGATGAGGTGGGGAACTAAGTCTTTCTCTGTGCTTTCCACAGGGGATTCAGACATCCTTTCGTCCTGGGAGATGCAAGACGAGCCTGCATTGAAGTCACTGCAGGGATATCCGGCCTTATTTCGAGTCAGGGCATTGCGGTGTCCATTCCACTTGAGGCCGCAAACTCAGAGTCCCTCTCACATACCTAGAGCTGAGAGAAGCCTCCTCTTGAGGTGCTTGTGGTAAGGTGGTATTCCTCTGGAGACGAATCCAGGGACTAACCTCTCTTTTCGAGTTGATTTTTGGTCCACAGAGTTCTTTCGTGTTGCTACAGTGACCTCAGGATCCCTCTATCCTTGAAACAGTGTTCTTGGGGTTTCTCTGGAGTGCCATCAAGGAAATCAAGGCTCCTTTCATGTGTGATGTGCAAGACGGAATTGCTCTGCACGCAGTACAGGGGAATCGGGCCTCATCTCGCATCGAGGGGGAAGTCTCATGGTTTTTCTCAAGTTGCGGCGGGAACCTGGGGTATATTCTCGAGTTACGACGGGGATGGCCCTTCCACACTCGTGTGTGTTCAGCCATGTCAGGACTCCTGGTTGGTTGCGAAGGACAACTCGGGATTCTCCTCGAGGCTTTGCAGGGCAATTGGGACGCCTCTCCAGCTGAGACGGGAGACCAAGGGTCCCTTTCCACGTGCCACAAGAATCCTGGGTCTCCTATCAAGTTTCACGAGGAGTCAGGCATCGTCTCCTTTGGAGGCACTGATCTCCACATACCTCTGGAGTTTTCAAAGGATTTGAGGCCTCCTGTCGCGATGAGGTGGGGAACTAGGTCTTTCTCTGTGGTCTCCACAGGGGATTCAGACATCCTTTCGTCTTGGGAGATGCAAGACAAGCCTGCATTCCAGTCACTGCAGGGATATCCGGCCTTATTTCGAGTCAGGGCATCGCGGTGTCCATTCCACTTGAGGCCGCAAACTCAGGGTCCCTCTCACATACCTAGAGCTGAGAGAAGCCTCCTCTTGAGGTGCTTGTGGTAAGGTGGTATTCCTCTGGAGTCGAAGCCAAGAACTAACCTCTCATCTCGAGTTGGTTTTTGGTCCACGGAGCTCTTTCGTGTTGCTACAGTGACCTCAGGATCCCTCTAGCCTTGAAACAGTGTTCTTGGGGTTTCTCTGGAGTGCCATGAAGGAAATCAAGGCTCCTTTCATGTGTGATGTGCAACACAGAATTGCTCTGCATGCAGTGCAGGGGAATCGGGCCTCATCTCGCGGCGAGGGGGAAGTCTCATGGTTTTTCTCGAGTTGCGGCGGGAACCTGGGGTATATTCTCGAGTTACGACGGGGATGGCCCTTCCACACACGTGTTTGTTCAGCCCCGTCAGGACTCTTGCCTAGTTGCGAGACACAACTCGGGATTCTGCTCGAGGCTTGGCAAGGCAATTGGGACGCCTCTCCAGCTGAGGCGGGAGACCAAGGGTGCCTTTCCACGTGCCACAAGAATCCTGGGACTCCTATCAAGTTTCACGAGGAGTCAGGCATCGTCTCCTTTGGAGGCACTGATATCCGCGTACCTCGGGAGTTTTCAAAGGATGTGAGGCCTCCGGTCGCGATGAGGTGGGGAACTAGGTCTTTCTCTGTGGTCTCCACAGGGGATTCAGACATCCTTTCATCTTGGGAGATGCAAGACGAGCCTGCATTCAAGTCACTGCAGGGATATCCAGCCTTATTTCGCGTCAGGGCATCGCGGTGTCCATTCCACTTGAGGCCGCAAACTCAGGGTCCCTCTCACATACCTAGAGCTGAGAGAAGCCTCCTCTTGAGGTGCTTGTGGTAAGGTGGTATTTCTCTGGAGTCGAAGCCAGGGACTAAACTCTCATCTCGAGTTGATTTTTGGTCCACGGAGCTCTTTCGTGTTGCTACAGTGACCTCAGGATCCCTCTAGCCTTGAAACAGTGTTCTTGGGGTTTCTCTGGAGTGCCATCAAGGAAATCAAGGCTCCTTTCATGTGTGATGTGTAACACGGAATGGCTCTGCACGCAGTGCAGGGGAATCGGGCCTCATCTCGCGGCGAGGGGGAAGTCTCATGGTTTTTCTCGAGTTGCGGCGGGAACCTGGGGTATATTCTCGAGTTACGACGGGGATGGCCCTTCCACACACGTGTGTGTTCAGCCATGTCAGGACTCCTGCCTACTTGCGAGGGACACCTCGGGATTCTCCTCGAGGCTTTGCAGGGCAATTGGGACGCCTCTCCAGCTGAGACGGGAGACCAAGTGTCCCTTTCCACGTGCCACAGGAATCCTGGGTCTCCTATCAAGTTTCACGAGGAGTCAGGCATCATCTCCTTTGGAGGCACTGATCTCCGCATACCTCTGGAGTTTTCAAAGGATTTGAGGCCTCCTGTCGCGATGAGGTGGGGAACTAGGTCTTTCTCTGTGGTCTCCACAGGGGATTCAGACACCCTTTCGTCTTGGGAGATGCAAGACGAGCCTGCAGTCCAGTCACTGCAGGGATATCCGGCCTTATTTCGAGTCAGGGCATCGCGGTGTCCATTCCACTTGAGGCCGCAAACTCAGGGTCCCTCTCACATACCTAGAGCTGAGAGAAGCCTCCTCTTGAGGTGCTTGTGGTAAGGTGGTATTCCTCTGGAGTCGAAGCCAGGGACTAACCTCCTATCTCGAGTTGATTTTTGGCCCACGGAGCTCTTTCGTGTTGCTACAGTGACCTCAGGATCCCTCTAGCCTTGAAACAGTGTTCTTGGGGTTTCTCTGGAGTGCCATCAAGGAAATCAAGGCTCCTTTCATGTGTGATGTGCAACACGGAATTGCTCTGCACGCATTGCATTGGAATCGGGCCTCATCTCGCGGCGAGGGGGAAGTCTCATGGTTTTTCTCGAGTTGCGGCGGGAACCTGGGGTATATTCTCGAGTTACGACGGGGATGGCCCTTCCACCCACGTGTTTCTTCAGCGACGTCAGGACTCCTGCCTAGTTGCGAGGGACAACTCTGGATTCTCCTCGAGGCTTGGCAGGACAATTGGGACGCCTCTCCAGCTGAGGCGGGAGACCAAGTGTCCCTTTCCAAGTGCCACAGGAATCCTGGGACTCCTATCAAGTTTCACGAGGAGTCAGGCATCGTCTCCTTTGGAGGCACTGATCTCCGCGTACCTCTGGAGTTTTCAAAGGATGTGAGGCTATCGGTCGCGATGAGGTGGGGAACTAAGTCTTTCTCTGTGCTTTCCACAGGGGATTCAGACATCCTTTCGTCCTGGGAGATGCAAGACGAGCCTGCATTGAAGTCACTGCAGGGATATCCGGCCTTATTTCGAGTCAGGGCATCGCGGTGTCCATTCCACTTGAGGCCGCAAACTCAGGGTCCCTCTCACATACCTAGAGCTGAGAGAAGCCTCCTCTTGAGGTGCTTGTGGTAAGGTGGTATTCCTCTGGAGACGAATCCAGGGACTAACCTCTCTTTTCGAGTTGATTTTTGGTCCACAGAGTTCTTTCATGTTGCTACAGTGACCTCAGGATCCCTCTATCCTTGAAACAGTGTTCTTGGGGTTTCTCTGGAGTGCCATCAAGGAAATCAAGGCTCCTTTCATGTGTGATGTGCAAGACGGAATTGCTCTGCACGCAGTACAGGGGAATCGGGCCTCATCTCGCATCGAGGGGGAAGTCTCATGGTTTTTCTCGAGTTGCGGCGGGAACCTGGGGTATATTCTCGAGTTACGATGGGGATGGCCCTTCCACCCACGTGTTTGTTCAGCCATGTCAGGACTCCTGCCTAGTTGCAAGGGATAACTCGGGATTCTCCTCGAGGCTTGGCAGGGCAATTGGAACGCCTCTCCAGCTGAGGCGGGAGACCAAGGGTCCCTTCCACGTGCCACAAGAATCCTGGGACTCCTATCAAGTTTCACGAGGAGTCAGGCATCGTCTCCTTTGGAGGCACTGATCTCCGCGTACCTCTGGAGTTTTCAAAGGATGTGAGGCCTCCGGTCGCGATGAGGTGGGGAACTTGGTCTTTCTCTGTGGCCTCCACAGGGGATTCAGACACCCTTTCGTCTTGGGAGATGCAAGACAAGCCTGCATTCCAGTCACTGCAGGGATATCCGGCCTTTTTTCGAGTCAGGGCATCGCGGTGTCCATTCCACTTGAGGCCGCAAACTCAGGGTCCCTCTCACATACCTAGAGCTGAGAGAAGCCTCCTCTTGAGGTGCTTGTGGTAAGGTGGTATTCCTCTGGAGTCGAAGCCAGGGACTAACCTCTCATCTCGAGTTGGTTTTTGGTCCACGGAGCTCTTTCGTGTTGCTACAGTGACCTCAGGATCCCTCTAGCCTTGAAACAGTGTTCTTGGGGTTTCTCTGGAGTGCCATCAAGGAAATCAAGGCTCCTTTCATGTGTGATGTGCAACACGGAATTGCTCTGCACGCAGTGCAGGGGAATCGGGCCTCATCTCGCGGCGAGGGGGAAGTCTCATGGTTTTTCTCGAGTTGCGGCGGGAACCTGGGGTATATTCTCGAGTTACGACGGGGATGGCCCTTCCACACACGTGTTTGTTCAGCCACGTCAGGACTCTTGCCTAGTTGCGAGACACAACTCGGGATTCTCCACGAGGCTTGGCAAGGCAATTGGGACGCCTCTCCAGCTGAGGCGGGAGACCAAGGGTCCCTTTCCACGTGCCACAGGAATCCTGGGACTCCTATCAAGTTTCTCGAGGAGTCATTCATCGTCTCCTTTGGAGGCACTGATCTCCGCGTACCTCTGGAGTTTTCAAAGGATGTGAGCCCTCCGGTCGCGATGAGGTGGGGAACTAGGTCTTTCTCTGTGGTCTCCACAGGGGATTCAGACATCCTTTCATCTTGGGAGATGCAAGACGAGCCTGCATTCAAGTCACTGCAGGGATATCCAGCCTTATTTCGCGTCAGGGCATCGCTGTGTATATTCCACTTGAGGCCGCAAACTCAGGGTCCCTCTCACATACCTAGAGCTGAGAGAAGCCTCCTCTTGAGGTGCTTGTGGTAAGGTGGTATTCCTCTGGAGTCGAAGCCAGGGACTAACCTCTCATCTCGAGATGATTTTTGGCCCACGGAGCTCTTTCGTGTTGCTACAGTGACCTCAGGATCCCTCTAGCCTTGAAACAGTGTTCTTGGGGTTTCTCTGGAGTGCCATCAAGGAAATCAAGGCTCCTTTCATGTGTGATGTGCAACACGGAATTGCTCTGCACGCAGTGCAGGGGAATCGGGCCTCATCTCGCGGCGAGGGGGAAGTCTCATGGTTTTTCTCGAGTTGCGGCGGGAACCTGGGGTATATTCTCGAGTTACGACGGGGATGGCCCTTCCACCCACGTGTTTCTTCAGCGACCTCAGGACTCCTGCCTAGTTGCGAGGGACAACTCTGGATTCTCGTCGAGGCTTGGCAGGGCAATTGGGACGCCTCTCCAGCTGAAGCGGGAGACCAAGTGTCCCTTTCCAAGTGGCACAGGAATCCTGGGACTCCTATCAAGTTTCACGAGGAGTCAGGCATCGTCTCCTTTGGAGGCACTGATCTCCGCGTACCTCTGGAGTTTTCAAAGGATGTGAGGCTATCGGTCGCGATGAGGTGGGGAACTAAGTCTTTCTCTGTGCTTTCCACAGGGGATTCAGACATCCTTTCGTCCTGGGAGATGCAAGACGAGCCTGCATTGAAGTCAATGCAGGGATATCCGGCCTTATTTCGAGTCAGGGCATCTTGGTGTCCATTCCACTTGAGGCCGCAAACTCAGGGTCCCTCTCACATACCTAGAGCTGAGAGAAGCCTCCTCTTGAGGTGCTTGTGGTAAGGTGATATTCCTCTGGAGACGAATCCAGGGACTAACCTCTCTTTTCAAGTTGATTTTTGGTCCACAGAGTTCTTTCGTGTTGCTACAGTGACCTCAGGATCCCTCTATCCTTGAAACAGTGTTCTTGGGGTTTCTCTGGAGTGCCATCAAGGAAATCAAGGCTCCTTTCATGTGTGATGTGCAAGACGGAATTGCTCTGCACGCAGTACAGGGGAATCGGGCCTCGTCTCGCATCGAGGGGGAAGTCTCATGGTTTTTCTCGAGTTGCGGCGGGAACCTGGGGTATATTCTCGAGTTACGACGGGGATCGCCCTTCCACACACGTGTTTGTTCAGCCACGTCAGGACTCCTGCCTTGTTGCGAGGGACAAGTCGGGATTCTCCTCGAGGCTTGGCACGGCAATTGGAACGCCTCTCCAGCTGAGGCGGGAGACCAAGGGTCCCTTTCCACGTGCCACAAGAATCCTGGGACTCCTATCAAGTTTCACGAGGAGTCAGGCATCGTCTCCTTTGGAGGCACTGATCTCCGCGTACCTCTGGAGTTTTCAAAGGATGTGAGGCCTCCGGTAGCGATGACGTGGGGAACTAGGTGTTTCTCTGTGGTCTCCACAGGGGATTCAGACATCCTTTCATATTGGGAGATGCAAGACGAGCCTGCATTCAAGTCACTGCAGGTATATCCGGCCTTATTTCGCGTCAGGGCATCGCGGTGTCCATTCCACTTTAGGCCGCAAACTCAGGATCCCTCTCACATACCTAGAGCTGAGAGAAGCCTCCTCTTGAGGTGCTTGTGGTAAGGTGGTATTCCTCTGGAGTCGAAGCCAGGGACTAACCTCTCATCTCGAGTTGATTTTTGGCCCACGGAGCTCTTTCGTGTTGCTACAGTGACCTCAGGATCCCTCTAGCCTTGAAACAGTGTTCTTGGGGTTTCTCTGGAGTGCCATCAAGGAAATCAAGGCTCCTTTCATGTGTGATGTGCAACACGGAATTGCTCTGCACGCAGTGCAGGGGAATCGGGCCTCATCTCGCGGCGAGGGGGAAGTCTCATGGTTTTTCTCGAGTTGCGGCGGGAACCTGGGGTATATTCTCGAGTTACGACGGGGATGGCCCTTCCACACACGTGTGTGTTCAGCCATGTCAGGACTCCTGCCTAGTTGCGAGGGACAACTCGGGATTCTCCTCGAGGCTTTGCAGGGCAATTGGGACGCCTCTCCAGCTGAGACGGGAGACCAAGGGTCCCTTTCCACGTGCCACAGGAATCCTGGGTCTCCTATCAAGTTTCACGAGGAGTCAGGCATCGTCTCCTTTGGAGGCACTGGTCTCCGCGTACCTCTGGAGTTTTCAAAGGATGTGAGGCCTCCGGTCGCGATGAGGTGGGGAACTAGGTGTTTCTCTGTGGTCTCCACAGGGGATTCAGACATCCTTTCTTCTTGGGAGATGCAAGACGAGCCTGCATTCAAGTCACTGCAGGGATATCCGGCCTTATTTCGAGTCAGGGCATCGCGGTGTCCATTCCATTTGAGGCCGCAAACTCAGGATCCCTTTCACATACCTAGAGCTGAGAGAAGCCTCCTCTTGAGGTGCTTGTGGTAAGGTGGTATTCCTCAGGAGTCGAAGCCAGGGACTAACCTCTCATCTCGTGTTGATTCTTGGTCCACGGAGCTCTTTCGTGTTGCCACAGTGACCTCAGGATCCCTCTAGCCTTGAAACAGTGTTCTTGGGGTTTCTCTGGAGTGCCATCAAGGAAATCAAGGCTCCTTTCATGTGTGATGTGCAACACGGAATTGCTCTGCACGCAGTGCAGGGGAATCGGGCCTCATCTCGCGGCGAGGGGGAAGTCTCATGGTTTTTCTCGAGTTGCGGCGGGAACCTGGGGTATATTCTCGAGTTACGACGGGGCTGGCCCTTCCACACACGTGTGTGTTCAGCCATGTCAGGACTCCTGCCTACTTGCGAGGGACAACTCGGGATTCTCCTCGAGGCTTTGCAGGGCAATTGGGACGCCTCTCCAGCTGAGACGGGAGACCAAGGGTCCCTTTCAACGTGCCACAGGAATCCTGGGTCTCCTATCAAGTTTCACGAGGAGTCAGGCATCGTCTCCTTTGGAGGCACTGATCTCCGCATACCTCTGGAGTTTTCAAAGGATTTGAGGCCTCCTGTCACGATGAGGTGGGGAACTAGGTCTTTCTCTGTGGTCTCCACAGGGGATTCAGACAACCTTTCGTCTTGGGAGATGCAAGACGAGCCTGCATTCCAGTCACTGCAGGGATATCCGGCCTTATTTCGCGTCAGGGCATCGCGGTGTCCATTCCACTTGAGGCCGCAAACTCAGGGTCCCTCTCACATACCTAGAGCTGAGAGAAGCCTCCTCTTGAGGTGCTTATGGTAAGGTGGTATTCCTCTGGAGTCGAAGCCAGGGACTAACCTCTCATCTCGAGTTGATTTTTGGCCCACGGAGTTCTTTCGTGTTGCTACAGTGACCTCAGGATCCCTCTAGCCTTGAAACAGTGTTCTTGGGGTTTCTCTGGAGTGCCATCAAGGAAATCAAGGCTCCTTTCATGTGTGATGTGCAAGACGGAATTGCTCTGCAGGCAGTGCAGGGGAATCGGGCCTCATCTCGCGGCGAGGGGGAAGTCTCATGGTTTTTCTCGAGTTGCGGCGGGAACCTGGGGTATATTCTCGAGTTACGACGGGGATGGCCCTTCCACCCACGTGTTTCTTCAGCGACGTCAGGACTCCTACCTAGTTGCGAGGGACAACTCTGGATTCTCCTCGAGGCTTGGCAGGGCAATTGGGACGCCTTTCCAGCTGAGGCGGGAGACCAAGTGTCCCTTTCCAAGTGCCACAGGAATCCTGGGACTCCTATCAAGTTTCACGAGGCGTCAGGCATCGTCTCCTTTGGAGGCACTGATCTCCGCGTACCTCTGGAGTTTTCAAAGGATGTGAGGCTATCGGTCGCGATGAGGTGGGGAACTAAGTCTTTCTCTGTGCTTTCCACAGGGGATTCAGACATCCTTTCGTCCTGGGAGATGCAAGACGAGCCTGCATTGAAGTCACTGCAGGGATATCCGGCCTTATTTCGAGTCAGGGCATCGCGGTGTCCATTCCACTTGAGGCCGCAAACTCAGGGTCCCTCTCACATACCTAGAGCTGAGAGAAGCCTCCTCTTGAGGTGCTTGTGGTAAGGTGGTATTCCTCTGGAGACGAATCCAGGGACTAACCTCTCTTTTCGAGTTGATTTTTGGTCCACAGAGTTCTTTCGTGTTGCTACAGGGACCTCAGGATCCCTCTATCCTTGAAACAGTGTTCTTGGGGTTTCTCTGGAGTGCCATCAAGGAAATCAAGGCTCCTTTCATGTGTGATGTGCAAGACGGAATTGCTCTGCACGCAGTACAGGGGAATCGGGCCTCATCTCGCATCGAGGGGGAAGTCTCATGGTTTTTCTCGAGTTTCGGCGGGAACCTGGGGTATATTCTCGAGTTACGATGGGGATGGCCCTTCCACCCACGTGTTTCTTCAGCGACGTCAGGACTCCTGCCTAGTTGCAAGGGACAACTCGGGATTCTCCTCGAGGCTTGGCAGGGCAATTGGAACGCCTCTCCAGCTGAGGCGGGAGACCAAGGGTCCCTTTCCACGTGCCACAAGAATCCTGGGACTCCTATCAAGTTTCACGAGGAGTCAGGCATCGTCTCCTTTGGAGGCACTGATCTCCGCGTACCTCTGGAGTTTTCAAAGGATGTGAGGCCTCCGGTCGCGATGAGGTGGCGAATTAGGTCTTTCTCTGTGGTCTCCACAGGGGATTCAGACATCCTTTCTTCTTGGGAGATGCAAGACGAGCCTGCATTCAAGTCACTGCAGGGATATCCGGCCTTATTTCGAGTCAGGGCATCGCGGTGTCCATTCCATTTGAGGCCGCAAACTCAGGGTCCCTCTCACATACCTAGAACTGAGAGAAGCCTCCTCTTGAGGTGCTTGTGGTAAGGTGGTATTCCTCTGGAGTCGAAGCCAGGGACTAACCTCTCATCTCGAGTTGATTTTTGGTCCACGGAGCTCTTTCGTGTTGCCACAGTGACCTCAGGATCCCTCTAGCCTTGAAACAGTGTTCTTGGGGTTTCTCTGGAGTGCCATCAAGGAAATAAAGGCTCCTTTCATGTGTGATGTGCAACACGGAATTGCTCTGCACGCAGTGTAGGGGAATCGGGCCTCATCTCGCGGCGAGGGGGAAGTCTCATGGTTTTTCTCGAGTTGCGGCGGGAACCTGGGGTATATTCTCGAGTTACGACGGGGATGGCCCTTCCACACTCCTGTGTGTTCAGCCATGTCAGGACTCCTGCCTACTTGCGAGGGACAACTCGGGATTCTCCTCGAGGCTTTGTAGGGCAATTGGGACGCCTCTCCAGCTGAGGCGGGAGACCAAGGGTCCCTTTCCACGTGCCACAGGAATCCTGGGACTCCTATCAAGTTTCACGAGGAGTCAGGCATCGTCTCCTTTGGAGGCAGTGATCTCCACATACCTCTGGAGTTTTCAAAGGATTGGAGGCCTCCTGTCGCGATGAGGTGGGGAACTAGGTCTTTCTCTGTGGTCTCCACAGGGGATTCAGACACCCTTTCGTCTTGGGAGATGCAAGACGAGCCTGCATTCCAGTCACTGCAGGGATATTAGGCCTTATTTCGAGTCAGGACATCGGGGTGTCCATTCCACTTGAGGCCGCAAACTCAGGGTCCCTCTCACATACCTAGAGCTGAGAGAAGCCTCCTCTTGAGGTGCTTGTGGTAAGGTGGTATTCCTCTGGAGTCGAAGCCAGGGACTAACCTCTCATCTCGAGTTGGTTTTTGGTCCACGGAGCTCTTTCGTCTTGCTACAGTGACCTCAGGATCCCTCTAGCCTTGAAACAGTGTTCTTGGGGTTTCTCTGGAGTGCCATGAAGGAAATCAAGGCTCCTTTCATGTGTGATGTGCAACACAGAATTGCTCTGCACGCAGTGCAGGGGAATCGGGCCTCATCTCGCGGCGAGGGGGAAGTCTCATGCTTTTTCTCGAGTTGCGGCGGGAACCTGGGGTATATTCTCGAGTTACGACGGGGATGGCCCTTCCACACACGTGTTTGTTCAGCCACGTCAGGACTCTTGCCTAGTTGCGAGACACAACTCGGGATTCTCCTCGAGGCTTGGCAAGGCAATTCGGACGCCTCTCCAGCTGAGGCGGGAGACCAAGTGTCCCTTTCCACGTGCCACAGGAATCCTGGGACTCCTATCAAGTTTCACGAGGAGTCAGGCATCGTCTCCTTTGGAGGCACTGATCTCCGCGTACCTCGGGAGTTTTCAAAGGATGTGAGGCCTCCGGTCGCGATGAGGTGGGGAACTAGGTATTTCTCTGTGGTCTCCACAGGGGATTCAGACATCCTTTCATCTTGGGAGATGCAAGACGAGCCTGCATTCAAGTCACTGCAGGGATATCCAGCCTTATTTCAAGTCAGGGCATCGCGGTGTCCATTCCACTTGATGCCGCAAACTCAGGGTCCCTCTCACATACCTAGAGCTGAGAGAAGCCTCCTCTTGAGGTGCTTGTGGTAAGGTGGTATTCCTCAGGAGTCGAAGCCAGGGACTAACCTCTCATCTCGAGTTGATTTTTGGTCCACGGAGCTCTTTCGTGTTGCTACAGTGACCTCAGGATCCCTCTAGCCTTGAAACAGTGTTCTTGGGGTTTCTCTGGAGTGCCATGAAGGAAATCAAGGCTCCTTTCATGTGTGATGTGCAACACAGAATTGCTCTGCACGCAGTGCAGGGGAATCGGGCCTCATCTCGCGGCGAGGGGGAAGTCTCATGGTTTTTCTCGAGTTGCGGCGGGAACCTGGGGTATATTCTCGAGTTACGACGGGGATGGCCGTTCCACACACGTGTTTGTTCAGCCACGTCAGGACTCTTGCCTAGTTGCGAGACACAACTCGGGATTCTCCTCGAGGCTTGGCAAGGCAATTGGGACGCCTCTCCAGCTGAGGCGGGAGACCAAGAGTCCCTTTCCACGTGCCACAGGAATCCTGGGACTCCTATCAAGTTTCTCGAGGAGTCAGGCATCGTCTCCTTTGGAGGCACTGATCTCCGCGTACCTCTGGAGTTTTCAAAGGATGTGAGGCCTCCGGTCGCGATGAGGTGGGGAACTAAGTCTTTCTCTGTGGTCTCCACAGGGGATTCAGACATCCTTTCATCTTTGGAGATGAAAGACGAGCCTGCATTCAAGTCACTGCAGGGATATCCAGCCTTATTTCGCGTCAGGGCTTCGCGGTGTCCATTCCACTTGAGGCCGCAAACTCAGGGTCCCTCTCACATACCTAGAGCTGAGAGAAGCCTCCTCTTGAGGTGCTTGTGGTAAGGTGGTATTCCTCTGGAGTCGAAGCCAGGGACTAACCTCTCATCTCGAGTTGATTTTTGGCCCACGGAGCTCTTTCCTGTTGCTACAGTGACCTCAGGATCCCTCTAGCCTTGAAACAGTGTTCTTGGGGTTTCTCTGGAGTGCCATCAAGGAAATCAAGGCTCCTTTCATGTGTGATGTGCAACACGGAATTGCTCTGCACGCAGTGCAGGGGAATCGGGCCTCATCTCGCGGCGAGGGGGAAGTCTCATGGTTTTTCTCGAGTTGCGGCGGGAACCTGGCGTATATTCTCGAGTTACGACGGGGATGGCCCTTCCACCCACGTGTTTCTTCAGCGACGTCAGGACTCCTGCCTAGTTGCGAGGGACAACTCTGGATTCTCCTCGAGGCTTGGCAGGGCAATTGGGACGCCTGTCCAGCTGAGGCGGGAGACCAAGTGTCCCTTTCCAAGTGCCACAGGAATCCTGGGACTCCTATCAAGTTTCACGAGGAGTCAGGCATCGTCTCCTTTGGAGGCACTGATCTCCGCGTACCTCTGGAGTTTTCAAAGGATGTGAGGCTATTGGTAGCGATGAGGTGGGGAACTAGGTCTTTCTCTGTGGTCTCCACAGGGGATTCAGACATCCTTTCATCTTGGGAGATGCAAGACGAGCCTGCATTCAAGTCACTGCAGGGATATCCAGCCTTATTTCAAGTCAGGGCATCGCGGTGTCCATTCCACTTGATGCCGCAAACTCAGGGTCCCTCTCACATACCTAGAGCTGAGAGAAGCCTCCTCTTGAGGTGCTTGTGGTAAGGTGGTATTCCTCAGGAGTCGAAGCCAGGGACTAACCTCTCATCTCGAGTTGATTTTTGGTCCACGGAGCTCTTTCGTGTTGCTACAGTGACCTCAGGATCCCTCTAGCCTTGAAACAGTGTTCTTGGGGTTTCTCTGGAGTGCCATGAAGGAAATCAAGGCTCCTTTCATGTGTGATGTGCAACACGGAATTGCTCTGCACGCAGTGCAGGGGAATCGGGCCTCATCTCGCATCGAGGGGGAAGTCTCATGGTTTTTCTCGAGTTGCGGCGGGAACCTGGGGTATATTCTCGAGTTACGACGGGGATGGCCCTTCCACACACGTGTTTCTTCAGCGACGTCAGGACTCCTGCCTAGTTGCGAGGGACAACTCGGGATTCTCCTCGAGGCTTGGCAGGGCAATTGGGACGCCTCTCCAGCTAAGGCGGGAGACCAAGGGTCCCTTTCCACGTGCCACAAGAATCCTGGGACTCCTATCAAGTTTCACGAGGAGTCAGGCATCGTCTCCTTTGGAGGCACTGATCTCCGCGTACCTCTGGAGTTTTCAAAGGATGTGACGCCTGCGGTCGCGATGAGGTGGGGAACTAGGTGTTTCTCTGTGGTCTCCACAGGGGATTCAGACATCCTTTCTTCTTGGGAGATGCAAGACGAGCCTGCATTCAAGTCACTGCAGGGATATCCGGCCTTATATCGAGTCAGGGCATCGCGGTGTCCATTCCACTTGAGGCCGCAAACTCAGAATCCCTCTCACATACCTAGAGCTGAGAGAAGCCTCCTCTTGAGGTGCTTGTGGTAAGTTGGTATTCCTCAGGAGTCGAAGCCAGGGACGAACCTCTCATCTCGTGTTGATTCTTGGTCCACGGAGCTCTTTCGTGTTGCTACAGTGACCTCAGGATCCCTCTAGCCTTGAAACAGTGTTCTTGGGGTTTCTCTGGAGTGCCATCAAGGAAATCAAGGCTCCTTTCATGTGTGATGTGCAACACGGAATTGCTCTGCACGCAGTGCAGGGGAATCGGGCCTCATCTCGCGGCGAGGGGGAAGTCTCATGGTTTTTCTCGAGTTGCGGCGGGAACCTGGGGTATATTCTCGAGTTACGACGGGGATGGCCCTTCCACACACGTGTTTCTTCAGCGACATCAGGACTCTTGCCTAGTTGCGAGACACAACTCGGGATTCTCCTCGAGGATTTGCAGGGCAATTGGGACGCCTCTCCAGCTGAGACGGGAGATCAAGGGTCCCTTTCCACGTGCCACAGGAATCCTGGGACTCCTATCAAGTTTCACGAGGAGTCAGGCATCGTCTCCTTTGGAGGCACTGATCTCCGCATACCTCTGGAGTTTTCAAAGGATGTGAGGCCTCCTGTCGCGATGAGGTGGGGAACTAGATCTTTCTCTGTGCTTTCCACAGGGGATTCAGACACCCTTTCGTCTTGGGAGATGCAAGACGAGCCTGCATTCCAGTCACTGCAGGGATATCCGGCCTTATTTCGAGTTAGGGCATCGCGGTGTCCATTCCACTTGAGGCCGCAAACTCAGGGTCCCTCTCACATACCTAGAGCTGAGAGAAGCCTCCTCTTGAGGTGCTTGTGGTAAGGTGGTATTCCTCTGGAGTCGAAGACAGGGACTAACCTCTCATCTTGAGTTGATTTTTGGTCCACGGAGCTCTTTCGTGTTGCTACAGTGACCTCAGGATCCCTCTAGCCTTGAAACAGTGTTCTTGGGGTTTCTCTGGAGTGCCATCAAGGAAATCAAGGCTCCTTTCATGTGTGATGTGCAACACGGAATTGCTCTGCAGGCAGTGCAGGGGAATCGGGCCTCATCTCGCGGCGAGGGGGAAGTCTCATGGTTTTTCTCGAGTTGCGGCGGGAACCTGGGGTATATTCTCGAGTTACGACGGGGATGGCCCTTCCACACACGTGTTTCTTCAGCGACGTCAGGACTCCTGCCTAGTTGCGAGGGACATCTCTGGATTCTCCTCGAGGCTTGGCAGGGCAATTGGGACGCCTCTCCAGCTGAGGCGGGAGACCAAGTGTCCCTTGCCAAGTGCCACAGGAATCCTGGGACTCCTATCAAGTTTCACGAGGAGTCAGGCATCGTCTCCTTTGGAGGCACTGATCTCCGCGTACCTCTGGAGTTTTCAAAGGATGTGAGGCCTCCGGTCGCGGAGAGGTGGGGAACTAGGTCTTTCTCTGTGGTCTCCACAGGGGATTCAGACATCCTTTCATCTTGGGAGATGGAAGACGAGCCTGCATTCCAGTCACTGCAGGGATATCCGGCCTTATTTCGAGTCAGGGCATCGCGGTGTCCATTCCACTTGAGGCCGCAAACTCAGGGTCCCTATCACATACCTAGAGCTGAGAGAAGCCTCCTCTTGAGGTGCTTGTGGTAAGGTGGTATTCCTCTGGAGACGAATCCAGGGACTCACCTCTCATCTCGAGTTGATTTTTGGCCCACGGAGCTTTTTCGTATTGCTACAGTGACCTCAGGATCCCTCTAGCCTTGAAACAGTGTTCTTGGGTTTTCTCTGGAGTGCCATCAAGGAAATCAAGGCTCCTTTCATGTGTGATGTGCAAGACGGAATTGCTCTGCACGCAGTACAGGGGAATCGGGCCTCATCTCGCATCGAGGGGGAAGTCTCATGGTTTTTCTCGAGTTGCGGCGGGAACCTGGGGTATATTCTCGAGTTACGACGGGGATGGCCCTTCCACCCACGTGTTTGTTCAGCCACGTCAGGACTCCTGCCTAGTTGCGAGGGACAACTCGGGATTCTCCTCGAGGCTTGGCAGGGCAATTGGAACGCCTCTCCAGCTGAGGCGGGAGACCAAGGGTCCCTTTCCACGTGCCACAAGAATCCTGGGACTCCTATCAAGTTTCACGAGGAGTCAGGCATCGTCTCCTTTGGAGGCACTGATCTCCGCGTACCTCTGGAGTTTTCAAAGGATGTGAGGCCTGCGGTCGCGATGAGGTGGGGAACTAGGTGTTTCTCTGTGGTCTCCACAGGGGATTCAGATATCCTTTCTTCTTAGGAGATGCAAGACGAGCCTGCATTCAAGTCACTGCAGGGATATCCGGCCTTATTTCGCATCAGGGCATCGCGGTGTCCATTCCACTTGAGGCCGCAATCTCAGGATCCCTCTCACATACCTAGAGCTGAGAGAAGCCTCCTCTTGAGGTGCTTGTGGTAAGGTGGTATTCCTCAGGAGTCGAAGCCAGGGACTGACCTCTCATCTCGTGTTGATTCTTGGTCCACGGAGCTCTTTCGTGTTGCTACAGTGACCTCAGGATCCCTCTAGCCTTGAAACAGTGTTCTTGGGGTTTCTCTGGAGTGCCATCAAGGAAATCAAGGCTCCTTTCATGTGTGATGTGCAACACGGAATTGCTCTGCACGCAGTGCAGGGGAATCGGGCCTCATCTCGCGGCGAGGGGGAAGTCTCATGGTTTTTCTCGAGTTGCGGCGGGAACCTGGGGTATATTCTCGAGTTACGACGGGGATGGCCCTTCCACACACGTGTTTCTTCAGCGACGTCAGGACTCCTGCCTAGTTGCGAGGGACAACTCGGGATTCTCCTCGAGGCTTGGCAGGGCAATTGGAACGCCTCTCCAGCTGAGGCGGGAGACCAAGGGTCCCTTTCCACGTGCCACAAGAATCCTGGGACTCCTATCAAGTTTCACGAGGAGTCAGGCACCGTCTCCTTTGGAGGCACTGATCTCCGCGTACCTCTGGAGTTTTCAAAGGATGTGAGGCCTGCGGTCGCGATGAGGTGGGGAACTAGGTGTTTCTCTGTGGTCTCCACAGGGGATTCAGACATCCTTTCTTCTTGGGAGATGCAAGACGAGCCTGCATTCAAGTCACTGCAGGGATATCCGGCCTTATATCGAGTCAGGGCATCGCGGTGTCCATTCCACTTGAGGCCGCAAACTCAGAATCCCTCTCACATACCTAGAGCTGAGAGAAGCCTCCTCTTGAGGTGCTTGTGGAAAGTTGGTATTCCTCAGGAGTCGAAGCCAGGGACGAACCTCTCATCTCGTGTTGATTCTTGGTCCACGGAGCTCTTTCGTGTTGCTACAGTGACCTCAGGATCCCTCTAGCCTTGAAACAGTGTTCTTGGGGTTTCTCTGGTGTGCCATCAAGGAAATCAAGGCTCCTTTCATGTGTGATGTGCAACACGGAATTGCTCTGCACGCAGTGCAGGGGAATCGGGCCTCATCTCGCGGCGAGGGGGAAGTCTCATGGTTTTTCTCGAGTTGCGGCGGGAACCTGGGGTATATTCTCGAGTTACGACGGGGATGGCCCTTCCACACACGTGTTTCTTCAGCGACATCAGGACTCTTGCCTAGTTGCGAGGGACAACTCGGGATTCTCCTCGAGGATTTGCAGGGCAATTGGGACGCCTCTCCAGCTGAGACGGGAGATCAAGGGTCCCTTTCCACGTGCCACAGGAATCCTGGGACTCCTATCAAGTTTCACGAGGAGTCAGGCATCGTCTCCTTTGGAGGCACTGATCTCCGCATACCTCTGGAGTTTTCAAAGGATGTGAGGCCTCCTGTCGCGATGAGGTGGGGAACTAGATCTTTCTCTGTGCTTTCCACAGGGGATTCAGACACCCTTTCGTCTTGGGAGATGCAAGACGAGCCTGCATTCCAGTCACTGCAGGGATATCCGGCCTTATTTCGAGTCAGGGCATCGCGGTGTCCATTCCACTTGAGGCCGCAAACTCAGGGTCCCTCTCACATACCTAGAGCTGAGAGAAGCCTCCTCTTGAGGTGCTTGTGGTAAGGTGGTATTCCTCTGGAGTCGAAGACAGGGACTAACCTCTCATCTCGAGTTGATTTTTGGTCCACGGAGCTCTTTCGTGTTGCTACAGTGACCTCAGGATCCCTCTAGCCTTGAAACAGTGTTGTTGGGGTTTCTCTGGAGTGCCATGAAGGAAATCAAGGCTCCTTTCATGTGTGATGTGCAACACGGAATTGCTCTGCACGCAGTGCAGGGGAATCGGGCCTCATCTCGCGGCGAGGGGGAAGTCTCATGGTTTTTCTCGAGTTGCGGCGGGAACCTGGGGTATATTCTCGAGTTACGACGGGGATGGCCCTTCCACACACGTGTTTGTTCAGCCATGTCAGGACTCTTGCCTAGTTGCGAGGGACAACTCGGGATTCTCCTCGAGTCTTGGCAAGGCAATTGGGACGCCACTTCAGCTGAGGCGGGAGACCAAGGGTCCCTTTCCACGTGCCACAGGAATCCTGGGACTCCTATCAAGTTTCACGAGGAGTCAGGCATCGTCTCCTTTGGAGGCACTGATCTCCGCGTACCTCTGGAGTTTTTAAAGGATGTGAGGCCTCCGGTCGCGATGAGGTGGCGAACTAGGTCTTTCTCTGTGGTCTCCACAGGGGATTCAGACATCCTTTCATCTTGGGAGATGCAAGACGAGCCTGCATTCAAGTCACTGCAGGGATATCCAGCCTTATTTCGCGTCAGGGCATCCCGGTGTCCATTCCACTTGAGGCCGCAAACTCAGGGTCCCTCTCACATACCTAGAGCTGAGAGAAGCCTCCTCTTGAGGTGCTTGTGGTAAGGTGGTATTCCTCAGGAGTCGAAGCCAGGGACTAACCTCTCATCTCGTGTTGATTCTTGGTCCACGGAGCTCTTTCGTGTTGCTACAGTGACCTCAGGATCCCTCTAGCCTTGAAACAGTGTTCTTGGGGTTTCTCTGGAGTGCCATCAAGGAAATCAAAGCTCCTTTCATGTGTGATGTGCAACACGGAATTGCTCTGCACGCAGTGCAGGGGAATCGGGCCTCATCTCGCGGCGAGGGGGAAGTCTCATGGTTTTTCTCGAGTTGCGGCGGGAACCTGGGGTATATTCTCGAGTTACGACGGGGATGGCCCTTCCACCCACGTGTTTCCTCAGCGACGTCAGGACTCCTGCCTAGTTGCGAGGGACAACTCGGGATTCTCCTCGAGGCTTTGCAGGGCAATTGGGACGCCTCTCCAGCTGAGACGGGAGACCAAGGGTCCCTTTCCACGTGCCACAGGAATCCTGGGTCTCCTATCAAGTTTCACGAGGAGTCAGGCATCGTATCCTTTGGAGGCACTGATCTCCGCATACCTCTGGAGTTTTCAAAGGATTTGAGGCCTCCTGTCGCGATGAGGTGGGGAACTAGGTCTTTCTCTGTGGTCTCCACAGGGGATTCAGACACCCTTTCGTCTTGGGAGATGCAAGACGAGCCTGCATTCCAGTCACTGCAGGGATATCCGGCCTTATTTCGAGTCAGGGCATCGCGGTGTCCATTCCACTTGAGGCCGCAAACTCAGGGTCCCTCTCACATACCTAGAGCTGAGAGAAGCCTCCTCTTGAGGTGCTTGTGGTAAGGTGGTATTCCTCTGGAGTCGAAGCCAGGGACTAACCTCTCATCTCGAGTTGATTTTTGGTCCACGGAGCTCTTTCGTGTTGCTACAGTGACCTGAGGATCCCTCTAGCCTTGAAACAGTGTTCTTGGGGTTTCTCTGGAGTGCCATCAAGGAAATCAAGGCTCCTTTCAAGTGTGATGTGCAACACAGAATTCCTCTGCACGCAGTGCAGGGGAATCGGGCCTCATCTCGCGGCGAGGGGGAAGTCTCATGGTTTTTCTCGAGTTGCGGCGGGAACCTGGGGTATATTCTCGAGTTACCATGGGGATGGCCCTTCCACACACGTGTTTGTTCAGCCACGTCAGGACTCGTGCCTAGTTGCGAGACACAACTCGGGATTCTCCTCGAGGCTTGGCAAGGCAATTGGGACGCCTCTCCAGCTGAGGCGGGAGACCAAGGGTCCCTTTCCACGTGCCACAGGAATCCTGGGACTCCTATCAAGTTTCACGAGGAGTCAGGCATCGTCTCCTTTGGACTCACTGAGCTCCGCGTACCTCTGGATTTTTCAAAGGATGTGAGGCCTCCGGTCGCGATGAGGTGGGGAACTAGGTCTTTCTCTGTGGTCTCTACAGGGGATTCAGACATCCTTTCTTCTTGGGAGATGCAAGACGAGCCTGCATTCAAGTCACTGCAGGGATATCCGGCCTTATTTCGAGTCAGGGCATCGCGGTGTCCATTCCACTTGAGGCCGCAAACTCAGTCTCCCTCTCACATACCAAGAGCTGAGAGAAGCCTCCTCTTGAGGTGCTTGTAGTAAGGTGGTATTCCTCTGGAGTCGAAGCCAGGGACTAACCTCTCATCTCGAGTTGATTTTTGGCCCACGGAGCTCTTTCGTGTTGCTACAGTGACCTCAGGATCCCTCTAGCCTTTAAACAGTGTTCTTGGGGTTTCTCTGGAGTGCCATCAAGGAAATCAAGGCTCCTTTCATGTGTGATGTGCAACACGGAATTGCTCTGCACGCAGTGCAGGGGAATCGGGCCTCATCTCGCATCGAGGGGAAAGTCTCATGGTTTTTCTCGAGTTGCGGCGGGAACCTGGGGTATATTCTCGAGTTACGACGGGGATGGCCCTTCCACCCACGTGTTTGTTCAGCCACGTCAGGACTCCTGCCTAGTTGCGAAGGACAACTCGGGATTCTCCTCGAGGCTTGGCAGGGCAATTGGAACGCCTCTCCAGCTGAGGCGGGAGACCAAGGGTCCCTTTCCACGTGCCACAAGAATCCTGGGACTCCTATCAAGTTTCACGAGGAGTCAGGCATCGTCTCCTTTGGAGGCACTGATCTCCGCGTACCTCTGGAGTTTTCAAAGGATGTGAGGCCTCCGGTCGCGATGAGGTGGGGAATTAGATGTTTCTCTGTGGTCTCCACAGGGGATTCAGACATCCTTTCTTCTTGGGAGATGCAAGACGAGCCTGCATTCAAGTCACTGCAGGGATATCCGGCCTTATTTCGAGTCAGGGAATCGCGGTGTCCATTCCACTTGAGGCCGCAAACTCAGGGTCACTCTCACATACCTAGAGCTGAGAGAAGCCTCCTCTTGAGGTGCTTGTGGTAAGGTGGTATTCCTCAGGAGTCGAAGCCAGGGACTAACCTCTCATCTCGTGTTGATTCTTGGTCCACGGAGCTCTTTCGTGTTGCTACAGTGACCTCAGGATCCCTCTAGCCTTGAAACAGTGTTCTTGGGGTTTCTCTGGAGTGCCATCAAGGAAATCAAGGCTCCTTTCATGTGTGATGTGCAACATGGAATTGCTCTGCACGCAGTGCAGGGGAATCGGGCCTCATCTCGCGGCGAGGGGGAAGTCTCATGGTTTTTCTCGAGTTGCGGCGGGAACCTGGGGTATATTCTCGAATTACGATGGGGATGGCCCTTCCACCCACGTGTTTCTTCAGCGACGTCAGGACTCCTGCCTAGTTGCGAGGGACAACTCTGGATTCTCCTCGAGGCTTGGCAGGGCAATTGGGACGCCTCTCCAGCTGAGACGGGAGACCAAGTGTCCCTTTCCACGTGCCACAGGAATCCTGGGACTCCTATCAAGTTTCACGAGGAGTCAGGCATCGTCTCCTTTGGAGGCACTGATCTCCGCGTACCTCTGGAGTTTTCAAAGGATGTGAGGCCTCCGGTCGCGATGAGGTGGGGAACTAGGTCTTTCTCTGTGGTCTCCACAGGGGATTCAGACATCCTTTCATCTTGGGAGATGCAAGACGAGCCTGCATTCAAGTCACTGCAGGGATATCCAGCCTTATTTCACGTCAGGGCATCGCGGTGTCCATTCCACTTGAGGCCGCAAACTCAGGGTCCCTCTCACATACCTAGAGCTGAGAGAAGCCTCCTCTTGAGGTGCTTGTGGTAAGGTGGTATTCCTCTGGAGTCGAAGCCAGGGACTAACTTCTCATCTCGAGTTGAATTTTGGCCCACGGAGCTCTTTCGTGTTGCTACAGTGACCTCAGGATCCCTCTAGCCTTGAAACAGTGTTCTTGGGGTTTCTCTGGAGTGCCAACAAGGAAATCAAGGCTCCTTTCATGTGTGATGTGCAACACGGAATTGCTCTGCACGCAGTGCAGGGGAATCGGGCCTCATCTCGCGGCGAGGTGGAAGTCTCATGGTTTTTCTCGAGTTGCGGCGGGAACCTGGGGTATATTCTCGAGTTACGACGGGGATGGCCCTTCCACCCACGTGTTTGTTCAGCCACGTCAGGACTCCTGCCTAGTTGCGATGGACAACTCTGGATTCTCCTCGAGGCTTGGCAGGGCAATTGGGACGCCTCTCCAGCTGAGGCGGGAGACCAAGTGTCCCTTTCCAAGTGCCACAGGAATCCTGGGACTCCTATCAAGTTTCACGAGGAGTCAGGCATCGTCTCCTTTGGAGGCACTGATCTCCGCGTACCTCTGGAGTTTTCAAAGGATGTGAGGCTATCGGTCGCGATGAGGTGGGGAACTAAGTCTTTCTCTGTGCTTTCCACAGGGGATTCAGACATCCTTTTGTCCTGGGAGATGCAAGACGAGCCTGCATTGAAGTCACTGCAGGGATATCCGGCCTTATTTCGAGTCAGGGCATCGCGGTGTCCATTCCACTTGAGGCCGCAAACTCAGGGTCCCTCTCACATACCTAGAGCTGAGAGAAGCCTCCTCTTGAGGTGCTTGTGGTAAGGTGGTATTCCTCTGGAGACGAATCCAGGGACTGACCTGTCTTTTCGAGTTGATTTTTGGTCCACAGAGTTCTTTCGTGTTGCTACAGTGACCTCAGGATCCCTCTATCCTTGAAACAGTGTTCTTGGGGTTTCTCTGGAGTGCCATCAAGGAAATCAAGGCTCCTTTCATGTGTGATGTGCAAGACGGAATTGCTCTGCACGCAGTACAGGGGAATCGGGCCTCATCTCGCATCGAGGGGGAAGTCTCATGGTTTTTCTCGAGTTGCGGCGGGAACCTGGGGTATATTCTCGAGTTACGACGGGGATGGCCCTTCCACCCACGTGTTTGTTCAGCCACGTCAGGACTCCTGCCTAGTTGCGATGGACAACTCTGGATTCTCCTCGAGGCTTTGCAGGGCAATTGGGACGCCTCTCCAGCTGAGGCGGGAGACCAAGTGTCCCTTTCCAAGTGCCACAGGAATCCTGGGACTCCTATCAAGTTTCACGAGGAGTCAGGCATCGTCTCCTTTGGAGGCACTGATCTCCGCGTACCTCTGGAGTTTTCAAAGGATGTGAGGCCTGCGGTCGCGATGAGGTGGGGAACTAGGTGTTTCTCTGTGGTCTCCACAGGGGATTCAGACATCCTTTCTTCTTGGGAGATGCAAGACGAGCCTGCATTCAAGTCACTGCAGGGATATCCGGCCTTATTTCGAGTCAGGGCATCGCGGTGTCCATTCCACTTGAGGCCGCAAACTCAGGGTCCCTCTCACATACCTAGAGCTGAGAGAAGCCTCCTCTTGAGGTGCTTGTGGTAAGGTGGTATTCCTCTGGAGTCGAAGCCAGGGACTAACTTCTCATCTCGAGTTGAATTTTGGCCCACGGAGCTCTTTCGTGTTGCTACAGTGACCTCAGGATCCCTCTAGCCTTGAAACAGTGTTCTTGGGGTTTCTCTGGAGTGCCAACAAGGAAATCAAGGCTCCTTTCATGTGTGATGTGCAACACGGAATTGCTCTGCACGCAGTGCAGGGGAATCGGGCCTCATCTCGCGGCGAGGGGGAAGTCTCATGGTTTTTCTCGAGTTGCGGCGGGAACCTGGGGTATATTCTCGAGTTACGACGGGGATGGCCCTTCCACCCACGTGTTTGTTCAGCCACGTCAGGACTCCTGCCTAGTTGCGATGGACAACTCTGGATTCTCCTCGAGGCTTTGCAGGGCAATTGGGACGCCTCTCCAGCTGAGGCGGGAGACCAAGTGTCCCTTTCCAAGTGCCACAGGAATCCTGGGACTCCTATCAAGTTTCACGAGGAGTCAGGCATCGTCTCCTTTGGAGGCACTGATCTCCGCGTACCTCTGGAGTTTTCAAAGGATGTGAGGCTATCGGTCGCGATGAGGTGGGGAACTAAGTCTTTCTCTGTGCTTTCCACAGGGGATTCAGACATCCTTTCGTCCTGGGAGATGCAAGACGAGCCTGCATTGAAGTCACTGCAGGGATATCCGGCCTTATTTCGAGTCAGGGCATCGCGGTGTCCATTCCACTTGAGGCCGCAAACTCAGGGTCCCTCTCACATACCTAGAGCTGAGAGAAGCCTCCTCTTGAGGTGCTTGTGGTAAGGTGGTATTCCTCTGGAGACGAATCCAGGGACTGACCTGTCTTTTCGAGTTGATTTTTGGTCCACAGAGTTCTTTCGTGTTGCTACAGTGACCTCAGGATCCCTCTATCCTTGAAACAGTGTTCTTGGGGTTTCTCTGGAGTGCCATCAAGGAAATCAAGGCTCATTTCATGTGTGATGTGCAACACGGAATTGCTCTGCACGCAGTGCAGGGGAATCGGGCCTCATCTCGCGGCGAGGGGGAAGTCTCATGGTTTTTCTCGAGTTGCGGCGGGAACCTGGGGTATATTCTCGAGTTACGACGGGGATGGCCCTTCCACACACGTGTTTCTTCAGCGACGTCAGGACTCCTGCCTAGTTGCGAGGGACAACTCTGGATTCTCCTCGAGGCTTGGCAGGGCAATTGGGACGCCTCTCCAGCTGAGGCGGGAGACCAAGTGTCCCTTTCCAAGTGCCACAGGAATCCTGGGACTCCTATCAAGTTTCACGAGGAGTCAGGCATCGTCTCCTTTGGAGGCACTGATCTCCGCGTACCTCTGGAGTTTTCAAAGGATGTGAGGCTATCGGTCGCGATGAGGTGGGGAACTAAGTCTTTCTCTGTGCTTTCCACAGGGGATTCAGACATCCTTTCGTCCTGGGAGATGCAAGACGAGCCTGCATTGAAGTCACTGCAGGGATATCCGGCCTTATTTCGAGTCAGGGCATCGCGGTGTCCATTCCACTTGAGGCCGCAAACTCAGGGTCCCTCTCACATACCTAGAGCTGAGAGAAGCCTCCTCTTGAGGTGCTTGTGGTAAGGTGGTATTCCTCTGGAGACGAATCCAGGGACTGACCTGTCTTTTCGAGTTGATTTTTGGTCCACAGAGTTCTTTCGTGTTGCTACAGTGACCTCAGGATCCCTCTATCCTTGAAACAGTGTTCTTGGGGTTTCTCTGGAGTGCCATCAAGGAAATCAAGGCTCATTTCATGTGTGATGTGCAACACGGAATTGCTCTGCACGCAGTGCAGGGGAATCGGGCCTCATCTCGCGGCGAGGGGGAAGTCTCATGGTTTTTCTCGAGTTGCGGCGGGAACCTGGGGTATATTCTCGAGTTACGACGGGGATGGCCCTTCCACACACGTGTTTCTTCAGCGACGTCAGGACTCCTGCCTAGTTGCGAGGGACAACTCTGGATTCTCCTCGAGGCTTGGCAGGGCAATTGGGACGCCTCTCCAGCTGAGGCGGGAGACCAAGTGTCCCTTTCCAAGTGCCACAGGAATCCTGGGACTCCTATCAAGTTTCACGAGGAGTCAGGCATCGTCTCCTTTGGAGGCACTGATCTCCGCGTACCTCTGGGGTTTTCAAAGGATGTGAGGCTATCGGTCGCGATGAGGTGGGGAACTAAGTCTTTCTCTGTGCTTTCCACAGGGGATTCAGACATCCTTTCGTCCTGGGAGATGCAAGACGAGCCTGCATTCAAGTCACTGCAGGGATATCCGGCATTATTTCGAGTCAGGGCATCGCGGTGTCCATTCCACTTGAGGCCGCAAACTCAGGATCCCTCTCACATACCTAGAGCTGAGAGAAGCCTCCTCTTGAGGTGCTTGTGGTAAGGTGGTATTCCTCAGAAGTCCAAGCCAGGGACTAACCTCTCATCTCGTGTTGATTCTTGGTCCACGGAGCTCTTTCGTGTTGCTACAGTGACCTCAGGATCCCTCTAGCCTTGAAACAGTGTTCTTGGGGTTTCTCTGGAGTGCCATGAAGGAAATCAAGGCTCCTTTCATGTGTGATGTGCAACACGGAATTGCTCTGCACGCAGTGCAGGGGAATCGGGCCTCATCTCGTGGCGAGGGGGAAGTCTCATGGTTTTTCTCGAGTTGCGGCGGGAACCTGGGGTATATTCTCGAGTTACGACGGGGATGGCCCTTCCACACACGTGATTCTTCAGCGACGTCAGGACTCCTGCCTAGTTGCGAGGGACAACTCGGGATTCTCCTCGAGGCTTTGCAGGGCAATTGGGATGCCTCTCCAGCTGAGACGGGAGACCAAGGGTCCCTTTCCACATGCCACAGGAATCCTGGGTCTCCTATCAAGTTTCACGAGGAGTCAGGCATCGTCTCCTTTGGAGGCACTGATCTCCGCGTACTTCTGGAGTTTTCAAAGGATGTGAGGCTATCGGTCGCGATGAGGTTGGGAACTAAGTCTTTCTCTGTGGTCTCCACAGGGGATTCAGACACCCTTTCGTCTTGGGAGATGCAAGACGAGCCTGAATTCCAGTCACTGCAGGGATATCCAGCCTTATTTCGCGTCAGGGCATCGCGGTGTCCATTCCACTTGAGGCTGCAAACTCAGGGTCCCTCTCACATACCTAGAGCTGAGAGAAGCCTCCTCTTGAGGTGCTTGTGGTAAGGTGGTATTCCTCTGGAGTCGAAGCCAGGGACTAACCTCTCATCTCGAATTGATTTTTGGCCCCCGGAGCTCTTTCGTGTTGCTACAGTGACCTCAGGATCCCTCTAGCCTTGAAACAGTGTTCTTGGGGTTTCTCTGGAGTGCCATGAAGGAAATCAAGGCTCCTTTCATGTGTGATGTGCAACACGGAATTGCTCTGCACGCAGTGCAGGGGAATCGGGCCTCATCTCGCGGCGAGGGGGAAGTCTCATGGTTTTTCTCGAGTTGCGGCGGGAACCTGGGGTATATTCTCGAGTTACGACGGGGATGGCCCTTCCACCCACGTGTTTCTTCAGCGACGTCAGGACTCCTGCCTAGTTGCGAGGGACAACTCTGGATTCTCCTCGAGGCTTGGCAGGGCAATAGGGACGCCTCTCCAGCTGAGGCGGGAGACCAAGTGTCCCTTTCCAAGTGCCACAGGTATCCTGGGACTCCTATCAAGTTTCACGAGGAGTCAGGCATCGTCTCCTTTGGAGGCACTGATCTCCGCGTACCTCTGGAGTTTTCAAAGGATGTGAGGCTATCGGTCGCGATGAGGTGGGGAACTAAGTCTTTCTCTGTGCTTTCCACAGGGGATTCAGACATCCTTTCGTCCTGGGAGATGCAAGACGAGCCTGCATTGAAGTCACTGCAGGGATATCCGGCCTTATTTGGAGTCAGGGCATCGCGGTGTCCATTCCACTTGAGGCCGCAAACTCAGGGTCCCTCTCACATACCTAGAGCTGAGAGAAGCCTCCTCTTGAGGTGCTTGTGGTAAGGTGGTATTCCTCTGGAGACGAATCCAGGGACTAACCTCTCTTTTCAAGTTGATTTTTGGTCCACAGAGTTCTTTCGTGTTGCTACAGTGACCTCAGGATCCCTCTATCCTTGAAACAGTGTTCTTGGGGTTTCTCTGGAGTGCCATCAAGGAAATCAAGGCTCCTTTCATGTGTGATGTGCAAGACGGAATTGCTCTGCTCGCAGTACAGGGGAATCGGGCCTCATCTCGCATCGAGGGGGAAGTCTCATGGTTTTTCTCGAGTTGCGGCGGGAACCTGGGGTATATTCTCGAGTGACGACGGGGATGGCCCTTCCACACACGTGTTTGTTCAGCCACGTCAGGACTCCTGCCTAGTTGCGAGGGACAACTCGGGATTCTCCTCGAGGCTTGGCAGGGCAATTGGAACGCCTCTCCAGCTGAGGCAGGAGATCAAGGGTCCCTTTCCACGTGCCACAAGAATCCTGGGACTCCTATCAAGTTTCACGAGGAGTCAGGCATCGTCTCCTTTGGAGGCACTGATCTCCGCGTACCTCTGGAGTTTTCAAAGGATGTGAGGCCTCCGGTCGCGATGAGGTGGGGAACTAGGTGTTTCTCTGTGGTCTCCACAGGGGATTCAGACATCCTTTCTTCTTGGGAGATGCAAGACGAGCCTGCATTCAAGTCACTGCAGGGATATCCGGCCTTATTTCGCGTCAGGGCATCGCGGTGTCCATTCCACTTGAGGCCGCAAACTCAGGGTCCCTCTCACATACCTAGAGCTGAGAGAAGCCTCCTCTTGAGGTGCTTGTGGTAAGGTGGTATTCCTCAGGAGTCGAAGCCAGGGACTAACCTCTCATCTCGTGTTGATTCTTGGTCCACGGAGCTCTTTCGTGTTGCTACAGTGACCTCAGGATCCCTCTAGCCTTGAAACAGTGTTCTTGGGGTTTCTCTGGAGTGCCATCAAGGAAATCAAGGCTCCTTTCATGTGTGATGTGCAACACGGAATTGCTCTGCACGCAGTGCATGGGAATCGGGCCTCATCTCGCGGCGAGGGGGAAGTCTCATGGTTTTTCTTGAGTTGCGGCGGGAACCTGGGGTATATTCTCGAGTTACGACGGGGATGGCCCTTCCACCCACGTGTTTCTTCAGCGACGTCAGGATTCCTGCCTAGTTGCGAGGGACAACTCGGGATTCTCCTCGAGGCTTTGCAGGGCAATTGGGACGCCTCTCCAGCTGAGACGGGAGACCAAGGGTCCCTTTCCACGTGCCACAGGAATCCTGGGTCTCCTATCAAGTTTCACGAGGAGTCAGGCATCGTCTCCTTTGGAGGCACTGATCTCCGCATACCTCTGGAGTTTTCAAAGGATTTGAGGCCTCCTGTCGCGATGAGGTGGGGAACTAGGTCTTTCTCTGTGGTCTCCACAGGGGATTCAGACACCCTTTCGTCTTGGGAGATGCAAGACGAGCCTGCATTCCAGTCACTGCAGGGATATCCGGCCTTATTTCGAGTCAGGGCATCGCGGTGTCCATTCCACTTGAGGCTGCAAACTCAGGGTCCCTCTCACATACCTAGAGCTGAGAGAAGCTTCCTTTTGAGGTGCTTGTGGTAAGGTGGTATTCCTCTGGAGTGGAAGCCAGGGACTAACCTCTCATCTCGAGTTGATTTTTGGTCCACGGAGCTCTTTCGTGTTGCTACAGTGACCTCAGGATCCCTCTAGCCTTGAAACAGTGTTCTTGGGGTTTCTCTGGAGTGCCATCAAGGAAATCAAGGCTCCTTTCATGTGTGATGTGCAACACAGAATTGCTCTGCACGCAGTGCAGGGGAATCGGGCCTCATCTCGCGGCGAAGGGGAAGTCTCATGGTTTTTCTCGAGTTGCGGCGGGAACCTGGGGTATATTCTCGAGTTACGACGGGGATGGCCCTTCCACCCACGTGTTTCTTCAGCGACGTCAGGACTCCTGCCTAGTTGCGAGGGACAACTCTGGATTCTCCTCGAGGCTTGACAGGGCAATTGGGACGCCTCTCCAGCTGAGGCGGGAGACCAAGTGTCCCTTTACAAATGCCACAGGTATCCTGGGACTCCTATCAAGTTTCACGAGGAGTCAGGCATCGTCTCCTTTGGAGGCACTGATCTCCGCGTACTTCTGGAGTTTTCAAAGGATGTGAGGCTATCGGTCGCGATGAGGTTGGGAACTAAGTCTTTCTCTGTGCTTTCCACAGGGGATTCAGACATCCTTTCGTCCTGGGAGATGCAAGACGAGCCTGCATTGAAGTCACTGCAGGGATATCCGGCCTTATTTCGAGTCAGGGCATCGCGGTGTCCATTCCACTTGAGGCCGCAAACTCAGGGTCCCTCTCACATACCTAGAGCTGAGAGAAGCCTCCTCTTGAGGTGCTTGTGGAAAGGTGGTATTCCTCTGGAGTCGAATCCAGGGACTAACCTCTCTTTTCGAGTTGATTTTTGGTCCACAGAGTTCTTTCGTGTTGCTACAGTGACCTCAGGATCCCTCTATCCTTGAAACATTGTTCTTGGGGTTTCTCTGGAGTGCCATCAAGGAAATCAAGGCTCCTTTCATGTGTGATGTGCAAGACGGAATTGCCTTGCACGCAGTACAGGGGAATCGGGCCTCATCTCGCATCGAGGGGGAAGTCTCATGGTTTTTCTCAAGTTGCGGCGGGAACCTGGGGTATATTCTCGAGTTACGACGGGGATGGCCCTTCCACCCACGTGTTTGTTCAGCCACGTCAGGACTCCTGCCTAGTTGCGAGGGACAACTCGGGATTCTCCTCGAGGCTTGGCAGGGCAATTGGAACGCCTCTCCAGCTGAGGCGGGAGACCAAGGGTCCCTTTCCACGTGCCACAAGAATCCTGGGACTCCTAACAAGTTTCACGAGGAGTCAGGCATCGTCTCCTTTGGAGGCACTGATCTCCGCGTACCTCTGGAGTTTTCAAAGGATGTGAGGCCTGCGGTCGCGATGAGGTGGGGAACTAGGTGTTTCTCTGTGGTCTCCACAGGGGATTCAGACATCCTTTCTTCTTGGGAGATGCAAGACGAGCCTGCATTCAAGTCACTGCAGGCATATCCGGCCTTATTTCGAGTCAGGGCATCGCGGTGTCCATTTCACTTGAGGCCACAAACTCAGGATCCCGCTCACATACCTAGAGCTGAGAGAAGCCTCCTCTTGAGGTGCTTGTGGTAAGGTGGTATTCCTCAGGAGTCGACGCCAGGGACTAACCTCTCATCTCGTGTTGATTCTTGGTCCACGGAGCTCTTTCGTGTTGCTACAGTGACCTCAGGATCCCTCTAGCCTTGAAACAGTGTTCTTGGGGTTTCTCTGGAGTGCCATCAAGGAAATCAAGGCTCCTTTCATGTGTGATGTGCAACACGGAATTGCTCTGCACGCAGTGCAGGGGAATCGGGCCTCATCTCTCGGCGAGGGGGAAGTCTCATGGTTTTTCTCGAGGTGCGGCGGGAACCTGGGGTATATTCTCGAGTTACGACGGGGATGGCCCTTCCACCCACGTGTTTCTTCAGCGACGTCAGGACTCCTGCCTAGTTGCGAGGGACAACTCGGGATTCTCCTCGAGGCTTTGCAGGGCAATTGGGACGCCTCTCCAGCTGAGACGGGAGACCAAGTGTCCCTTTCCACGTGCCACAGGAATCCTGGGTCTCCTATCAAGTTTCACGAGGAGTCAGGCATCGTCTCCTTTGGAGGCACTGATCTCCGCATACCTCTGGAGTTTTCAAAGGATTTGAGGCCTCCTGTCGCGATGAGGTGGGGAACTAGGTCTTTCTCTGTGGTCTCCACAGGGGATTCAGACACCCTTTCGTCTTGGGAGATGTAAGACGAGCCTGCATTCCAGTCACTGCAGGGATATCCGGCCTTATTTCGAGTCAGGGCATCGCGGTGTCCATTCCACTTGAGGCCGCAAACTCAGGGTCCCTCTCACATACCTAGAGCTGAGAGAAGCCTCCTCTTGAGGTGCTTGTGGTAAGGTGGTATTCCTCTGGAGTCGAAGCCAGGGACTAACCTCTCATCTCGAGTTGATTTTTGGTCCACGGAGCTCTTTCGTGTTGCTACAGTGACCTCAGGATCCCTCTAGCCTTGAAACAGTGTTCTTGGGGTTTCTCTGGAGTGCCATGAAGGAAATCAAGGCTCCTTTCATGTGTGATGTGCAACACAGAATTGCTCTGCAGGCAATGCAGGGGAATCGGGCCTCATCTCGCGGCGAGGGGGAAGTCTCATGGTTTTTCTCGAGTTGCGGCGGGAACCTGGGGTATATTCTCGAGTTACGACGGGGATGGCCCTTCCACACACGTGTTTGTTCAGCCACGTCAGGACTCCTGCCTAGTTGCGAGGGACAACTCGGGATTCTCCTCGAGGCTTGGCACGGCAATTGGAACGCCTCTCCAGCTGAGGCGGGAGATCAAGGGTCCCTTTCCACGTGCCACAAGAATCCTGGGACTCCTATCAAGTTTCAGGAGGAGTCAGGCATCGTCTCCTTTGGAGGCACTGATCTCCGCGTACCTCTGGAGTTTTCAAAGGATGTGAGGCCTCCGGTCGCGATGAGGTGGGGAACCAGGTGTTTCTCTGTGGTCTCCACAGGGGATTCAGACATCCTTTCTTCTTGGGAGATGCAAGACGATCCTGCATTCAAGTCACTGCAGGGATATCCGGCCTTATTTTGATTCAGGGCATCGCGGTGTCAAATTCACTTGAGGCCGCAAACTCAGGGTCCCTCTCACATACCTAGAGCTGAGAGAAGCCTCCTCTTGAGGTGCTTGTGGTAAGGTGGTATTCCTCAGGAGTCGAAGCCAGGGACTAACCTCTCATCTCGAGTTGATTTTTGGCGCACGGAGCTCTTTCGTGTTGCTACAGTGACCTCAGGATCCCTCTAGCCTTGAAACAGTGTTCTTGGGGTTTCTCTGGAGTGCCATCAAGGAAATCAAGGCTCCTTTCATGTGTGATGTGCAACACGGAATTGCTCTGCACGCAGTGCAGGGGAATCGGGCCTCATCTCGCGGCGAGGGGGAAGTCTCATGGTTTTTCTCGAGTTGCGGCGGGAACCTGGGGTATATTCTCGAGTTACGACGGGGATGGCCCTTCCACACACGTGTTTGTTCAGCCACGTCAGGACTCTTGCCTAGTTGCGAGACACAACTCGGGATTCTCCTCGAGGCTTGGCAAGGCAATTGGGACGCCTCTCCAGCTGAGACGGGAGACCAAGTGTCCCTTTCCACGTGCCACAGGAATCCTGGGACTCCTATCAAGTTTCACGAGGAGTCAGGCATCGTCTCCTTTGGAGGCACTGATCTCCGCGTACCTCTGGAGTTTTCAAAGGATGTGAGGCCTCCGGTCGCGATGAGGTGGGGAACTAGGTCTTTCTCTGTGGTCTCCACAGGGGATTCAGACATCCTTTCATCTTGGCAGATGCAAGACGAGCCTGCATTCAAGTCACTGAAGGGATATCCAGCCTTATTTCGCGTCAAGGCATCGCGGTGTCCATTCCACTTGAGGCCGCAAACTCAGGGTCCCTCTCACATACCTAGAGCTGAGAGAAGCCTCCTCTTGAGGTGCTTGTGGTAAGGTGGTATTCCTCTGGAGTCGAAGCCAGGGACTAACCTCTCATCTCGAGTTGATTTTTGGCCCACGGAGCTCTTTCGTGTTGCTACAGTGACCTCAGGATCCCTCTAGCCTTGAAACAGTGTTCTTGGGGTTTCTCTGGAGTGCCATCAAGGAAATCAAGGCTCCTTTCATGTGTGATGTGCAAGACGGAATTGCTCTGCACGCAGTGCATTGGAATCGGGCCTCATCTCGCGGCGAGGGGGAAGTCTCATGGTTTTTCTCGAGTTGCGGCGGGAACCTGGGGTATATTCTCGAGTTACGACGGGGATGGCCCTTCCACCCACGTGTTTCTTCAGCGACGTCAGGACTCCTGCCTAGTTGCGAGGGACAACTCTGGATTCTCCTCGAGGCTTGACAGGGCAATTGGGACGCCTCTCCAGCTGAGGCGGGAGACCAAGTGTCCCTTTACAAATGCCACAGGTATCCTGGGACTCCTATCAAGTTTCACGAGGAGTCAGGCATCGTCTCCTTTGGAGGCACTGATCTCCGCGTACCTCTGGAGTTTTCAAAGGATGTGAGGCTATCGGTCGCGATGAGGTTGGGAACTAAGTCTTTCTCTGTGCTTTCCACAGGGGATTCAGACATCCTTTCGTCCTGGGAGATGCAAGACGAGCCTGCATTGAAGTCACTGCAGGGATATCCGGCCTTATTTCGAGTCAGGGCATCGCGGTGTCCATTCCACTTGAGGCCGCAAACTCAGGGTCCCTCTCACATACCTAGAGCTGAGAGAAGCCTCCTCTTGAGGTGCTTGTGGTAAGGTGGTATTCCTCTGGAGTCGAATCCAGGGACTAACCTCTCTTTTCGAGTTGATTTTTGGTCCACAGAGTTCTTTCGTGTTGCTACAGTGACCTCAGGATCCCTCTATCCTTGAAACATTGTTCTTGGGGTTTCTCTGGAGTGCCATCAAGGAAATCAAGGCTCCTTTCATGTGTGATGTGCAAGACGGAATTGCCTTGCACGCAGTACAGGGGAATCGGGCCTCATCTCGCATCGAGGGGGAAGTCTCATGGTTTTTCTCAAGTTGCGGCGGGAACCTGGGGTATATTCTCGAGTTACGACGGGGATGGCCCTTCCACCCACGTGTTTGTTCAGCCACGTCAGGACTCCTGCCTAGTTGCGAGGGACAACTCGGGATTCTCCTCGAGGCTTGGCAGGGCAATTGGAACGCCTCTCCAGCTGAGGCGGGAGACCAAGGGTCCCTTTCCACGTGCCACAAGAATCCTGGGACTCCTATCAAGTTTCACGAGGAGTCAGGCATCGTCTCCTTTGGAGGCACTGATCTCCGCGTACCTCTGGAGTTTTCAAAGGATGTGAGGCCTGCGGTCGCGATGAGGTGGGGAACTAGGTGTTTCTCTGTGGTCTCCACAGGGGATTCAGACATCCTTTCTTCTTGGGAGATGCAAGACGAGCCTGCATTCAAGTCACTGCAGGCATATCCGGCCTTATTTCGAGTCAGGGCATCGCGGTGTCCATTTCACTTGAGGCCACAAACTCAGGATCCCGCTCACATACCTAGAGCTGAGAGAAGCCTCCTCTTGAGGTGCTTGTGGTAAGGTGGTATTCCTCAGGAGTCGACGCCAGGGACTAACCTCTCATCTCGTGTTGATTCTTGGTCCACGGAGCTCTTTCGTGTTGCTACAGTGACCTCAGGATCCCTCTAGCCTTGAAACAGTGTTCTTGGGGTTTCTCTGGAGTGCCATCAAGGAAATCAAGGCTCCTTTCATGTGTGATGTGCAACACGGAATTGCTCTGCACGCAGTGCAGGGGAATCGGGCCTCATCTCTCGGCGAGGGGGAAGTCTCATGGTTTTTCTCGAGGTGCGGCGGGAACCTGGGGTATATTCTCGAGTTACGACGGGGATGGCCCTTCCACCCACGTGTTTCTTCAGCGACGTCAGGACTCCTGCCTAGTTGCGAGGGACAACTCGGGATTCTCCTCGAGGCTTTGCAGGGCAATTGGGACGCCTCTCCAGCTGAGACGGGAGACCAAGTGTCCCTTTCCACGTGCCACAGGAATCCTGGGTCTCCTATCAAGTTTCACGAGGAGTCAGGCATCGTCTCCTTTGGAGGCACTGATCTCCGCATACCTCTGGAGTTTTCAAAGGATTTGAGGCCTCCTGTCGCGATGAGGTGGGGAACTAGGTCTTTCTCTGTGGTCTCCACAGGGGATTCAGACACCCTTTCGTCTTGGGAGATGTAAGACGAGCCTGCATTCCAGTCACTGCAGGGATATCCGGCCTTATTTCGAGTCAGGGCATCGCGGTGTCCATTCCACTTGAGGCCGCAAACTCAGGGTCCCTCTCACATACCTAGAGCTGAGAGAAGCCTCCTCTTGAGGTGCTTGTGGTAAGGTGGTATTCCTCTGGAGTCGAAGCCAGGGACTAACCTCTCATCTCGAGTTGATTTTTGGTCCACGGAGCTCTTTCGTGTTGCTACAGTGACCTCAGGATCCCTCTAGCCTTGAAACAGTGTTCTTGGGGTTTCTCTGGAGTGCCATGAAGGAAATCAAGGCTCCTTTCATGTGTGATGTGCAACACAGAATTGCTCTGCAGGCAATGCAGGGGAATCGGGCCTCATCTCGCGGCGAGGGGGAAGTCTCATGGTTTTTCTCGAGTTGCGGCGGGAACCTGGGGTATATTCTCGAGTTACGACGGGGATGGCCCTTCCACACACGTGTTTGTTCAGCCACGTCAGGACTCCTGCCTAGTTGCGAGGGACAACTCGGGATTCTCCTCGAGGCTTGGCACGGCAATTGGAACGCCTCTCCAGCTGAGGCGGGAGATCAAGGGTCCCTTTCCACGTGCCACAAGAATCCTGGGACTCCTATCAAGTTTCAGGAGGAGTCAGGCATCGTCTCCTTTGGAGGCACTGATCTCCGCGTACCTCTGGAGTTTTCAAAGGATGTGAGGCCTCCGGTCGCGATGAGGTGGGGAACCAGGTGTTTCTCTGTGGTCTCCACAGGGGATTCAGACATCCTTTCTTCTTGGGAGATGCAAGACGATCCTGCATTCAAGTCACTGCAGGGATATCCGGCCTTATTTTGATTCAGGGCATCGCGGTGTCAAATTCACTTGAGGCCGCAAACTCAGGGTCCCTCTCACATACCTAGAGCTGAGAGAAGCCTCCTCTTGAGGTGCTTGTGGTAAGGTGGTATTCCTCAGGAGTCGAAGCCAGGGACTAACCTCTCATCTCGAGTTGATTTTTGGCGCACGGAGCTCTTTCGTGTTGCTATAGTGACCTCAGGATCCCTCTAGCCTTGAAACAGTGTTCTTGGGGTTTCTCTGGAGTGCCATCAAGGAAATCAAGGCTCCTTTCATGTGTGATGTGCAACACGGAATTGCTCTGCACGCAGTGCAGGGGAATCGGGCCTCATCTCGCGGCGAGGGGGAAGTCTCATGGTTTTTCTCGAGTTGCGGCGGGAACCTGGGGTATATTCTCGAGTTACGACGGGGATGGCCCTTCCACCCACGTGTTTCTTCAGCGACATCAGGACTCCTGCCTAGTTACGAGGGACAACTCGGGATTCTCCTCGAGGCTTTGCAGGGCAATTGGGACGCCTCTCCAGCTGAGACGGGAGACCAAGGGTCCCTTTCCACGTGCCACAGGAATCCTGGGTCTCCTATCAAGTTTCACGAGTAGTCAGGCATCGTCTCCTTTGGAGGCACTGATCTCCGCGTACCTCTGGAGTTTTCAAAGAATGTGAGGCCTCCGGTCGCGATGAGGTGGGGAACTAGGTGTTTCTCTGTGGTCTCCACAGGGGATTCAGACATCCTTTCGTCTTGGGAGCTGCAAGACGAGCCTGCATTCAAGTCACTGCAGGGATATCCGGCCTTATTTCGAGTCAGGGCATCGCGGTGTCCATTCCACTTGAGGCCGCAAACTCAGGGTCCCTCTCACATACCTAGAGCTGAGAGAAGCCTTCTCTTGAGGTGCTTGTGGTAAGGTGGTATTCCTCTGGAGTCGAAGCCAGGGACTAACCTCTCATCTCGAGTTGATTTTTGGTCCACGGAGCTCTTTCGTGTTGCTACAGTGACCTCAGGATCCCTCTAGCCTTGAAACAGTGTTCTTGGGGTTTCTCTGGAGTGCCATGAAGGAAATCAAGGCTCCTTTCATGTGTGATGTGCAACACAGAATTGCTCTGCAGGCAGTGCAGGGGAATCAGGCCTCATCTCGCGGCGAGGGGGAAATCTCATGGTTTTTCTCGAGTTGCGGCGGGAACCTGGGGTATATTCTCGAGTTACGACGGGGATGGCCCTTCCACCCACGTGTTTCTTCAGCGACGTCAGGACTCCTGCCTAGTTGCGAGGGACAACTCTGGATTCTCCTCGAGGCTTGGCAGGGCAATTGGGACGCCTCTCCAGCTGAGGCGGGAGACCAAGTGTCCCTTTCCAAGTGCCACAGGAATCCTGGGACTCCTATCAAGTTTCACGAGGAGTCAGGCATCGTCTCCTTTGGAGGCACTGATCTCCGCGTACCTCTGGGGTTTTCAAAGGATGTGAGGCTATTGGTCGCGATGAGGTGGGGAACTAAGTCTTTCTCTGTGCTTTCCACAGGGGATTGAGACATCCTTTCGTCCTGGGAGATGCAAGACGAGCCTGCATTCAAGTCACTGCAGGGATATCCGGCATTATTTCGAGTCAGGGCATCGCGGTGTCCATTCCACTTGAGGCCGCAAACTCAGGATCCCTCTCACATACCTAGAGCTGAGAGAAGCCTCCTCTTGAGGTGCTTGTGGTAAGGTGGTATTCCTCAGAAGTCGAAGCCAGGGACTAACCTCTCATCTCGTGTTGATTCTTGGTCCACGGAGCTCTTTCGTGTTGCTACAGTGACCTCAGGATCCCTCTAGCCTTGAAACAGTGTTCTTGGGGTTTCTCTGGAGTGCCATCAAGGAAATCAAGGTTCCTTTCATGTGTGATGTGCAACACGGAATTGCTCCGCACGCAGTGCAGGGGAATCGGGCCTCATCTCGCGGCGAGGGGGATGTCTCATGGTTTTTCTCGAGTTGCGGCGGGAACCTGGGGTATATTCTCGAGTTACGACGGGGCTGGCCCTTCCACACACGTGTGTGTTCAGCCATGTCAGGACTCCTGCCTAGTTGCGAGGGACAACTCGGGATTCTCCTCGAGGCTTTGCAGGGCAAATGGGACGCCTCTCCAGCTGAGACGGGAGACCAAGTGTCCCTTTCCACGTGCCACAGGAATCCTGGGTCTCCTATCAAGTTTCACGAGGAGTCAGGCATCGTCTCCTTTGGAGGCACTGATCTCCGCATACCTCTGGAGTTTTCAAAGAATTTGAGGCCTCCTGTCGCGATGAGGTGGGGAACTAGGTCTTTCTCTGTGGTCTCCACAGGGGATTCAGACACCCTTTCGTCTTGGGAGATGCAAGACGAGCCTGCATTCCAGTCACTGCAGGGATATCCGGCCTTATTTCGAGTCAGGGCATCGCGGTGTCCATTCCACTTGACGCCGCAAACTCAGGGTCCCTCTCACATACCTAGAGCTGAGAGAAGCCTCCTCTTGAGGTGCTTGTGGTAAGGTGGTATTCCTCTGGAGTCGAAGCCAGGGACTAACCTCTCATCTCGAGTTGATTTTTGGTCCACGGAGCTCTTTCGTGTTGCTACAGTGACCTCAGGATCCCTCTAGCCTTGAAACAGTGTTCTTGGGGTTTCTCTGGAGTGCCATCAAGGAAATCAAGGCTCCTTTCATGTGTGATGTGCAACACAGAATTGCTCTGCAGGCAGTGCAGGGGAATCGGGCCTCATCTCGCGGCGAGGGGGAAGTCTCATTGTTTTTCTCGAGTTGCGGCGGGAACCTGGGGTATATTTTCGAGTTACGACGGGGATGGCCCTTCCACACACGTGTGTGTTCAGCCACGTCAGGACTCTTGCCTAGTTGCGAGACACAACTCGGGATTCTCCTCGAGGCTTGGCAGGGCAATTGGGACGCCTCTCCAGCTGAGGCGGGAGACCAAGGGTCCCTTTCCACGTGCCACAGGAATCCTGGGACTCCTATCAAGTTTCACGAGGAGTCAGGCATCGTCTCCTTTGGAGGCACTGATCTCCGCGTACCTCTGGAGTTTTCAAAGGATGTGAGGCCTCCGGTTGCGATGAGGTGGGGAACTAGGTCTTTCTCTGTGGTCTCCACAGGGGATTCAGACATCCTTTCATCTTGGGAGATGCAAGACGAGCCTGCATTCAAGTCACTGCAGGGATATCCAGCCTTATTTCGCGTCAGGGCATCGCGGTGTCCATTCCACTTGAGGCCGCAAACTCAGGGACCCTCTCACATACCTAGAGCTGAGAGAAGCCTCCTCTTGAGGTGCTTGTGGTAATGTGGTATTCCTCTGGAGTCGAAGCCAGGGACTAACCTCTCATCTCGAGTTGAATTTTGGCCCACGGAGCTCTTTCGTGTTGCTACAGTGACCTCAGGATCCCTCTATCCTTGAAACAGTGTTCTTGGGGTTTCTCTGGAGTGCCATCAAGGAAATCAAGGCTCCTTTCATGTGTGATGTGCAAGACGGAATTGCTCTGCACGCAGTACAGGGGAATCGGGCCTCATCTCGGATCGAGGGGGAAGTCTCATGGTTTTTCTCGAGTTGCGGCGGGAACCTGGGGTATATTCTCGAGTTACGATGGGGATGGCCCTTCCACCCACGTGTTTGTTCAGCCACGTCAGGACTCCTGCCTAGTTGCGAAGGACAACTCGGGATTCTCCTCGAGGCTTGGCAGGGCAATTGGAACGCCTCTCCAGCTGAGGCGGGAGACCAAGGGTCCCTTTCCACGTGCCACAAGAATCCTGGGACTCCTATCAAGTTTCTCGAGGAGTCAGGCATCGTCTCCTTTGGAGGCACTGATCTCCGCGTACCTCTGGAGTTTTCAAAGGATGTGAGGCCTGCGGTCGCGATGAGGTGGGGAATTAGGTGTTTCTCTGTGGTCTCCACAGGGGATTCAGACATCCTTTCTTCTTGGGAGATGCAAGACGAGCCTGCATTCCAGTCCCTGCAGGGATATCCGGCCTTATTTCGAGTCAGGGCATCGCAGTGTCCATTCCACTTGAGGCAGCAAACTCAGGATCCCTCTCACATACCTAGAGCTGAGAGAAGCCTCCTCTTGAGGTGCTTGTGGTAAGGTGGTATTCCTCAGGAGTCGAAGCCAGGGACTAACCTCTCATCTCGTGTTGATTCTTGGTCCACGGAGCTCTTTCGTGTTGCTATAGTGACCTCAGGATCCCTCTAGCCTTGAAACAGTGTTCTTGGGGTTTCTCTGGAGTGCCATCAAGGAAATCAAGGCTCCTTTCATGTGTGATGTGCAACACGGAATTGCTCTGCACGCAGTGCAGGGGAATCGGGCCTCATCTCACGGCGAGGGGGAAGTCTCATGGTTTTTCTCGAGTTGCGGCGGGAACCTGGGGTATATTCTCGAGTTACGACGGGAATGGCCCTTCCACACACGTGTTTCTTCAGCGACGTCAGGACTCCTGCCTACTTTCGAGGGAAAACTCGGGATTCTCCTCGAGGCTTTGCAGGGCAATTGGGACGCCTCTCCAGCTGAGACGGGAGACCAAGGTTCCCTTTCCACGTGCCACAGGAATCCTGGGACTCCTATCAAGTTTCACTAGGAGTCAGGCATCGTCTCCTTTGGAGGCACTGATCTCTGCGTACCTCTGGAGTTTTCAAAGGATGTGAGGCCTCCGGTCGCGATGAGGTGGGGAACTAGGTCTTTCTCTGTGGTCTCCACAGGGCATTCAGACATCCTTTCTTCTTGGGAGATGCAAGACGAGCCTGCATTCAAGTCACTGCAGGGATAACCAGCCTTATTTCGGATCAGGGCATCGCGGTGTCCATTCCACTTGAGGCTGCAAACTCAGAGTCCCTCTCACATACCTAGAGCTGAGAGAAGCCTCCTCTTGAGGTGCTTGTGGTAAGGTGGTATTCCTCAGGAGTCGAAGCCAGGGACTAACCTCTCATCTCGTGTTGATTCTTGGTCCACGGAGCTCTTTCGTGTTGCTACAGTGACCTCAGGATCCCTCTAGCCTTGAAACAGTGTTCTTGGGGTTTCTCTGGAGTGCCATCAAGGAAATCAAGGCTCCTTTCATGTGTGATGTGCAACACGGAATTGCTCTGCACGCAGTGCAGGGGAATCGGGCCTCATCTCGCGGCGAGGGGGAAGTCTCATGGTTTTTCTCGAGTTGCGGTGGGAACCTGGGGTATATTCTCGAGTTACGACGCGGATGGCCCTTCCACCCACGTGTGTGTTCAGCCATGTCAGGACTCTTGCCTAGTTGCGAGACACAACTCGGGATTCTCCTCGAGGCTTGGCAGGGCAATTGGGACGCCTCTCCAGCTGAGGCGGGAGACCAAGGGTCCCTTTCCACGTGCCACAGGAATCCTGGGACTCCTATCAAGTTTCACGAGGAGTCAGGCATCGTCTCCTTTGGAGGCACTGATCTCCGCATACCTCTGGAGTTTTCAAAGGATGTGAGGCCTCCGGTCGCGATGAGGTGGGGAACTAGGTCTTTCTCTGTGGTCTCCACAGGGGATTCAGACATCCTTTCATCTTGGGAGATGAAAGACGAGCCTGCATTCAAGTCACTGCAGGGATATCCAGCCTTATTTCGCGTCAGGGCATCGCGGTGTCCATTCCACTTGAGGCCGCAAACTCAGGGTCCCTCTCACATACCTAGAGCTGAGAGAAGCCTCCTCTTGAGGTGCTTGTGGTAAGGTGGTATTCCTCTGGAGTCGAAACCAGGGACTAACCTCTCATCTCGAGTTGATTTTTGGTCCACGGAGCTCTTTCGTGTTGCTACAGTGACCTCAGGATCCCTCTAGCCTTGAAACAGTGTTCTTGAGGTTTCTCTGGAGTGCCATCAAGGAAATCAAGGCTCCTTTCATGTGTGATGTGCAACACGGAATTGCTCTGCACGCAGTGCAGGGGAATCGGGCCTCATCTCGCGGCGAGGGGGAAGTCTCATGGTTTTTCTCGAGTTGCGGCGGGAACCTGGGGTATATTCTCGAGTTACGACGGGGATGGCCCTTCCACCCACGTGTTTCTTCAGCGACGTCAGGATTCCTGCCTAGTTGCGAGGGACAACTCTGGATTCTCCTCGAGGCTTGGCAGGGCAATTGGGACGCCTCTCCAGCTGAGGCGGGAGACCAAGTGTCCCTTTCCAAGTGCCACAGGAATCCTGGGACTCCTATCAAGTTTCACGAGGAGTCAGGCATCGTCTCCTTTGGAGGCACTGATCTCCGCGTACCTCTGGAGTTTTCAAAGGATGTGAGGCTATCGGTCGCGATGAGGTGGGGAACTAAGTCTTTCTCTGTGCTTTCCACAGGGGATTCAGACATCCTTTCGTCCTGGGAGATGCAAGACGAGCCTGCATTGAAGTCACTGCAGGGATATCCGGCCTTATTTCGAGTCAGGGCATCGCGGTGTCCATTCCACTTGAGGCCGCAAACTCAGGGTCCCTCTCACATACCTAGAGCTGAGAGAAGCCTCCTCTTGAGGTGCTTGTGGTAAGGTGGTATTCCTCTGGAGACGAATCCAGGGACTAACCTCTCTTTTCGAGTTGATTTTTGGTCCACAGAGTTCTTTCGTTTTGCTACAGTGACCTCAGGATCCCTCTAGCCTTGAAACAGTGTTCTTGGGGTTTCTCTGGAGTGCCATCAAGGAAATCAAGGCTCCTTTCATGTGTGATGTGCAAGACGGAATTGCTCTGCACGCAGTACAGGGGAATCGGGCCTCATCTCGCATCGAGGGGGAAGTCTCATGGTTTTTCTCGAGTTGCGGCGGGAACCTGGGGTATATTCTCGAGTTACGACGGGGATGGCCCTTCCACCCACGTGTTTGTTCAGCCACGTCAGGACTCCTGCCTAGTTGCGAGGGACAACTCGGGATTCTCCTCGAGGCTTGGCAGGGCAATTGGAACGCCTCTCCAGCTGAGGCGGGAGACCAAGGGTCCCTTTCCACGTGCCACAAGAATCCTGGGACTCCTATCAAGTTTCACGAGGAGTCAGGCATCGTCTCCTTTGGAGGCACTGATCTCCGCGTACCTCTGGAGTTTTCAAAGGATGTGAGGCCTCCGGTCGCGATGAGGTGGGGAACTAGGTCTTTCTCTGTGGTCTCCACAGGGGATTCAGACATCCTTTCGTCTTGGGAGATGCAAGACGAGCCTGCATTCAAGTCACTGCAGGGATATCCGGCCTTATTTCGAGTCAGGGCATCGCGGTGTCCATTCCACTTGAGGCCGCAAACTCAGGATCCCTCTCACATACCTAGAGCTGAGAGAAGCCTCCTCTTGAGGTGCTTGTGGTAAGGTGGTATTCCTCAGGAGTCGAAGCCAGGGACTAACCTCTCATCTCGTGTTGATTCTTGGTCCACGGAGCTCTTTCGTGTTGCTACAGTGACCTCAGGATCCCTCTAGCCTTGAAACAGTGTTCTTGGGGTTTCTCTGGAGTGGCATCAAGGAAATCAAGGCTCCTTTCATGTGTGATGTGCAACACGGAATTGCTCTGCACGCAGTGCAGGGGAATCGGGCCTCATCTCGCGGCGAGGGGGAAGTCTCATGGTTTTTCTCGAGTTGCGGCGGGAACCTGGGGTATATTCTCGAGTTACGACGGGGATGGCCCTTCCACACACGGGTTTGTTCAGCCACGTCAGGACCCCTGCCTAGTTGCGAGGGACAACTCTGGATTCTCCTCGAGGCTTGGCAGGGCAATTGGGACGCCTCTCCAGCTGAGGCGGGAGACCAAGTGTCCCTTTCCAAGTGCCACAGGAATCCTGGGACTCCTATCAAGTTTCACGAGGAGTCAGGCATCGTCTCCTTTGGAGGCACTGATCTCCGCGTACCTCTGGAGTTTTCAAAGGATGTGAGGCCTCCGGTCGCGATGAGTTGGGGAACTTGGTATTTCTCTGTGGTCTCCACAGGGGATTCAGACATCCTTTCATCTTGGGAGATGCAAGACGAGCCTGCATTCAAGTCACTGCAGGGATATCCAGCCTTATTTCGCGTCCGGGCATCGCGGTGTCCATTCCACTTGAGTCCGCAAACTCAGGGTCCCTCTCACATACCTAGAGCTGAGAGAAGCCTCCTCTTGAGGTGCTTGTGGTAAGGTGGTATTCCTCTGGAGTCGAAGCCAGGGACTAACCTCTCATCTCGAGTTGATTTTTGGCCCACGGAGCTCTTTCGTGTTGCTACAGTGACCTCAGGATCCCTCTAGCCTTGAAACAGTGTTCTTGGGGTTTCTCTGGAGTGCCATCAAGGAAATCAAGGCTCCTTTCATGTGTGATGTGCAACACGGAATTGCTCTGCACGCAGTGCAGGGGAATCGGGCCTCATCTCGCGGCGAGGGGGAAGTCTCATGGTTTTTCTCGAGTTGCGGCGGGAACCTGGGGTATATTCTCGAGTTACGACGGGGATGGCCCTTCCACCCACGTGTTTCTTCAGCGACGTCAGGACTCCTGCCTAGTTGCGAGGGACAACTCTGGATTCTCCTCGAGGCTTGGCAGGGCAATTGGGACGCCTCTCCAGCTGAGGCGGGAGACCAAGTGTCCCTTTCCAAGTGCCACAGGAATCCTGGGACTCCTATCAAGTTTCACGAGGAGTCAGGCATCGTCTCCTTTGGAGGCACTGATCTCCGCGTACCTCTGGAGTTTTCAAAGGATGTGAGGCTATCGGTCGCGATGAGGTGGGGAACTAAGTCTTTCTCTGTGCTATCCACAGGGGATTCAGACATCCTTTCGTCCTGGGAAATGCAAGACGAGCCTGCATTGAAGTCACTGCAGGGATATCCAGCCTTATTTCGAGTCAGGGCATCGCGGTGTCCATTCCACTTGAGGCCGCAAACTCAGGGTCCCTCTCACATACCTAGAGCTGAGAGAAGCCTCCTCTTGAGGTGCTTGTGGTAAGGTGGTATTCCTCTGGAGTCGAAGCCAGGGACTAACCTCTCATCTCGAGTTGATTTTTGGCCCACGGAGCTCTTTCGTGTTGCTACAGTGACCTCAGGATCCCTCTAGCCTTGAAACAGTGTTCTTGGGGTTTCTCTGGAGTGGCATCAAGGAAATCAAGGCTCCTTTCATGTGTGATGTGCAACACGGAATTGCTCTGCACGCAGTACAGGGGAATCGGGCCTCATCTCGCGGCGAGGGGGAAGTCTCATGGTTTTTCTCGAGTTGCGGCGGGAACCTGGGGTATATTCTCGAGTTACGACGGGGATGGCCCTTCCACACACGGGTTTGTTCAGCCACGTCAGGACTCCTGCCTAGTTGCGAGGGACAACTCTGGATTCTCCTCGAGGCTTGGCAGGGCAATTGGGACGCCTCTCCAGCTGAGGCGGGAGACCAAGTGTCCCTTTCCAAGTGCCACAGGAATCCTGGGACTCCTATCAAGTTTCACGAGGAGTCAGGCATCGTCTCCTTTGGAGGCACTGATCTCCGCGTACCTCTGGAGTTTTCAAAGGATGTGAGGCTATCGGTCGCGATGAGGTGGGGAACTAAGTCTTTCTCTGTGCTTTCCACAGGGGATTCAGACATCCTTTCGTCCTGGGAGATACAAGACGAGCCTGCATTGAAGTCACTGCAGGGATATCCGGCCTTATTTCGAGTCAGGGCATCGCGGTGTCCATTCCACTTGAGGCCGCAAACTCAGGGTCCCTCTCACATACCTAGAGCTGAGAGAAGCCTCCTCTTGAGGTGCTTGTGGTAAGGTGGTATTCCTCTGGAGACGAATCCAGGGACTAACCTCTCTTTTCGAGTTGATTTTTAGTCCACAGAGTTCTTTCGTTTTGCTACAGTGACCTCAGGATCCCTCTAGCCTTGAAACAGTGTTCTTGGGGTTTCTCTGGAGTGCCATCAAGGAAATCAAGGCTCCTTTCATGTGTGATGTGCAAGACGGAATTGCTCTGCACGCAGTACAGGGGAATCGGGCCTCATCTCGCATCGAGGGGGAAGTCTCATGGTTTTTCTCGAGTTGCGGCGGGAACCTGGGGTATATTCTCGAGTTACGACGGGGATGGCCCTTCCACCCACGTGTTTGTTCAGCCACGTCAGGACTCCTGCCTAGTTGCGAGGGACAACTTGGGATTCTCCTCGAGGCTTGGCAGGGCAATTGGAACGCCTCTCCAGCTGAGGCGGGAGACCAAGGGTCCCTTTCCACGTGCCACAAGAATCCTGGGACTCCTATCAAGTTTCACGAGGAGTCAGGCATCGTCTCCTTTGGAGGCACTGATCTCCGCGTACCTCTGGAGTTTTCAAAGGATGTGAGGCCTCCGGTCGCGATGAGGTGGGGAACTAGGTCTTTCTCTGTGGTCTCCACAGGGGATTCAGACATCCTTTCGTCTTGGGAGATGCAAGACGAGCCTGCATTCAAGTCACTGCAGGGATATCCGGCCTTATTTCGAGTCAGGGCATCGCGGTGTCCATTCCACTTGAGGCCGCAAACTCAGGATCCCTCTCACATACCTAGAGCTGAGAGAAGCCTCATCTTGAGGTGCTTGTGGTAAGGTGGTATTCCTCAGGAGTCGAAGCCAGGGACTAACCTCTCATCTCGTGTTGATTCTTGGTCCACGGAGCTCTTTCGTGTTGCTACAGTGACCTCAGGATCCCTCTAGCCTTGAAACAGTGTTCTTGGGGTTTCTCTGGAGTGCCATGAAGGAAATCAAGGCTCCTTTCATGTGTGATGTGCAACACGGAATTGCTCTGCACGCAGCGCAGGGGAATCGTTCCTCATCTCGCGGCGAGGGGGAAGTCTCATGGTTTTTCTCGAGTTGCGGCCGGAACCTGGGGTATATTCTCGAGTTACGACGGGGATGGCCCTTCCACACACGTGTTTCTTCAGCGACATCAGGACTCCTGCCTAGTTGAGAGGGACAACTCTGGATTCTCCTCGAGGCTTGGCAGGGCAATTGGGACGCCTCTCCAGCTGAGGCGGGAGACCAAGTGTCCCTTTCCAAGTGCCACAGGAATCCTGGGTCTCCTATCAAGTTTCACGAGGAGTCAGGCATCGTCTCCTTTGGAGGCACTGATCTCCGCGTACCTCTGGAGTTTTCAAAGGATGTGAGGCCTCCGGTCGCGATGAGTTAGGGAACTTGGTATTTCTCTGTGGTCTCCACAGGGGATTCAGACATCCTTTCATCTTGGGAGATGCAAGACGAGCCTGCATTCAAGTCACTGCAGGGATATCCAGCCTTATTTCGCGTCCGGGCATCGCGGTGTCCATTCCACTTGAGGCCGCAAACTCAGGGTCCCTCTCACATACCTAGAGCTGAGAGAAGCCTCCTCTTGAGGTGCTTGTGGTAAGGTGGTATTCCTCTGGAGTCGAAGCCAGGGACTAACCTCTCATCTCGAGTTGATTTTTGGCCCACGGAGCTCTTTCGTGTTGCTACAGTGACCTCAGGATCCCTCTAGCCTTGAAACAGTGTTCTTGGGGTTTCTCTGGAGTGGCATCAAGGAAATCAAGGCTCCTTTCATGTGTGATGTGCAACACGGAATTGCTCTGCACGCAGTGCAGGGGAATCGGGCCTCATCTCGCGGCGAGGGGGAAGTCTCATGTTTTTTCTCGAGTTGCGGCGGGAACCTGGGGTATATTCTCGAGTTACGACGGGGATGGCCTTTCCAACCACGTGTTTCTTCAGCGACGTCAGGACTCCTGCCTAGTTGCGAGGGACAACTCGGGATTCTCCTCGAGGCTTGGCAGGGCAATTGGGACGCCTCTCTAGCTGAGACGGGAGACCAAGGGTCCCTTTCCACATGCCACAGGAATCCTGGGTCTCCTATCAAGTTTCACGAGGAGTCAGGCATCGTCTTCTTTGGAGGCACTGATCTCCGCGTACCTCTGGAGATTTCACAGGATGTGAGGCCTCCTGTCGCGATGAGGTGGGGAACTAGGTCTTTCTCTGTGGTCTCCACAGGGGATTCAGACATCCTTTCGTCTTGGGAGATGCAAGACGAGCCTGCATTCCAGGCACTGCAGGGATATCCGGCCTTATTTCGAGTCAGGGCATCGCGGTGTCCATTCCACTTGAGGCCGCAAACTCAGGGTCCCTCTCACATACCTAGAGCTGAGAGAAGCCTCCTCTTGAGGTGCTTTTGGTAAGGTGGTATTCCTCTGGAGTCGAAGCCAGGGACTAACCTCTCATCTCGAGTTGATTTTTGGTCCATGGACCTCTTTCGTGTTGCTACAGTGACCTCAGGATCCCTCTAGCATTGAAACAGTGTTCTTGGGGTTTCTCTGGAGTGCCATGAAGGAAATCAAGGCTCCTTTCATGTGTGATGTGCAACACAGAATTGCTCTGCACACAGTGCAGGGGAATCGGGCCTCATCTCGCGGCGAGGGGGAAGTCTCATGGTTTTTCTCGAGTTGCGGCGGGAACCTGGGGTATATTCTTGAGTTACGACGGGGATGGCCCTTCCACCGACGTGTTTCTTCAGCGACGTCAGGACTCCTGCCTAGTTGCGAGGGACAACTCTGGATTCTCCTCGAGGCTTGGCAGGGCAATTGGGACGCCTCTCCAGTTGAGGCGGGAGACCAAGTGTCCCTTTCCAAGTGCCACAGGAATCCTGGGACTCCTATCAAGTTTCACGAGGAGTCAGGCATCGTCTCCTTTGGAGGCACTGATCTCCGCGTACCTCTGGAGTTTTCAAAGGATGTGACGCTATCGGTCGCGATGAGGTGGGGAACTAAGTCTTTCTCTGTGCTTTCCACAGGGGATTCAGACATCCTTTCGAACTGGGAAATGCATGACGAGCCTGCATTGAAGTCACTGCAGGGATATCCGGCCTTATTTCGAGTCAGGGCATCGCGGTGTCCATTCCACTTGAGGCCGCAAACTCAGGGTCCCTCTCACATACCTAGAGCTGAGAGAAGCCTCCTCTTGAGGTGCTTGTGGTAAGGTGGTATTCCTCTGGAGACGAATCCAGGGACTAACCTCTCTTTTCGAGTTGATTTTTGGTCCACAGAGTTCTTTCGTGTTGCTACAGTGACCTCAGGATCCCTCTAGCCTTGAAACAGTGTTCTTGGGGTTTCTCTGGAGTGCCATCAAGGAAATCAAGGCTCCTTTCATGTGTGATGTGCAACACGGAATTGCTCTGCACGCAGTACAGGGGAATCGGGCCTCATCTCGCATCGAGGGGGAAGTCTCATGGTTTTTCTCGAGTTGCGGCGGGAACCTGGGGTATATTCTCGAGTTACGACGGGGATGGCCCTTCTACCCACGTGTGTGTTCAGCCACGTCAGGACTCTTGCCTAGTTGCGAGACAAAACTCGGGATTCTCCTCGAGGCTTTGCAGGGCAATTGGGACGCCTCTCCAGCTGAGACGGGAGACCAAGGGTCCCTTTCCACGTGCCACAGGAATCCTGGGTCTCCTATCAAGTTTCACGAGGAGTCAGGCATCGTCTCCTTTGGAGGCACTGATCTCCGCATACCTCTGGAGTTTTCAAAGGATTTGAGGCCTCCTGTCGCGATGAGGTGGGGAACTAGGTCTTTCTCTGTGGTCTCCACAGGGGATTCAGACACCCTTTCTTCTTGGGAGATGCAAGACGAGCCTGCATTCCAGTCACTGCAGGGATATCCGGCCTTATTTCGAGTCAGGGCATCGCGGTGTCCATTCCACTTGAGGCCGCAAACTCAGGGTCCCTCTCACATACCTAGAGCTGAGAGAAGCCTCCTCTTGAGGTGCTTGTGGTAAGGTGGTATTCCTCTGGAGTCGAAGCCAGGGACTAACCTCTCATCTCGAGTTGATTTTTGGTCCACGGAGCTCTTTCGTGTTGCTACAGTGACCTCAGGATCCCTCTAGCCTTGAAACAGTGTTCTTGGGGTTTCTCTGGAGTGCCATGAAGGAAATCAAGGCTCCTTTCATGTGTGATGTGCAACACGGAATTGCTCTGCACGCAGTGCAGGGGAATCGGGCCTCATCTCGCGGCGAGGGGGAAGTCTCGTGGTTTTTCTCGAGTTGCGGCGGGAACCTGGGGTATATTCTCAAGTTACGACGGGGATGGCCCTTCCACACAGGTGTTTGTTCAGCCATGTCAGGACTCTTGCCTAGTTGCGAGACACAACTCGGGATTCTCCTCGAGGCATGGCAAGGCAATTGGGACGCCTCTCCAGCTGAGGCGGGAGACCAAGGGTCCCTTTCCACGTGCCACAGGAATCCTGGGACTCCTATCAAGTTTCACGAGGAGTCAGGCATCGTCTCCTTTGGAGGCACTGATCTCCGCGTACCTCTGGAGTTTTCAAAGGATGTGAGGCCTCCGGTCACGATGAGGTGGGGAACTAAGTCTTTCTCTTTGCTTTCCACAGGGGATTCAGACCTCCTTTCGTCCTGGGAGATGCATGACGAGCCTGCATTGAAGTCACTGCAGGGATATCCGGCCTTATTTCGAGTCAGGGCATCGCGGTGTCCATTCCACTTGAGGCCGCAAACTCAGGGTCCCTCTCACATACCTAGAGCTGAGAGAAGCCTCCTCTTGAGGTGCTTGTGGTAAGGTGGTATTCCTCTGGAGTCGAAGCCAGGGACTAACCTCTCATCTCGAGTTGATTTTTGGCCCACGGAGCTCTTTCGTGTTGCTACAGTGACCTCAGGATCCCTCTAGCCTTGAAACAGTGTTCTTGGGGTTTCTCTGGAGTGCCATCAAGGAAATCAAGGCTCCTTTCATGTGTGATGTGCAAGACGGAATTGCTCTGCACGCAGTGCAGGGGAATCGGGCCTCATCTCGCATCGAGGGGGAAGTCTCATGGTTTTTCTCGAGTTGCGGCGGGAACCTGGGGTATATTCTCGAGTTACGACGGGGATGGCCCTTCCACCCACGTGTTTCTTCAGCGACGTCAGGACTCCTGCCTAGTTGCGAGGGACAACTCGGGATTCTCCTCGAGGCTTTGCAGGGCAATTGGGACGCCTCTCCAGCTGAGACGCGAGACCAAGGGTCCCTTTCCACGTGCCACAGGAATCCTGGGTCTCCTATCAAGTTTCACAAGGAGTCAGGCATCGTCTCCTTTGGAGGCACTGATCTCCGCGTACCTCTGGAGTTTTCAAAGGATGTGAGGCTATCGGTCGCGATGAGGTGGGGAACTAAGTCTTTCTCTGTGCTATCCACAGGGGATTCAGACATCCTTTCGTCCTGGGAAATGCAAGACGAGCCTGCATTGAAGTCACTGCAGGGATATCCAGCCTTATTTCGAGTCAGGGCATCGCGGTGTCCTTTCCACTTGAGGCGGCAAATTCAGGGTCCCTCTCACATACCTAGAGCTGAGAGAAGCCTCCTCTTGAGGTGCTTGTGGTAAGGTGGTATTCCTCTGGAGACGAATCCAGGGACTAACCTCTCTTTTCGAGTTGATTTTTGGTCCACAGAGTTCTTTCGTGTTGCTACAGTGACTTCAGGATCCCTCTATCCTTGAAACAGTGTTCTTGGGGTTTCTCTGGAGTGCCATCAAGGAAATCAAGGCTCCTTTCATGTGTGATGTGCAACACGGAATTGCTCTGCACGCAGTACAGTGGAATCGGGCCTCATCTCGCATCGAGGGGGAAGTCTCATGGTTTTTCTCGAGTTGCGGCGGGAACCTGGGGTATATTCTCGAGTTACGACGGGGATGGCCCTTCCACCCACGTGTTTGTTCAGCCACGTCAGGACTCCTGCCTAGTTGCGAGGGACAACTCGGGATTCTCCTCGAGGCTTGGCACGGCAATTGGAACGCCTCTCCAGCTGAGGGGGGAGACCAAGGGTCCCTTTCCACGTGCCACAAGAATCCTGGGACTCCTATCAAGTTTCACGAGGAGTCAGGCATCGTCTCCTTTGGAGGCACTGATCTCCGCGTACCTCTGGAGTTTTCAAAGGATGTGAGGCCTCCGGTCGCGATGAGGTGGGGAACTAGGTGTTTCTCTGTGGTCTCCACAGGGGATTCAGACATCCTTTCTTCTTGGGAGATGCAAGACGAGCCTGCATTCAAGTCACTGCAGGGATATCCGGCCTTATTTCGAGTCAGGGCATCGCGGTGTCCATTCCACTTGAGGCCGCAAACTTAGGGTCCCTCTCACATACCTAGAGCTGAGAGAAGCCTCCTCTTGAGGTGCTTGTGGTAAGGTGGTATTCCTCTGGAGTCGAAGCCAGGGACTAACCTCTCATCTCGAGTTGATTTTTGGCCCACGGAGCTCTTTCGTGTTGCTACAGTGACCTCAGGATCCCTCTAGCCTTGAAACAGTGTTCTTGGGGTTTCTCTGGAGTGCCATGAAGGAAATCAAGGCTCCTTTCATGTGTGATGTGCAAGACGGAATTGCTCTGCACGCAGTGCAGGGGAATCGGGCCTCATCTCGCATCGAGGGGGAAGTCTCATGGTTTTTCTCGAGTTGCGGCGGGAACCTGGGGTATATTCTCGAGTTACGACGGGGATGGCCCTTCCACCCACGTGTTTCTTCAGCGACGTCAGGACTCCTGCCTAGTTGCGAGGGACAACTCGGGATTCTCCTCGAGGCTTTGCAGGGCAATTGGGACGCCTCTCCAGCTGAGACGCGAGACCAAGGGTCCCTTTCCACGTGCCACAGGAATCCTGGGTCTCCTATCAAGTTTCACGAGTAGTCAGGCATCGTCTCCTTTGGAGGCACTGATCTCCGCGTACCTCTGGAGTTTTCAAAGGATGTGAGGCTATCGGTCGCGATGAGGTGGGGAACTAAGTCTTTCTCTGTGCTATCCACAGGGGATTCAGACATCCTTTCGTCCTGGGAAATGCAAGACGAGCCTGCATTGAAGTCACTGCAGGGATATCCAGCCTTATTTCGAGTCAGGGCATCGCGGTGTCCTTTCCACTTGAGGCGGCAAATTCAGGGTCCCTCTCACATACCTAGAGCTGAGAGAAGCCTCCTCTTGAGGTGCTTGTGGTAAGGTGGTATTCCTCTGGAGACGAATCCAGGGACTAACCTCTCTTTTCGAGTTGATTTTTGGTCCACAGAGTTCTTTCGTGTTGCTACAGTGACTTCAGGATCCCTCTATCCTTGAAACAGTGTTCTTGGGGTTTCTCTGGAGTGCCATCAAGGAAATCAAGGCTCCTTTCATGTGTGATGTGCAACACGGAATTGCTCTGCACGCAGTACAGTGGAATCGGGCCTCATCTCGCATCGAGGGGGAAGTCTCATGGTTTTTCTCGAGTTGCGGCGGGAACCTGGGGTATATTCTCGAGTTACGACGGGGATGGCCCTTCCACCCACGTGTTTGTTCAGCCACGTCAGGACTCCTGCCTAGTTGCGAGGGACAACTCGGGATTCTCCTCGAGGCTTTGCAGGGCAATTGGGACGCCTCTCCAGCTGAGACGGGAGACCAAGGGTCCCTTTCCACATGCCACAGGAATCCTGGGTCTCCTATGAAGTTTCACGAGGAGTCAGGCATCGTCTCCTTTGGAGGCACTGATCTCCGCGTACCTCTGGAGTTTTCACAGGATGTGAAGCATCCGGTCGCGATGAGGTGGGGAACTAGGTCTTTCTCTGTGGTCTCCACAGGGGATTCAGACATCCTTTCGTCTTGGGACATGCAAACGAGCCTGCATTCCAGGCACTGCAGGGATATCCGGCCTTATTTCGAGTCAGGGCATCGCGGTGTCCATTCCACTTGAGGCCGCAAACTCAGGGTCCCTCTCACATACCTAGAGCTGAGAGAAGCCTCCTCTTGAGGTGCTTGTGGTAAGGTGGTATTCCTCTGGAGTCGAAGCCAGGGACTAACCTCTCATCTCGAGTTGATTTTTGGTCCATGGACCTCTTTCGTGTTGCTACAGTGACCTCAGGATCCCTCTAGCATTGAAACAGTGTTCTTGGGGTTTCTCTGGAGTGCCATGAAGAAAATCAAGGCTCCTTTCATGTGTGATGTGCAACACAGAATTGCTCTGCACGCAGTGCAGGGGAATCGGGCCTCATCTCGCGGCGAGGGGGAAGTCTCATGGTTTTTCTCGAGTTGCGGCGGGAACCTGGGGTATATTCTCGAGTTACGACGGGGATGGCCCTTCCACACACGTGTTTCTTCAGCGACGTCAGGACTCCTGCCTAGTTGCGAGGGACAACTCTGGATTCTCCTCGAGGCTTGGCAGGGCAATTGGGACGCATCTCCAGCTGAGGCGGGAGACCAAGTGTCCCTTTCCAAGTGCCACAGGAATCCTGGGACTCCTATCAAGTTTCACGAGGAGTCAGGCATCGTCTCCTTTGGACGCACTGATCTCCGCGTACCTCTGGAGTTTTCAAAGGATGTGAGGCTATCGGTCGCGATGAGGTGGGGAACTCAGTCTTTCTCTGTGCTTTCCACAGGGGATTCAGACATCCTTTCGTCCGGGGAAATGCATGACGAGCCTGCATTGAAGTCACTGCAGGGATATCCGGCCTTATTTCGAGTCAGGGCATCGCGGTGTCCATTCCACTTGAGGCCGCAAACTCAGGGTCCCTCTCACATACCTAGAGCTGAGAGAAGCCTCCTCTTGAGGTGCTTGTGGTAAGGTGGTATTCCTCTGGAGACGAATCCAGGGACTAACCTCTCTTTTCGAGTTGATTTTTGGTCCACAGAGTTCTTTCGTGTTGCTACAGTGACCTCAGGATCCCTCTAGCCTTGAAACAGTGTTCTTGGGGTTTCTCTGGAGTGCCATCAAGGAAATCAAGGCTCCTTTCATGTGTGATGTGCAAGACGGAATTGCTCTGCACGCAGTACAGGGGAATCGGGCCTCATCTCGCATCGAGGGGGAAGTCTCATGGTTTTTCTCGAGTTGCGGCGGGAACCTGGGGTATATTCTCGAGTTACGACGGGGATGGCCCTTCCACCCACGTGTGTGTTCAGCCACGTCAGGACTCTTGCCTAGTTGCGAGACACAACTCGGGATTCTACTCGAGGCTTCGCAAGGCAATTGGAACGCCTCTCCAGCTGAGGCGGGAGACCAAGGGTCCCTTTCCACGTGCCACAGGAATGCTGGGACTCCTATCAAGTTTCACGAGGAGTCAGGCATCGTCTCCTTCGGAGGCACTGATCTCCGCGTACCTCTGGAGTTTTCAAAGGATGTGAGGCCTCCGGTCGCTATGAGGTGGGGAACTAGGTCTTTCTCTGTGGTCTCCACAGGGGATTCAGACATCCTTTCATCTTGGGAGATGCAAGACGAGCCTGCATTCAATTCACTGCAGGGATATCCAGCCTTATTTCGCGTCAGGGCATCGCGGTGTCCATTCCACTTGAGGCCGCAAACTCAGGGTTCCTCTCACATACCTAGAGCTGAGAGAAGCCTCCTCTTGAGGTGCTTGTGGTAAGGTGGTATTCCTCTGGAGTCGAAGCCAGGGACTAACCTCTCATCTCGAGTTGATTTTTGGCCCACGGAGCTCTTTCGTGTTGCTACAGTGACCTCAGGATCCCTCTAGCCTTGAAACAGTGTTCTTGGGGTTTCTCTGGAGTGCCATCAAGGAAATCAAGGCTCCTTTCATGTGTGATGTGCAACACAGAATTGCTGTGCACGCACTGCAGGGGAATCGGGCCTCATCTCGCGGCGAGGGGGAAGTCTCATGGTTTTTCTCGAGTTGCGGCGGGAACCTGGGGTATATTCTCGAGATACGACGGGGATGGCCCTTCCACACACGTGTTTGTTCAGCCACGTCAGGACTCTTGCCTAGTTGCGAGGGACAACTCTGGATTCTCCTCGAGGCTTGGCAGGGCAATTGGAACGCCTCTCCAGCTGAGGCGGGAGACCAAGTGTCCCTTTCCAAGTGCCACAGGAATCCTGGGACTCCTATCAAGTTTCACGAGGAGTCAGGCATCGTCTCCTTTGGAGGCACTGATCTCCGCGTACCTCTGGAGTTTTCAAAGGATGTGAGGCTATCGGTCGCGATGAGGTGAGGAACTAAGTCTTTCTCTGTGCTTTCCACAGGGGATTCAGACATCCTTTCGTCCTGGGAGATGCATGACGAGCCTGCATTGAAGTCACTGCAGGGATATCCGGCCTTATTTCGAGTCAGGGCATCGCGGTGTCCATTCCACTTGAGGTCGCAAACTCAGGGTCCCTCTCACATACCTAGAGCTGAGAGAAGCCTCCTCTTGAGGTGCTTGTGGTAAGGTGGTATTCCTCTGGAGACGAATCCAGGGACTAACCTCTCTTTTCGAGTTGATTTTTGGTCCACAGAGTTCTTTCGTGTTGCTACAGTGACCTCAGGATCCCTCTATCCTTAAAACAGTGTTCTTGGGGTTTCTCTGGAGTGCCATCAAGGAAATCAAGGCTCCTTTCATGTGTGATGTGCAAGACGGAATTGCTCTGCACGCAGTACAGGGGAATCGGGCCTCATCTCGCATCGAGGGGGAAGTCTCATGGTTTTTCTCGAGTTGCGGCGGGAACCTGGGGTATATTCTCGAGTTACGACGGGGATGGCCCTTCCACCCACGTGTTTGTTCAGCCACGTCAGGACTCCTGCCTAGTTGCGAGGGACAACTCTGGATTCTCCTCGAGGCTTGGCAGGGCAATTGGGACGCCTCTCCAGCTGAGGCGGGAGACCAAGTGTCCCTTTCCAAGTGCCACAGGAATCCTGGGACTCCTATCAAGTTTCACGAGGAGTCAGGCATCGTCTCCTTTGGAGGCACTGATCTCCGCGTACCTCTGGAGTTTTCAAAGGATGTGAGGCTATCGGTCGCGATGAGGTGGGGAACTCAGTCTTTCTCTGTGCTTTCCACAGGGGATTCAGACATCCTTTCGTCCGGGGAAATGCATGACGAGCCTGCATTGAAGTCACTGCAGGGATATCCGGCCTTATTTCGAGTCAGGGCATCGCGGTGTCCATTCCACTTGAGGCCGCAAACTCAGGGTCCCTCTCACATACCTAGAGCTGAGAGAAGCCTCCTCTTGAGGTGCTTGTGGTAAGGTGGTATTCCTCTGGAGACGAATCCAGGGACTAACCTCTCTTTTCGAGTTGATTTTTGGTCCACAGAGTTCTTTCGTGTTGCTACAGTGACCTCAGGATCCCTCTAGCCTTGAAACAGTGTTCTTGGGGTTTCTCTGGAGTGCCATCAAGGAAATCAAGGCTCCTTTCATGTGTGATGTGCAAGACGGAATTGCTCTGCACGCAGTACAGGGGAATCGGGCCTCATCTCGCATCGAGGGGGAAGTCTCATGGTTTTTCTCGAGTTGCGGCGGGAACCTGGGGTATATTCTCGAGTTACGACGGGGATGGCCCTTCCACCCACGTGTGTGTTCAGCCACGTCAGGACTCTTGCCTAGTTGCGAGACACAACTCGGGATTCTACTCGAGGCTTCGCAAGGCAATTGGAACGCCTCTCCAGCTGAGGCGGGAGACCAACGGTCCCTTTCCACGTGCCACAGGAATGCTGGGACTCCTATCAAGTTTCACGAGGAGTCAGGCATCGTCTCCTTCGGAGGCACTGATCTCCGCGTACCTCTGGAGTTTTCAAAGGATGTGAGGCCTCCGGTCGCGATGAGGTGGGGAACTAGGTCTTTCTCTGTGGTCTCCACAGGGGATTCAGACATCCTTTCATCTTGGGAGATGCAAGACGAGCCTGCATTCAATTCACTGCAGGGATATCCAGCCTTATTTCGCGTCAGGGCATCGCGGTGTCCATTCCACTTGAGGCCGCAAACTCAGGGTTCCTCTCACATACCTAGAGCTGAGAGAAGCCTCCTCTTGAGGTGCTTGTGGTAAGGTGGTATTCCTCTGGAGTCGAAGCCAGGGACTAACCTCTCATCTCGAGTTGATTTTTGGCCCACGGAGCTCTTTCGTGTTGCTACAGTGACCTCAGGATCCCTCTAGCCTTGAAACAGTGTTCTTGGGGTTTCTCTGGAGTGCCATCAAGGAAATCAAGGCTCCTTTCATGTGTGATGTGCAACACAGAATTGCTCTGCACGCACTGCAGGGGAATCGGGCCTCATCTCGCGGCAGGGGGAAGTCTCATGGTTTTTCTCGAGTTGCGGCGGGAACCTGGGGTATATTCTCGAGATACGACGGGGATGGCCCTTCCACACACGTGTTTGTTCAGCCACGTCAGGACTCTTGCCTAGTTGCGAGGGACAACTCTGGATTCTCCTCGAGGCTTGGCAGGGCAATTGGAACGCCTCTCCAGCTGAGGCGGGAGACCAAGTGTCCCTTTCCAAGTGCCACAGGAATCCTGGGACTCCTATCAAGTTTCACGAGGAGTCAGGCATCGTCTCCTTTGGAGGCACTGATCTCCGCGTACCTCTGGAGTTTTCAAAGGATGTGAGGCTATCGGTCGCGATGAGGTAAGGAACTAAGTCTTTCTCTGTGCTTTCCACAGGGGATTCAGACATCCTTTCGTCCTGGGAGATGCATGACGAGCCTGCATTGAAGTCACTGCAGGGATATCCGGCCTTATTTCGAGTCAGGGCATCGCGGTGTCCATTCCACTTGAGGTCGCAAACTCAGGGTCCCTCTCACATACCTAGAGCTGAGAGAAGCCTCCTCTTGAGGTGCTTGTGGTAAGGTGGTATTCCTCTGGAGACGAATCCAGGGACTAACCTCTCTTTTCGAGTTGATTTTTGGTCCACAGAGTTCTTTCGTGTTGCTACAGTGACCTCAGGATCCCTCTATCCTTAAAACAGTGTTCTTGGGGTTTCTCTGGAGTGCCATCAAGGAAATCAAGGCTCCTTTCATGTGTGATGTGCAAGACGGAATTGCTCTGCACGCAGTACAGGGGAATCGGGCCTCATCTCGCATCGAGGGGGAAGTCTCATGGTTTTTCTCGAGTTGCGGCGGGAACCTGGGGTATATTCTCGAGTTACAACGGGGATGGCCCTTCCACCCACGTGTTTGTTCAGCCACGTCAGGACTCCTGCCTAGTTGCGAGGGACAACTCGGGATTCTCCTCGAGGCTTGGCAGGGCAATTGGGACGCCTCTCCAGCTGAGGCGGGAGACCAAGTGTCCCTTTCCAAGTGCCACAGGAATCCTGGGACTCCTATCAAGTTTCACGAGGAGTCAGGCATCGTCTCCTTTGGAGGCACTGATCTCCGCGTACCTCTGGAGTTTTCAAAGGATGTGAGGCTATCGGTCGCGATGAGGTGGGGAACTCAGTCTTTCTCTGTGCTTTCCACAGGGGATTCAGACATCCTTTCGTCCGGGGAAATGCATGACGAGCCTGCATTGAAGTCACTGCAGGGATATCCGGCCTTATTTCGAGTCAGGGCATCGCGGTGTCCATTCCACTTGAGGCCGCAAACTCAGGGTCCCTCTCACATACCTAGAGCTGAGAGAAGCCTCCTCTTGAGGTGCTTGTGGTAAGGTGGTATTCCTCTGGAGACGAATCCAGGGACTAACCTCTCTTTTCGAGTTGATTTTTGGTCCACAGAGTTCTTTCGTGTTGCTACAGTGACCTCAGGATCCCTCTAGCCTTGAAACAGTGTTCTTGGGGTTTCTCTGGAGTGCCATCAAGGAAATCAAGGCTCCTTTCATGTGTGATGTGCAAGACGGAATTGCTCTGCACGCAGTACAGGGGAATCGGGCCTCATCTCGCGGCGAGGGGGAAGTCTCATGGTTTTTCTCGAGTTGCGGCGGGAACCTGGGGTATATTCTCGAGTTACGACGGGGATGGCCCTTCCACCCACGTGTGTGTTCAGCCACGTCAGGACTCTTGCCTAGTTGCGAGACACAACTCGGGATTCTACTCGAGGCTTCGCAAGGCAATTGGAACGCCTCTCCAGCTGAGGCGGGAGACCAAGGGTCCCTTTCCACGTGCCACAGGAATGCTGGGACTCCTATCAAGTTTCACGAGGAGTCAGGCATCGTCTCCTTCGGAGGCACTGATCTCCGCGTACCTCTGGAGTTTTCAAAGGATGTGAGGCCTCCGGTCGCGATGAGGTGGGGAACTAGGTCTTTCTCTGTGGTCTCCACAGGGGATTCAGACATCCTTTCATCTTGGTAGATGCAAGACGAGCCTGCATTCAATTCACTGCAGGGATATCCAGCCTTATTTCGCGTCAGGGCATCGCGGTGTCCATTCCACTTGAGGCCGCAAACTCAGGGTTCCTCTCACATACCTAGAGCTGAGAGAAGCCTCCTCTTGAGGTGCTTGTGGTAAGGTGGTATTCCTCTGGAGTCGAAGCCAGGGACTAACCTCTCATCTCGAGTTGATTTTTGGCCCACGGAGCTCTTTCGTGTTGCTACAGTGACCTCAGGATCCCTCTAGCCTTGAAACAGTGTTCTTGGGGTTTCTCTGGAGTGCCATCAAGGAAATCAAGGCTCCTTTCATGTGTGATGTGCAACACAGAATTGCTGTGCACGCACTGCAGGGGAATCGGGCCTCATCTCGCGGCGAGGGGGAAGTCTCATGGTTTTTCTCGAGTTGCGGCGGGAACCTGGGGTATATTCTCGAGATACGACGGGGATGGCCCTTCCACACACGTGTTTGTTCAGCCACGTCAGGACTCTTGCCTAGTTGCGAGGGACAACTCTGGATTCTCCTCGAGGCTTGGCAGGGCAATTGGAACGCCTCTCCAGCTGAGGCGGGAGACCAAGTGTCCCTTTCCAAGTGCCACAGGAATCCTGGGACTCCTATCAAGTTTCACGAGGAGTCAGGCATCGTCTCCTTTGGAGGCACTGATCTCCGCGTACCTCTGGAGTTTTCAAAGGATGTGAGGCTATCGGTCGCGATGAGGTAAGGAACTAAGTCTTTCTCTGTGCTTTCCACAGGGGATTCAGACATCCTTTCGTCCTGGGAGATGCATGACGAGCCTGCATTGAAGTCACTGCAGGGATATCCGGCCTTATTTCGAGTCAGGGCATCGCGGTGTCCATTCCACTTGAGGCCGCAAACTCAGGGTCCCTCTCACATACCTAGAGCTGAGAGAAGCCTCCTCTTGAGGTGCTTGTGGTAAGGTGGTATTCCTCTGGAGACGAATCCAGGGACTAACCTCTCTTTTCGAGTTGATTTTTGGTCCACAGAGTTCTTTCGTGTTGCTACAGTGACCTCAGGATCCCTCTATCCTTAAAACAGTGTTCTTGGGGTTTCTCTGGAGTGCCATCAAGGAAATCAAGGCTCCTTTCATGTGTGATGTGCAAGACGGAATTGCTCTGCACGCAGTACAGGGGAATCGGGCCTCATCTCGCATCGAGGGGGAAGTCTCATGGTTTTTCTCGAGTTGCGGCGGGAACCTGGGGTATATTCTCGAGTTACAACGGGGATGGCCCTTCCACCCACGTGTTTGTTCAGCCACGTCAGGACTCCTGCCTAGTTGCGAGGGACAACTCGGGATTCTCCTCGAGGCTTGGCAGGGCAATTGGGACGCCTCTCCAGCTGAGGCGGGAGATCAAGTGTCCCTTTCCAAGTGCCACAGGAATCCTGGGACTCCTATCAAGTTTCACGAGGAGTCAGGCATCGTCTCCTTTGGAGGCACTGATCTCCGCGTACCTCTGGAGTTTTCAAAGGATGTGAGGCTCTCGGTCGCGATGAGGTGGGGAACTAAGTCTTTCTCTGTGCTTTCCACAGGGGATTCAGACATCCTTTCGTCCTGGGAGATGCAAGACGAGCCTGCATTGAAGTCACTGCAGGGATATCCAGCCTTATTTCGAGTCAGGGCATCGCGGTGTCCATTCCACTTGAGGCCGCAAACTCAGGGTCCCTCTCACATACCAAGAGCTGAGAGAAGCCTCCTCTTGAGGTGCTTGTGGTAAGGTGGTATTCCTCTGGAGACGAATCCAGGAACTAACCTCTCTTTTCGAGTTGATTTTTGGTCCACAGAGTTCTTTCGTGTTGCTACAGTGACCTCAGGATCCCTCTATCCTTGAAACAGTGTTCTTGGGGTTTCTCTGGAGTGCCATCAAGGAAATCAAGGCTCCTTTCATGTGTGATGTGCAAGACGGAATTGCTCTGCACGCAGTACAGGGGAATCGGGCCTCATCTCGCATCGAGGGGGAAGTCTCATGGTTTTTCTCGAGTTGCGGCGGGAACCTGGGGTATATTCTCGAGTTACGACGGGGATGGCCCTTCCACCCACGTGTTTGTTCAGCCACGTCAGGACTCCTGCCTAGTTGCGAGGGACAACTCGGGATTCTCCTCGAGGCTTGGCAGGGCAATTGGGACGCCTCTCCAGCTGAGGCGGGAGACCAAGGGTCCCTTTCCACGTGCCACAAGAATCCTGGGACTCCTATCAAGTTTCACGAGGAGTCAGGCATCGTCTCCTTTGGACGCACTGATCTCCGCGTACCTCTGGAGTTTTCAAAGGATGTGAGGCCTCCGGTCGCGATGAGGTGGGGAACTAGGTGTTTCTCTGTGGTCTCCACAGGGGATTCAGACATCCTTTCTTCTTGGGAGATGCAAGACGAGCCTGCATTCAAGTCACTGCAGGGATATCCGGCCTTATTTCGAGTCAGGGCATCGAGGTGTCCATTCCACTTGAGGCCGCAATCTCAGGATCCCTCTCACATACCTAGAGCTGAGAGAAGCCTCCTCTTGAGGTGCTTGTGGTAAGGTGGTATTCCTCAGGAGTCGAAGCCAGGGACTAACCTGTCATCTCGTGTTGATTCTTGGTCCACGGAGCTCTTTCGTGTTGCTACAGTGACCTCAGGATCCCTCTAGCCTTGAAACAGTGTTCTTGGGGTTTCTCTGGAGTGCCATCAAGGAAATCAAGGCTCCTTTCATGTGTGATGTGCAACACGGAATTGCTCTGCACGCAGTGCAGGGGAATCGGGCCTCATCTCGCGGCGAGGGGGAAGTCTCATGGTTTTTCTCGAGTTGCGGTGGGAACCTGGGGTATATTCTCGAGTTACGACGGGGATGGCCCTTCCACACACGTGTGTGTTCAGCCATGTCAGGACTCCTGCCTAGTTGCGAGGGACAACTCGGGATTCTCCTCGAGGCTTTGCAGGGCAATTGGGACGCCTCTCCAGCTGAGACGGGAGACCAAGTGTCCCTTTCCACGTGCCACAGGAATCCTGGGTCTCCTATCAAGTTTCACGAGGAGTCAGGCATCGTCTCCTTTGGAGGCACTGATCTCCGCATACCTCTGGAGTTTTCAAAGGATTTGAGGCCTCCTGTCGCGATGAGGTGGGGAACTAGGTCTTTCTCTGTGGTCTCCACAGGGGATTCAGACACCCTTTCGTCTTGGGAGATGAAAGACGAGCCTGCATTCCAGTCACTGCAGGGATATCCGGCCTTATTTCGAGTCAGGGCATCGCGGTGTCCATTCCACTTGAGGCCGCAAACTCAGGGTCCCTCTCACATACCTAGAGCTGAGAGAAGCCTCCTCTTGAGGTGCTTGTGGTAAGGTGGTATTCCTCTGGAGTCGAAGCCAGTGACTAACCTCTCATCTCGAGTTGATTTTTGGTCCACGGAGCTCTTTCGTGTTGCTACAGTGACCTCAGGATCCCTCTAGCCTTGAAACAGTGTTCTTGGGGTTTCTCTGGAGTGCCATGAAGGAAATCAAGGCTCCTTTCATGTGTGATGTGCAACACAGAATTGCTCTGCACGCAGTGCAGGGGAATCGAGCCTCATCTCGCGGCGAGGGGGAAGTCTCATGGTTTTTCTCGAGTTGCGGCGGGAACCTGGGGTATATTCTCGAGTTACGACGGGGATGGCCCTTCCACACACGTGTTTGTTCAGCCACGTCAGGACTCTTGCCTAGTTGCGAGACACAACTCGGGATTCTCCTCGAGGCTTGGCAAGGCAATTGGGACGCCTCTCCAGCTGAGGCGGGAGACCAAGGGTCCCTTTCCACGTGCCACAGGAATCATGGGACTCCTATCAAGTTTCTCGAGGAGTCAGGCATCGTCTCCTTTTGAGGCACTGATCTCCGCGTACCTCTGGAGTTTTCAAAGGATGTGAGGCCTCCGGTCGCGATGAGGTGGGGAACTAGGTCTTTCTCTGTGGTCTCCACAGGGGATTCAGACATCCTTTCATCTTGGGAGATGCAAGACGAGCCTGCATTCAAGTCACTGCAGGGATATCCAGCCTTATTTCGCGTCAGGGCATCGCGGTGTCCATTCCACTTGAGGCCGCAAACTCAGGGTCCCTCTCACATACCTAGAGCTGAGAGAAGCCTCCTCTTGAGGTGCTTGTGGTAAGGTGGTATTCCTCTGGAGTCGAAGCCAGGGACTAACCTCTCATCTCGAGTTGATTTTTGGCCCACGGAGCTCTTTCGTGTTGCTACAGTGACCTCAGGATCCCTCTAGCCTTGAAACAGTGTTCTTGGGGTTTCTCTGGAGTGCCATCAAGGAAATCAAGGCTCCTTTCATGTGTGATGTGCAAGACGGAATTGCTCTGCACGCAGTGCAGGGGAATCGGGACTCATCTCGCGGCGAGGGGGAAGTCTCATGGTTTTTCTCGAGTTGCGGCGGGAACCTGGGGTATATTCTCGAGTTCCGACGGGGATGGCCCTTCCACCCACGTGTTTCTTCAGCGACGTCAGGACTCCTGCCTAGTTGCGAGGGACAACTCTGGATTCTCCTTGAGGCTTGGCAGGGCAATTGGGATTCCTCTCCAGCTGAGGCGGGAGACCAAGTGTCCCTTTCCAAGTGCCACAGGAATCCTGGGACTCCTATCAAGTTTCACGAGGAGTCAGGCATCGTCTCCTTTGGAGGCACTGATCTCCGCGTACCTCTGGAGTTTTCAAAGGATGTGAGGCCTCCGGTCGCGATGAGGTGGGGAACTAGGTCTTTCTCTGTGGTCTCCACAGGGGATTCAGACATCCTTTCATCTTGGGAGAAGCAAGACGAGCCTGCATTCAAGTCACTGCAGGGATATCCAGCCTTATTTCGCGTCAGGGCATCGCGGTGTCCATTCCACTTGAGGCCGCAAACTCAGGGTCCCTCTCACATACCTAGAGCTGAGAGAAGCCTCCTCTTGAGGTGCTTGTGGTAAGGTGGTATTCCTCTGGAGTCGAAGCCAGGGAGTAACCTCTCATCTCAAGTTGATTTTTGGCCCATGGAGCTCTTTTGTGTTGCTACAGTGACCTCAGGATCCCTCTAGCCTTGAAACAGTGTTCTTGGGGTTTCTCTGGAGTGCCATCAAGGAAATCAAGGCTCCTTTCATGTGTGATGTGCAACACGGAATTGCTCTGCACGCAGTACAGGGGAATCGGGCCTCATCTCGCGGCGAGGGGGAAGTCTCATGGTTTTTCTCGAGTTGCGGCGGGAACCTGGGGTATATTCTCGAGTTACGACGGGGATGGCTCTTCAACCCACGTGTTTCTTCAGCGACGTCAGGACTCCTGCCTAGTTGCGAGGGACAACTCTGGATTCTCCTTGAGGCTTGGCAGGGCAATTGGGACGCCTCTCCAGCTGAGGCGGGAGACCAAGTGTCCCTTTCCACGTGCCACAGGTATCCTGGGACTCCTATCAAGTTTCACGAGGAGTCAGGCATCGTCTCCTTTGGAGGCACTGATCTCCACGTACCTCTGGAGTTTTCAAAGGATGTGAGGCTATCGGTCGCGATGAGGTGGGGAACTAAGTCTTTCTCTGTGCTTTCCACAGGGGATTCAGACATCCTTTCGTCCTGGGAGATGCAAGACGAGCCTGCATTGAAGTCACTGCAGGGATATCCGGCCTTATTTCGAGTCAGGGCATCGCGGTGTCCATTCCACTTGAGGCCGCAAACTCAGGGTCCCTCTCACATACCTAGAGCTGAGAGAAGCCTCCTCTTGAGGTGCTTGTGGTAAGGTGGTATTCCTCTGGAGACGAATCCAGGGACTAACCTCTCTTTTCGAGTTGATTTTTGGTCCACAGAGTTCTTTCGTTTTGCTACAGTGACCTCAGGATCCCTCTATCCTTGAAACAGTGTTCTTGGGGTTTCTCTGGAGTGCCATCAAGGAAATCAAGGCTCCTTTCATGTGTGATGTGCAAGACGGAATTGCTCTGCACGCAGTACAGGGGAATCGGGGCTCATCTCGCATCGAGGGGCAAGTCTCATGGTTTTTCTCGAGTTGCGGCGGGAACCTGGGGTATATTCTCGAGTTACGACGGGGATGGCCCTTCCACCCACGTGTTTGTTCAGCCACGTCAGGACTCCTGCCTAGTTGCGAGGGACAACTCGGGATTCTCCTCGAGGCTTGGCAGGGCAATTGGGACGCCTCTCCAGCTGAGGCGGGAGACCAAGGGTCCCTTTCCACGTGCCACAAGAATCCTGGGACTCCTATCAAGTTTCACGAGGAGTCAGGCATCATCTCCTTTGGAGGCACTGATCTCCGCGTACCTCTGCAGTTTTCAAAGGATGTGAGGCCTCCGGTCGCGATGAGGTGGGGAACTAGGTCTTTCTCTGTGGTCTCCACAGGGGATTCAGACACCCTTTCGTCTTGGAGATGCAAGACGAGCCTGCATTCCAGTCACTGCAGGGATATCCAGCCTTATTTTGCGTCAGGGCATCGCGGTGTCCATTCCACTTGAGGCCGCAAACTCAGGGTCCCTCTCACATACCTAGAGCTGAGAGAAGCCTCCTCTTGAGGTGCTTGTGGTAAGGTGGTATTCCTCTGGAGTCGAAGCCTGGGACTAACCTCTCATCTCGTGTTGATTTTTGGTCCACGGAGCTCTTTCGTGTTGCTACAGTGACCTCAGGATTCCTCTAGCCTTGAAACAGTGTTCTTGGGGTTTCTCTGGAGTGCCATGAAGGAAATCAAGGCTCCTTTCATGTGTGATGTGCAACACAGAATTGCTCTGCACGCAGTGCAGGGGAATCGGGCCTCATCTCGCGGCGAGGGGGAAGTCTCATGGTTTTTCTCGAGTTGCGGCGGGAACCTGGGGTATATTCTCGAGTTACGACGGGGATGGCCCTTCCACACACGTGTTTTTTCAGCCACGTCAGGACTCTTGCCTAGTTGCGAGACACAACTCGGGATTCTCCTCGAGGCTTGGCAAGGCAATTGGGACGCCTCTCCAGCTGAGGCGGGAGACCAAGGGTCCCTTTCCACGTGCCACAGGAATCCTGGGACTCCTATCAAGTTTCACGAGGAGTCAGGCATCGTCTCCTTTGGAAGCACTGATCTCCGCGTACCTCTGGAGTTTTCAAAGGATGTGAGGCCTCCGGTCGCGATGAGGTGGGGAACTAGGTCTTTCTCTGTGGTCTCCACAGGGGATTCAGACACCCTTTCGTCTTGGGAGATGCAAGACGAGCCTGCATTCCAGTCACTGCAGGGATATCCGGCCTTATTTCGAGTCAGGGCATCGCGGTGTCCATTCCACTTGAGGCCGCAAACTCAGGGTCCCTCTCACATACCTAGAGCTGAGAGAAGCCTCCTCTTGAGGTGCTTGTGGTAAGGTGGTATTCCTCTGGAGTCGAAGCCAGGGACTAACCTCTCATCTCGAGTTGATTTTTGGCCCACGGAGCTCTTTCGTGTTGCTACAGTGACCTCAGGATCCCTCTAGCCTTGAAACAGTGTTCTTGGGGTTTCTCTGGAGTGCCATGAAGGAAATCAAGGCTCCTTTCATATGTGATGTGCAACACAGAATTGCTCTGCACGCAGTGCAGGGGAATCGGGCCTCATCTCACGGCGAGGGGGAAGTCTCATGGTTTTTCTCGAGTTGCGGCGGGAACCTGGGGTATATTCTCGAGTTACGACGGGGATGGCCCTTCCACACACGTGTTTGTTCAGCCACGTCAGGACTCTTGCCTAGTTGCGAGACACAACTCGGGATTCTCCTCGAGGCTTGGCAAGGCAATTGGGACGTCTCTCCAGCTGAGGCGGCAGACCAAGGGTCCCTTTCCACGTGCCACAGGAATCCTGGGACTCCTATCAAGTTTCACGAGGAGTCAGGCATCGTCTCCTTTGGAGGCACTGATCTCAGCGTACCTCTGGAGTTTTCAAAGGATGTGAGGCCTCCGGTCGCGATGAAGTGGGGAACTAGGTCTTTCTCTGTGGTCTCCACAGGGGATTCAGACATCCTTTCATCTTGGGAGATGCAAGACGAGCCTGCATTCAAGTCACTGCAGGGATATCCAGCCTTATTTCGCGTCAGGGCATCGCGGTGTCCATTCCACTTGAGGCCGCAAACTCAGGGTCCCTCTCACATACCTAGAGCTGAGAGAAGCCTCCTCTTGAGGTGCTTGTGGTAAGGTGGTATTCCTCTGGAGTCGAAGCCAGGGACTAACCTCTCATCTCGAGTTGATTTTTGGCCCACGGAGCTCTTTCGTGTTGCTACAGTGACCTCAGGATCCCTCTAGCCTTGAAACAGTGTTCTTGGGGTTTCTCTGGAGTGCCATCAAGGAAATCAAGGCTCCTTTCATGTGTGATGTGCAAGACGGAATTGCTCTGCACGCAGTACAGGGGAATCGGGCCTCATCTTGCATCGAGGGGGAAGTCTCATGGTTATTCTCGAGTTGCGGCGGGAACCTGGGGTATATTCTCGAGTTACGACGGGGATGGCCCTTCCACCCATGTGTTTGTCCAGCCACGTCAGGACTCCTGCCTAGTTGCGAGGGACAACTCGGGATTCTCCTCGAGGCTTGGCAGGGCAATTGGGACGCCTCTCCAGCTGAGGCGGGAGACCAAGGGTCCCTTTCCACGTGCCACAAGAATCCTGGGACTCCTATCAAGTTTCACGAGGAGTCAGGCATCGTCTCCTTAGGAGGCACTGATCTCCGCGTACTTCTGGAGTTTTCAAAGGATGTGAGGCCTCCGGTCGCGATGAGGTGGGGAACTAGGTCTTTCTTTGTGGTCTCCACAGGGGATTCAGACATCCTTTCTTCTTGGGAGATGCAAGACGAGCCTGCATTCAAGTCACTGCAGGGATATCCAGCCTTATTTCGAGTCAGGGCATCGCGGTGTCCATTCCACTTGAGGCCGCAAACTCAGGATCCCTCTCACATACCTAGAGCTGAGAGAAGCCTCCTCTTGAGGTGCTTGTGGTAAGGTGGTATTCCTCTGGAGACGAATCCAGGGACTAACCTCTCTTTTCGAGTTGATTTTTGGTCCACAGAGTTCTTTCGTGTTGCTACAGTGACCTCAGGATCCCTCTAGCCTTGAAACAGTGTTCTTGGGGTTTCTCTGGAGTGCCATCAAGGAAATCAAGGCTCCTTTCATGTGTGATGTGCAACACGGAATTGCTCTGCACGCAGTGCAGGGGAATCGGGCCTCATCTCGCGGCGAGGGGGAAGTCTCATGGTTTTTCTCGAGTTGCGGCGGGAACCTGGGGTATATTCTCGAGTTCCGACGGGGATGGCCCTTCCACACACGTGTGTGTTCAGCCATGTCAGGACTCCTGCCTAGTTGCGAGACAAAACTCGGGATTCTCCTCGAGGCTTTGCAGGGCAATTGGGACGCCTCTCCAGCTGAGACGGGAGACCAAGGGTCCCTTTCCACGTGCCACAGGAATCCTGGGTCTCCTATCAAGTTTCACGAGGAGTCAGGCATTGTCTCCTTTGGAGGCACTGACCTCCGCATACCTCTGGAGTTTTCAAAGGATTTGAGGCCTCCTGTCGCGATGAGGTGGGGAACTAGGTCTTTCTCTGTGGTCTCCACAGGGGATTCAGACACCCTTTCGTCTTGGGAGATGCAAGACGAGCCTGCATTCCAGTCACTGCAGGGATATCCGGCCTTATTTCGAGTCAGGGCATCGCGGTGTCCATTCCACTTGAGGCCGCAAACTCAGGGTCCCTCTCACATACCTAGAGCTGAGAGAAGCCTCCTCTTGAGGTGCTTGTGGTAAGGTGGTATTCCTCTGGAGTCAAAGCCAGGGACTAACCTCTCATCTCGAGTTGATTTTTGGCCCACGGAGCTCTTTCGTGTTGCTACAGTGACCTCAGGATTCCTCTAGCCTTGAAACAGTGTTCTTGGGGTTTCTCTGGAGTGCCATCAAGGAAATCAAGGCTCCTTTCATGTGTGATGTGCAACACGGAATTGCTCTGCACGCAGTGCAGGGGAATCGGGCCTCATCTCGCGGCGAGGGGGAAGTCTCATGGTTTTTCTCGAGTTGCGGCGGGAACCTGGGGTATATTCTCGAGTTACGACGGGGATGGCCCTTCCACCCACGTGTTTCTTCAGCGACGGCAGGACTCCTGCCTACTTGCGAGGGACAACTCTGGATTCTCCTCGAGGCTTGGCAGGGCAATTGGGACGCCTCTCCAGCTGAGGCGGGAGACCAAGTGTCCCTTTCCAAGTGCCACAGGAATCCTGGGACTCCTATCAAGTTTCACGAGGAGTCAGGCTTCGTCTCCTTTGGAGGCACTGATCTCCGCGTACCTCTGGAGTTTTCTAAGGATGTGAGGCTATCGGTCGCGATGAGGTGGGGAACTAAGTCTTTCTCTGTGCTTTCCACAGGGGATTCAGACATCCTTTCGTCCTGGGAGATGCAAGACGAGCCTGCATTCAAGTCACTGCAGGGATATCCGGCCTTATTTCGAGTCAGGGCATCGCGGTGTCCATTCCACTTGAGGCCGCAAACTCAGGATCCCTCTCACATACCTAGAGCTGAGAGAAGCCTCCTCTTGAGGTGCTTGTGGTAAGGTGGTATTCCTCTGGAGTCGAAGCCAGGGACTAACCTCTCATCTCGAGTTGATTTTTGGCCCACGGAGCTATTTCGTGTTGCTACAGTGACCTCAGGATCCCTCTAGCCTTGAAACAGTGTTCTTGGGGTTTCTCTGGAGTGCCATCAAGGAAATCAAGGCTCCTTTCATGTGTGATGTGCAAGACGGAATTGCTCTGCACGCAGTACAGGGGAATCGGGCCTCATCTTGCATCGAGGGGGAAGTCTCATGGTTATTCTCGAGTTGCGGCGGGAACCTGGGGTATATTCTCGAGTTACGACGGGGATGGCCCTTCCACCCATGTGTTTGTCCAGCCACGTCAGGACTCCTGCCTAGTTGCGAGGGACAACTCGGGATTCTCCTCGAGGCTTGGCAGGGCAATTGGGACGCCTCTCCAGCTGAGGCGGGAGACCAAGGGTCCCTTTCCACGTGCCACAAGAATCCTGGGACTCCTATCAAGTTTCACGAGGAGTCAGGCATCGTCTCCTTAGGAGGCACTGATCTCCGCGTACTTCTGGAGTTTTCAAAGGATGTGAGGCCTCCGGTCGCGATGAGGTGGGGAACTAGGTCTTTCTTTGTGGTCTCCACAGGGGATTCAGACATCCTTTCTTCTTGGGAGATGCAAGACGAGCCTGCATTCAAGTCACTGCAGGGATATCCAGCCTTATTTCGAGTCAGGGCATCGCGGTGTCCATTCCACTTGAGGCCGCAAACTCAGGATCCCTCTCACATACCTAGAGCTGAGAGAAGCCTCCTCTTGAGGTGCTTGTGGTAAGGTGGTATTCCTCAGGAGTCGAAGCCAGGGACGAACCTCTCATCTCGTGTTGATTCTAGGTCCACGGAGCTCTTTCGTGTTGCTACAGTGACCTCAGGATCCCTCTAGCCTTGAAACAGTGTTCTTGGGGTTTCTCTGGAGTGCCATCAAGGAAATCAAGGCTCCTTTCATGTGTGATGTGCAACACGGAATTGCTCTGCACGCAGTGCAGGGGAATCGGGCCTCATCTCGCGGCGAGGGGGAAGTCTCATGGTTTTTCTCGAGTTGCGGCGGGAACCTGGGGTATATTCTCGAGTTCCGACGGGGATGGCCCTTCCACACACGTGTGTGTTCAGCCATGTCAGGACTCCTGCCTAGTTGCGAGACAAAACTCGGGATTCTCCTCGAGGCTTTGCAGGGCAATTGGGACGCCTCTCCAGCTGAGACGGGAGACCAAGGGTCCCTTTCCACGTGCCACAGGAATCCTGGGTCTCCTATCAAGTTTCACGAGGAGTCAGGCATTGTCTCCTTTGGAGGCACTGACCTCCGCATACCTCTGGAGTTTTCAAAGGATTTGAGGCCTCCTGTCGCGATGAGGTGGGGAACTAGGTCTTTCTCTGTGGTCTCCACAGGGGATTCAGACACCCTTTCGTCTTGGGAGATGCAAGACGAGCCTGCATTCCAGTCACTGCAGGGATATCCGGCCTTATTTCGAGTCAGGGCATCGCGGTGTCCATTCCACTTGAGGCCGCAAACTCAGGGTCCCTCTCACATACCTAGAGCTGAGAGAAGCCTCCTCTTGAGGTGCTTGTGGTAAGGTGGTATTCCTCTGGAGTCAAAGCCAGGGACTAACCTCTCATCTCGAGTTGATTTTTGGCCCACGGAGCTCTTTCGTGTTGCTACAGTGACCTCAGGATTCCTCTAGCCTTGAAACAGTGTTCTTGGGGTTTCTCTGGAGTGCCATCAAGGAAATCAAGGCTCCTTTCATGTGTGATGTGCAACACGGAATTGCTCTGCACGCAGTGCAGGGGAATCGGGCCTCATCTCGCGGCGAGGGGGAAGTCTCATGGTTTTTCTCGAGTTGCGGCGGGAACCTGGGGTATATTCTCGAGTTACGACGGGGATGGCCCTTCCACCCACGTGTTTCTTCAGCGACGTCAGGACTCCTGCCTACTTGCGAGGGACAACTCTGGATTCTCCTCGAGGCTTGGCAGGGCAATTGGGACGCCTCTCCAGCTGAGGCGGGAGACTAAGTGTCCCTTTCCAAGTGCCACAGGAATCCTGGGACTCCTATCAAGTTTCACGAGGAGTCAGGCTTCGTCTCCTTTGGAGGCACTGATCTCCGCGTACCTCTGGAGTTTTCTAAGGATGTGAGGCTATCGGTCGCGATGAGGTGGGGAACTAAGTCTTTCTCTGTGCTTTCCACAGGGGATTCAGACATCCTTTCGTCCTGGGAGATGCAAGACGAGCCTGCATTGAAGTCACTGCAGGGATATCCGGCCTTATTTCGAGTCAGGGCATCGCGGTGTCCATTCCACTTGAGGCCGCAAACTCAGGGTCCCTCTCACATACCTAGAGCTGAGAGAAGCCTCCTCTTGAGGTGCTTGTGGTAAGGTGGTATTCCTCTGGAGACGAATCCAGGGACTAACCTCTCTTTTCGAGTTGATTTTTGGTCCACAGAGTTCTTTCGTGTTGCTACAGTGACCTCAGGATCCCTCTAGCCTTGAAACAGTGTTCTTGGGTTTTCTCTGGAGTGCCATCAAGGAAATCAAGGCTCCTTTCATGTGTGATGTGCAACACGGAATTGCTCTGCACGCAGTGCAGGGGAATCGGGCCTCATCTCGCGGCGAGGGGGAAGTCTCATGGTTTTTCTCGAGTTGCGGCGGGAACCTGGGGTATATTCTCGAGTTACGACGGGGATGGCCCTTCCACACACGTGTGTGTTCAGCCATGTCAGGACTCCTGCCTAGTTGCGAGACAAAACTCGGGATTCTCCTCGAGGCTTTGCAGGGCAATTGGGACGCCTCTCCAGCTGAGACGGGAGACCAAGTGTCCCTTTCCACGTGCCACAGGAATCCTGGGTCTCCTATCAAGTTTCACGAGGAGTCAGGCATTGTCTCCTTTGGAGGCACTGATCTCCGCATACCTCTGGAGTTTTCAAAGGATTTGAGGCCTCCTGTCGCGATGAGGTGGGGAACTAGGTCTTTCTCTGTGGTCTCCACAGGGGATTCAGACACCCTTTCGTCTTGGGAGATGCAAGACGAGCCTGCATTCCAGTCACTGCACGGATATCCGGCCTTATTTCGAGTCAGGGCATCGCGGTGTCCATTCCACTTGAGGCCGCAAACTCAGGGTCCCTCTCACATACCTAGAGCTGAGAGAAGCCTCCTCTTGAGGTGCTTGTGGTAAGGTGGTATTCCTCTGGAGTCGAAGCCAGGGACTAACCTCTCATCTCGAGTTGATGTTTGGCCCACGGAGCTCTTTCGTGTTGCTACAGTGACCTCAGGATTCCTCTAGCCTTGAAACAGTGTTCTTGGGGTTTCTCTGGAGTGCCATCAAGGAAATCAAGGCTCCTTTCATGTGTGATGTGCAACACGGAATTGCTCTGCACGCAGTGCAGGGGAATCGGGCCTCATCTCGCGGCGAGGGGGAAGTCTCATGGTTTTTCTCGAGTTGCGGCGGGAACCTGGGGTATATTCTCGAGTTACGACGGGGATGGCCCTTCCACCCACGTGTTTCTTCAGCGACGTCAGGACTCCTGCCTAGTTGCGAGGGACAACTCTGGATTCTCCTCGAGGCTTGGCAGGGCAATTGGGACGCCTCTCCAGCTGAGGCGGGAGACCAAGTGTCCCTTTCCAAGTGCCACAGGAATCCTGGGACTCCTATCAAGTTTCACGAGGAGTCAGGCATCGTCTCCTTTGGAGGCACTGATCTCCGCATACCTCTGGAGTTTTTAAAGGATTTGAGACCTCCGGTCGCGATGACGTGGGGAACTAGGTCTTTCTTCGTGGTCTCCACAGGGGATTCAGACATCCTTTCGTCTTGGGAGATGCAAGACGAGCCTGCATTCCAGGCACTGCAGGGATATCCGGCCTTATTTCGAGTCAGGGCATCGCGGTGTCCATTCCACTTGAGGCCGCAAACTCAGGGACCCTCTCACATACCTAGAGCTGAGAGAAGCCTCCTCTTGAGGTGCTTGTGGTAAGGTGGTATTCCTCTGGAGTCGAAGCCAGGGACTAACCTCTCATCTCGAGTTGATTTTTGGCCCACGGAGCTCTTTCGTGTTGCTACAGTGACCTCAGGATCCCTCTAGCCTTGAAACAGTGTTCTTGGGGTTTCTCTGGAGTGCCATCAAGGAAATCAAGGCTCCTTTCATGTGTGATGTGCAAGACGGAATTGCTCTGCACGCAGTACAGGGGAATCGGGCCTCATCTCGCATCGAGGGGCAAGTCTCATGGTTTTTCTCGAGTTGCGGCGGGAACCTGGGGTATATTCTCGAGTTACGACGGGGATGGCCCTTCCACCCACGTGTTTGTTCAGCCACGTCAGGACTCCTGCCTAGTTGCGAGGGACAACTCGGGATCCTCCTCGAGGCTTGGCAGGGCAATTGGAACGCCTCTCCAGCTGAGGCGGGAGACCAAGGTTCCCTTTCCACGTGCCACAAGAATCCTGGGACTCCTATCAAGTTTCACGAGGAGTCAGGCATCGTCTCCTTTGGAGGCACTGATCTCCGCGTACCTCTGGAATTTTCAAAGGATGTGAGGCCTCCGGTCGCGATGAGGTGGGGAACTAGGTCTTTCTTTGTGGTCTCCACAGGGGATTCAGACATCCTTTCTTCTTGGGAGATGCAAGACGAGCCTGCATTCAAGTCACTGCAGGGATATCCGGCCTTATTTCGAGTCAGGGCATCGCGGTGTCCATTCCACTTGAGGCCGCAAACTCAGGATCCCTCTCACATACCTAGAGCTGAGACAAGCCTCCTCTTGAGGTGCTTGTGGTAAGGTGGTATTCCTCTGGAGTCGAAGCCAGGGACTAACTTCTCATCTCGAGTTGATTTTTGGCCCACGGAGCTCTTTCGTGTTGCTACAGTGACCTCAGGATCCCTCTAGCCTTGAAACAGTGTTCTTGGGGTTTCTCTGGAGTGCCATCAAGGAAATCAAGGCTCCTTTCATGTGTGATATGCAAGACGGAATTGCTCTGCACGCAGTACAGGGGAATCGGGCCTCATCTCGCATCGAGGGGGAAGTCTCATGGTTTTTCTCGAGTTGCGGCGGGAACCTGGGGTATATTCTCGAGTTACGACGGGGATGGCCCTTCCACCCATGTGTTTGTCCAGCCACGTCAGGACTCCTGCCTAGTTGCGAGGGACAACTCGGGATTCTCCTCGAGGCTTGGCAGGGCAATTGGAACGCCTCTCCAGCTGAGGCGGGAGACCAAGGGTCCCTTTCCACGTGCCACAAGAATCCTGGGACTCCTATCAAGTTTCACGAGGAGTCAGGCATCGTCTCCTTAGGAGGCACTGATCTCCGCGTACCTCTGGAGTTTTCAAAGGATGTGAGGCCTCCGGTCGCGATGAGGTGGGGAACTAGGTCTTTCTTTGTAGTCTCCACAGGGGATTCAGACATCCTTTCTTCTTGGGAGATGCAAGACGAGCCTGCATTCAAGTCACTGCAGGGATATCCGGCCTTATTTCGAGTCAGGGCATCGCGGTGTCCATTCCACTTGAGGCCGCAAACTCAGGATCCCTCTCACATACCTAGAGCTGAGAGAAGCCTCCTCTTGAGGTGCTTGTGGTAAGGTGGTATTCCTCAGGAGTCGAAGCCAGGGACTAACCTCTCATCTCGTGTTGATTCTTGGTCCACGGAGCTCTTTCGTGTTGCTACAGTGACCTCAGGATCCCTCTAGCCTTGAAACAGTGTTCTTGGGGTTTCTCTGGAGTGCCATGAAGGAAATCAAGGCTCCTTTCATGTGTGATGTGCAACACAGAATTGCTCTGCACGCAGTGCAGGGGAATCGGGCCTCATCTCGCGGCGAGGGGGAAGTCTCATGGTTTTTCTCGAGTTGCGGCGGGAACCTGGGGTATATTCTCGAGTTACGACGGGGATGGGCCTTCCACACACGTGTGTGTTCAGCCATGTCAGGACTCCTGCCTAGTTGCGAGACAAAACTCGGGATTCTCCTCGAGGCTTTGCAGGGCAATTGGGACGCCTCTCCAGCTGAGACGGGAGACCAAGGGTCCCTTTCCACGTGCCACAGGAATCCTGGGTCTCCTATCAAGTTTCACGAGGAGTCAGGCATTGTCTCCTTTGGAGGCACTGATCTCCGCATACCTCTGGAGTTTTCAAAGGATTTGAGGCCTCCTGTCGCGATGAGGTGGGGAACTAGGTCTTTCTCTGTGGTCTCCACAGGGGATTCAGACACCCTTTTGTCTTGGGAGATGCAAGACGAGCCTGCATTCCAGTCACTGCAGGGATATCCGGCCTTATTTCGAGTCAGGGCATCGCGGTGTCCATTCCACTTGAGGCCGCAAACTCAGGGTCCCTCTCACATACCTAGAGCTGAGAGAAGCCTCCTCTTGAGGTGCTTGTGGTAAGGTGGTATTCCTCTGGAGTCGAAGCCAGGGACTAACTTCTCATCTCGAGTTGATTTTTGGCCCACGGAGCTCTTTCGTGTTGCTACAGTGACCTCAGGATCCCTCTAGCCTTGAAACAGTGTTCTTGGGGTTTCTCTGGAGTGCCATCAAGGAAATCAAGGCTCCTTTCATGTGTGATGTGCAAGACGGAATTGCTCTGCACGCAGTACAGGGGAATCGGGCCTCATCTCGCATCGAGGGGGAAGTCTCATGGTTTTTCTCGAGTTGCGGCGGGAACCTGGGGTATATTCTCGAGTTACGACGGGGATGGCCCTTCCACCCATGTGTTTGTCCAGCCACGTCAGGACTCCTGCCTAGTTGCGAGGGACAACTCGGGATTCTCCTCGAGGCTTGGCAGGGCAATTGGAACGCCTCTCCAGCTGAGGCGGGAGACCAAGGGTCCCTTTCCACGTGCCACAAGAATCCTGGGACTCCTATCAAGTTTCACGAGGAGTCAGGCATCGTCTCCTTAGGAGGCACTGATCTCCGCGTACCTCTGGAGTTTTCAAAGGATGTGAGGCCTCCGGTCGCGATGAGGTGGGGAACTAGGTCTTTCTCTGTGGTCTCCACAGGGGATTCAGACATCCTTTCATCTTGGGAGATGCAAGACGAGCCTGCATTCAAGTCACTGCAGGGATATCCGGCCTTATTTCGAGTCAGGGCATCGCGGTGTCCATTCCACTTGAGGCCGCAAACTCAGGGTCCCTCTCACATACCTAGAGCTGAGAGAAGCCTCCTCTTGAGGTGCTTGTGGTAAGGTGGTATTCCTCTGGAGTCGAAGCCAGGGACTAACCTCTCATCTCGAGTTGATTTTTGGCCCACGGAGCTCTTTCGTGTTGCTACAGTGACCTCAGGATCCCTCTAGCCTTGAAACAGTGTTCTTGGGGTTTTTCTGGAGTGCCATCAAGGAAATCAAGGCTCCTTTCATGTGTGATGTGCAACACGGAATTGCTCTGCACGCAGTGCAGGGGAATCGGGCCTCATCTCGCGGCGAGGGGGAAGTCTCATGGTTTTTCTCGAGTTGCGGCGGGAACCTGGGGTATATATTCGAGTTACGACGGGGATGGCCCTTCCACCCACGTGTTTCTTCAGCGACGTCAGGACTCCTGCCTAGTTGCGAGGGACAACTCTGGATTCTCCTCGAGGCTTGGCAGGGCAATTGGGACGCCCCTCCAGCTGAGGCGGGAGACCAAGTGTCCCTTTCCAAGTGCCACAGGAATCCTGGGACTCCTATCAAGTTTCACGAGGAGTCAGGCATCATCTCCTTTGGAGGCACTGATCTCCGCGTACCTCTGGAGTTTTCAAAGGATGTGAGGCCTCCGGTCGCGATGAGGTGGGGAACTAGGTGTTTCTCTGTGGTCTCCACAGGGGATTCAGACATCCTTTCTTCGTGGGAGATGCAAGACGAGCCTGCATTCCAGTCACTGCAGGGATATCCGGCCTTATTTCGAGTCAGGGCATCGCGGTGTCCATTCCACTTGAGGCCGCAAACTCAGGGTCCCTCTCACATACTTAGAGCTGAGAGAAGCCTCCTCTTGAGGTGCTTGTGGTAAGGTGGTATTCCTCTGGAGTCGAAGCCAGGGACTAACCTCTCATCTCGAGTTGATTTTTGGTCCACGGAGCTCTTTCATGTTGCTACAGTGACCTCAGGATCCCTCTAGCCTTGAAACAGTGTTCTTGGGGTTTCTCTGGAGTGCCATGAAGGAAATCAAGGCTCCTTTCATGTGTGATGTGCAACACAGAATTGCTCTGCACGCAGTGCAGGGGAATCGGGCCTCATCTCGCGGCGAGGGGGAAGTCTCATGCTTTTTCTCGAGTTGCGGCGGGAACCTGGGGTATATTCTCGAGTTACGACGGGGATGGCCCTTCCACCCACGTGTTTGTTCAGCCACGTCAGGACTCTTGCCTAGTTGCGAGCCACAACTCGGGATTCTCCTCGAGGCTTGGCAAGGCAATTGGGACGCCTCTCCAGCTGAGGCGGGAGACCAAGGGTCCCTTTCCACGTGCCACAGGAATCCTGGGACTCCTATCAAGTTTCACGAGGAGTCAGGCATCGTCTCCTTTGGAGGCACTGATCTCCGCGTACCTCTGGAGTTTTCAAAGGATGTGAGGCCTCCGGTCGCCATGAGGTGGGGAACTAGGTCTTTCTCTGTGGTCTCCACAGGGGATTCAGATATCCTTTCATCTTCGGAGATGCAAGACGAGCCTGCATTCAAGTCACTGCAGGGATATCCGGCCTTATTACGAGTCAGGGCATCGCGGTGTCCATTCCACTTGAGGCCGCAAACTCAGGGTCCCTCTCACATACCTAGAGCTGAGAGAAGCCTCCTCTTGAGGTGCTTGTGGTAAGGTGGTATTCCTCTGGAGTCGAAGCCAGGGACTAACCTCTCATCTCGAGTTGATTTTTGGCCCACGGAGCTCTTTCGTGTTGCTACAGTGACCTCAGGATCCCTCTAGCCTTGAAACAGTGTTCTTGGGGTTTCTCTGGAGTGCCATCAAGGAAATCAAGGCTCCTTTCATGTGTGATGTGCAACACGGAATTGCTCTGCACGCAGTGCAGGGGAATCGGGCCTCATCTCGCGGCGAGGGGGAAGTCTCATGGTTTTTCTCGAGTTGCGGCGGGAACCTGGGGTATATTCTCGAGTTACGACGGGGATGGCCCTTCCACCTACGTGTTTCTTCAGCGACGTCAGGACTCCTGCCTTGTTGCGAGGGACAACTCTGGATTCTCCTCGAGGCTTGGCAGGGCAATTGGGGCGCCTCTCCAGCTGAGGCGGGAGACCAAGTGTCCCTTTCCAAGTGCCACAGGAATCCTGGGACTCCTATCAAGTTTCACGAGAGTCAGGCATCGTCTCCTTTGGAGGCACTGATCTCTGCGTACCTCTGGAGTTTTCAAAGGATGTGAGGCTATCGGTCGCGATGAGGTGGGGAACTAAGTCTTTCTCTGTGCTTTCCACAGGGGATTCAGACATCCTTTCGTCCTGGGAGATGCAAGACGAGCCTGCATTCAAGTCACTGCAGGGATATCCGGCCTTATTTCGAGTCAGGGCATCGCGGTGTCCATTCCACTTGAGGCCGCAAACTCAGGGTCCCTCTCACATACCTAGAGCTGAGAGAAGCCTCCTCTTGAGGTGCTTGTGGTAAGGTGGTATTCCTCTGGAGACGAATCCAGGGACTAACCTCTCTTTTCGAGTTGATTTTTGGTCCACAGAGTTCTTTCGTGTTGCTACAGTGACCTCAGGATCCCTCTAGCCTTGAAACAGTGTTCTTAGGGTTTCTCTGGAGTGCCATCAAGGAAATCAAGGCTCCTTTCATGTGTGATGTGCAAGACGGAATTGCTCTGCACGCAGTACAGGGGAATCGGGCCTCATCTCGCATCGAGGGGCAAGTCTCATGGTTTTTCTCGAGTTGCGGCGGGAACCTGGGGTATATTCTCGAGATACGACGGGGATGGCCCTTCCACCCACGTGTTTGTTCAGCCACGTCAGGACTCCTGCCTAGTTGCGAGGGACAACTCGGAATTCTCCCCGAGGCTTGGCAGGGCAATTGGAACGCCTCTCCAGCTGAGGCGGGAGACCAAGGGTCCCTTTCCACGTGCCACAAGAATCCTGGGACTCCTATCAAGTTTCACGAGGAGTCAGGCATCGTCTCCTTTGGAGGCACTGATCTCCGCGTACCTCTGGAGTTTTCAAAGGATGTGAGGCCTCCGGTCGCGATGAGGTGGGGAACTAGGTGTTTCTCTGTGGTCTCCACAGGGGATTCAGACATCCTTTCTTCTTGGGAGATGCAAGACGAGCCTGCATTCAAGTCACTGCAGGGATATTCGGCCTTATTTCGAGTCAGGGCATCGCGGTGTCCATTCCACTTGAGGCCGCAAACTCAGGATCCCTCTCACATACCTAGAGCTGAGAGAAGTCTCCTCTTGAGGTGCTTGTGGTAAGGTGGTATTCCTCAGGAGTCAAAGCCAGGGACTAACCTCTCATCTCGTGTTGATTCTTGGTCCACGGAGCTCTTTCGTGTGGCTACAGTGACCTCAGGATCCCTCTAGCCTTGAAACAGTGTTCTTGGGGTTTCTCTGGAGTGCCATCAAGGAAATCAAGGCTCCTTTCATGTGTGATGTGCAACACGGGATTGCTCTGCACGCAGTGCAGGGGAATCGGGCCTCATCTCGCGGCGAGGGGGAAGTCTCATGGTTTTTCTCGAGTTGCGGCGGGAACCTGGGGTATATTCTCGAGTTACGACGGGGATGGCCCTTCCACACACGTGTTTGTTCAGCCACGTCAGGACTCTAGCCTAGTTGCGAGACACAACTCGGGATTCTCCTCGAGGCTTGGCAAGGCAATTGGGACGCCTCTCCAGCTGAGGCGGGAGACCAAGGGTCCCTTTCCACGTGCCACAGGAATCCTGGGACTCCTATCAAGTTTCACGAGGAGTCAGACATCGTCTCCTTTGGAGGCACTGATCTCCGCGTACCTCTGGAGTTTTCAAAGGATGTGAGGCCTCCGGTCGCCATGAGGTGGGGAACTAGGTCTTTCTCTGTGGTCTCCACAGGGGATTCAGACATCCTTTCATCTTGAGAGATGCAAGACGAGCCTGCATTCAAGTCACTGCAGGGATATCCAGCCTTATTTCGAGTCAGGGCATCGCGGTGTCCATTCCACTTGAGGCCGCAAACTCAGGGTCCCTCTCACATACCTAGAGCTGAGAGAAGCCTCCTCTTGAGGTGCTTGTGGTAAGGTGGTATTCCTCTGGAGTCGAAGCCAGGGACTAACCTCTCATCTCGAGTTGATTTTTTGCCCACGGAGCTCTTTCTTGTTGCTACAGTGACCTCAGGATCCCTCTAGCCTTGAAACAGTGTTCTTGGGTTTCTCTGGAGTGCCATCAAGGAAATCAAGGCTCCTTTCATGTGTGATGTGCAACACGGAATTGCTCTGCACGCAGTGCAGGGGAATCGGGCCTCATCTCGCGGCGAGGGGGAAGTCTCATGGTTTTTCTCGAGTTGCGGCGGGAACCTGGGGTATATTCTCGAGTTACGACGGGGATGGCCCTTCCACCCACGTGTTTCTTCAGCGACGTCAGGACTCCTGCCTAGTTGCGAGGGACAACTCTGGATTCTCCTCGAGGCTTGGCAGGGCAATTGGGACGCCTCTCCAGCTGAGGCGGGAGACCAAGTGTCCCTTTCCAAGTGCCACAGGAATCCTGGGACTCCTATCAAGTTTCACGAGGAGTCACCATCGTCTCCTTTGGAGGCACTGATCTCCGCGTACCTCTGGAGTTTTCAAAGGATGTGAGGCTATCGGTCGCGATGAGTTGGGGAACTAAGTCTTTCTCTGTGCTTTCCACAGGGGATTCAGACATCCTTTCGTCCTGGGAGATGCAAGACGAGCCTGCATTCAAGTCACTGCAGGGATATCCGGCCTTATTTCGAGTCAGGGCATCGCGGTGTCCATTCCACTTGAGGCCGCAAACTCAGGGTCCCTCTCACATACCTAGAGCTGAGAGAAGCCTCCTCTTGAGGTGCTTGTGGTAAGGTGGTATTCCTCTGGAGACGAATCCAGGGACTAACCTCTCTTTTCGAGTTGATTTTTGGTCCACAGAGTTCTTTCGTGTTGCTACAGTGACCTCAGGATCCCTCTATCCTTGAAACAGTGTTCTTGGGGTTTCTCTGGAGTGCCATCAAGGAAATCAAGGCTCCTTTCATGTGTGATGTGCAAGACGGAATTGCTCTGCACGCAGTACAGGGGAATCGGGCCTCATCTCGCATCGAGGGGCAAGTCTCATGGTTTTTCTCGAGTTGCGGCGGGAACCTGGGGTATATTCTCGAGTTACGACGGGGATGGCCCTTCCACCCACGTGTTTGTTCAGCCACGTCAGGACTCCTGCCTAGTTGCGAGGGACAACTCGGGATTCTCCTCGAGGCTTGGCAGGGCAATTGGAACGCCTCTCCAGCTGAGGCGGGAGACCAAGGGTCCCTTTCCACGTGCCACAAGAATCCTGGGACTCCTATCAAGTTTCACGAGGAGTCAGGCATCGTCTCCTTTGGAGGCACTGATCTCCGCGTACCTCTGGAGTTTTCAAAGGATGTGAGGCCTCCGGTCGCGATGAGGTGGGGAACTAGGTGTTTCTCTGTGGTCTCCACAGGGGATTCAGACATCCTTTCTTCTTGGGAGATGCAAGACGAGCCTGCATTCAAGTCACTGCAGGGATATTCGGCCTTATTTCGAGTCAGGGCATCGCGGTGTCCATTCCACTTGAGGCCGCAAACTCAGGATCCCTCTCACATACCTAGAGCTGAGAGAAGCCTCCTCTTGAGGTGCTTGTGGTAAGGTGGTATTCCTCAGGAGTCGAAGCGAGGGACTAACCTCTCATCTCGTGTTGATTCTTGGTCCACGGAGCTCTTTCGTGTTGCTACAGTGACCTCAGGATCCCTCTAGCCTTGAAACAGTGTTCTTGGGGTTTCTCTGGAGTGCCATCAAGGAAATCAAGGCTCCTTTCATGTGTGATGTGCAACACGGAATTGCTCTGCACGCAGTGCAGGGGAATCGGGCCTCATCTCGCGGCGAGGGGGAAGTCTCATGGTTTTTCTCGAGTTGCGGCGGGAACCTGGGGTATATTCTCGAGTTACGACGGGGATGGCCCTTCCACACACGTGTGTGTTCAGCCATGTCAGGACTCCTGCCTAGTTGCGAGGGACAACTCGGGATTCTCCTCGAGGCTTTGCAGGGCAATTGGGACGCCTCTCCAGCTGAGACGGGAGACCACGGGTCCCTTTCCACGTGCCACAGGAATCCTGGGTCTCCTATCAAGTTTCACGAGGAGTCAGGCATCGTCTCCTTTGGAGGCACTGATCTCCGCATACCTCTGGAGTTTTCAAAGGATTTGAGGCCTCCTGTCGCGATGAGGTGGGGAACTAGGTCTTTCTCTGTGGTCTCCACAGGGGATTCAGACACCCTTTCGTCTTGGGAGATGCAATAGGAGCCTGCATTCCAGTCACTGCAGGGATATCCGGCCTTATTACGAGTCAGGGCATCGCGGTGTCCATTCCACTTGAGGCCGCAAACTCAGGGTCCCTCTCACATACCTAGAGCTGAGAGAAGCCTCCTCTTGAGGTGCTTGTGGTAAGGTGGTATTCCTCTGGAGTCGAAGCCAGGGACTAACCTTTCATCTCGAGTTGATTTTTGGTCCACGGAGCTCTTTCGTGTTGCTACAGTGACCTCAGGATCCCTCTAGCATTGAAACAGTGTTCTTGGGGTTTCTCTGGAGTGCCATCAAGGAAATCAAGGCTCCTTTCATGTGTGATGTGCAACACGGAATTGCTCTGCACGCAGTGCAGGGGAATCGGGCCTCATCTCGCGGCGAGGGGGAAGTCTCATGGTTTTTCTCGAGTTGCGGCGGGAACCTGGGGTATATTCTCGAGTTACGACGGGGATGGCCCTTCCACCCACGTGTGTGTTCAGCCACGTCAGGACTCTTACCTAGTTGCGAGACACCACTCGGGATTCTCCTCGAGGCTTGGCAAGGCAATTGGGACGCCTCTCCAGCTGAGGCGGGAGACCAAGGGTCCCTTTCGACGTGCCACAGGAATCCTGGGACTCCTATCAAGTTTCACGAGGAGTCAGGCATCGTCTCCTTTGGAAGCACTGATCTCCGAGTACCTCTGGAGTTTTCAAAGGATGTGAGGCCTCCGGTCGCGATGAGGTGGGGAACTAGGTCTTTCTCTGTGGTCTCCACAGGGGATTCAGACATCCTTTCATCTTGGGAGATGCAAGACGAGCCTGCATTCAAGTCACTGCAGGGATATCCAGCCTTATTTCGAGTCAGGGCATCGCGGTGTCCATTCCACTTGAGGCCGCAAACTCAGGGTCCCTCTCACATACCTAGAGCTGAGAGAAGCCTCCTCTTGAGGTGCTTGTGGTAAGGTGGTATTCCTCTGGAGTCGAAGCCAGGGACTAACCTCTCATCTCGTGTTGATTCTTGGTCCACGGAGCTCTTTCGTGTTGCTACAGTGACCTCAGGATCCCTCTAGCCTTGAAACAGTGTTCTTGGGGTTTCTCTGGAGTGCCATCAAGGAAATCAAGGCTCCTTTCATGTGTGATGTGCAACACGGAATTGCTCTGCACGCAGTGCAGGGGAATCGGGCCTCATCTCGCGGCGAGGGGGAAGTCTCATGGTTTTTCTCGAGTTGCGGCGGGAACCTGGGGTATATTCTCGAGTTACGACGGGGATGGCCCTTCCACACACGTGTGTGTTCAGCCATGTCAGGACTCCTGCCTAGTTGCGAGGGACAACTCGGGATTCTCCTCGAGGCTTTACAGGGCAATTGGGACGCCTCTCCAGCTGAGACGGGAGACCAAGGGTCCCTTTCCACGTGCCACAGGAATCCTGGGTCTCCTATCAAGTTTCACGAGGAGTCAGGCATCGTCTCCTTTGGAGGCACTGATCTCCGCATACCTCTGGAGTTTTCAAAGGATTTGAGGCCTCCTGTCGCGATGAGGTGGGGAACTAGGTCTTTCTCTGTGGTCTCCACAGGGGATTCAGACACCCTTCGTCTTGGGAGATGCAAGACGAGCCTGCATTCCAGTCACTGCAGGGATATCTGGCTTATTTCGAGTCAGGGCATCGCGGTGTCCATTCCACTTGAGGCCGCAAACTCAGGGTCCCTCTCACATACCTAGAGCTGAGAGAAGCCTCCTCTTGAGGTGCTTGTGGTAAGGTGGTATTCCTCTGGAGTCGAAGCCAGGGACTAACCTCTCATCTCGAGTTGATTTTTGGCCCACGGAGCTCTTTCGTGTTGCTACAGTGACCTCAGGATCCCTCTAGCCTTGAAACATTGTTCTTGGGGTTTCTCTGGAGTGCCATGAAGGAAATCAAGGCTCCTTTCATGTGTGATGTGCAACACAGAATTGCTCTGCACGCAGTGCAGGGGAATCGGGCCTCATCTCGCGGCGAGGGGGAAGTCTCATGGTTTTTCTCGAGTTGCGGCGGGAACCTGGGGTATATTCTCGAGTTACGACGGGGATGGCCCTTCCACACACGTGTTTGTTCAGCCACGTCAGGACTCTTGCCTAGTTGCGAGACACAACTCGGGATTCTCCTCGAGGCTTGGCAAGGCAATTGGGACGCCTCTCCAGCTGAGGCGGGAGACCAAGGGTCCCTTTCCACGTGCCACAGGAATCCTGGGACTCCTATCAAGTTTCACGAGGAGTCAGGCATCGTCTCCTTTGGGGGCACTGATCTCCGCGTACCTCTGGAGTTTTCAAAGGATGTGAGGCAATCGGTCGCGATGAGGTGGGGAACTAAGTCTTTCTCTGTGCTTTCCACAGGGGATTCAGACATCCTTTCGTCCTGGGAGATGCAAGACGAGCCTGCATTGAAGTCACTGCAGGGATATCCGGCCTTATTTCGAGTCAGGGCATCGCGGTGTCCATTCCACTTGAGGCCGCAAACTCAGGGTCCCTCTCACATACCTAGAGCTGAGAGAAGCCTCCTCTTGAGGTGCTTGTGGTAAGGTGGTATTCCTCTGGAGACGAATCCAGGGACTAACCTCTCTTTTCGAGTTGATTTTTGGTCCACAGAGTTCTTTCGTGTTGCTACAGTGACCTCAGGATCCCTCTATCCTTGAAACAGTGTTCTTGGGGTTTCTCTGGAGTGCCATCAAGGAAATCAAGGCTCCTTTCATGTGTGATGTGCAAGACGGAATTGCTCTGCACGCAGTACAGGGGAATCGGGCCTCATCTCGCATCGACGGGGAAGTCTCATGGTTTTTCTCGAGTTGCGGCGGGAACCTGGGGTATATTCTCGAGTTACGACGGGGATGGCCCTTCCACCCACGTGTTTGTTCAGCCACGTCAGGACTCCTGCCTAGTTGCGAGGGACAACTCGGGATTCTCCTCGAGGCTTGGCAGGGCAATTGGAACGCCTCTCCAGCTGAGGCGGGAGACCAAGGGTCCCTTTCCACGTGCCACAAGAATCCTGGGACTCCTATCAAGTTTCACGAGGAGTCAGGCATCGTCTCCTTGGAGGCACTGATCTCCGCGTACCTCTGGAGTTTTCAAAGGATGTGAGGCCTGCGGTCGCGATGAGGTGGGGAACGAGGTGTTTCTCTGTGGTCTCCACAGGGGATTGAGACATCCTTTCTTCTTGGGAGATGCAAGACGAGCCTGCATTCAGGTCACTGCAGGGATATCCGGCCTTATTTCGAGTCAGGGCATCGCGGTGTCCATTCCACTTGAGGCCGCAAACTCAGGATCCCTCTCACATACCTAGAGCTGAGAGAAGCCTCCTCTTGAGGTGCTTGTGGTAAGGTGGTATTCCTCAGGAGTCGAAGCCAGGGACTAACCTCTCATCTCGTGTTGATTCTTGGTCCACGGAGCTCTTTCGTGTTGCTACAGTGACCTCAGGATCCCTCTAGCCTTGAAACAGTGTTCTTGGGGTTTCTCTGGAGTGCCATCAAGGAAATCAAGGCTCCTTTCATGTGTGATGTGCAACACGGAATTGCTCTGCACGCAGTGCAGGGGAATCGGGCCTCATCTCGCGGCGAGGGGGAAGTCTCATGGTTTTTCTCGAGTTGCGGCGGGAACCTGGGGTATATTCTCGAGTTACGACGGGGATGGCCCTTCCACACACGTGTGTGTTCAGCCATGTCAGGACTCCTGCCTAGTTGCGAGGGACAACTCGGGATTCTCCTCGAGGATTTACAGGGCAATTGGGACGCCTCTCCAGCTGAGACGGGAGACCAAGGGTCCCTTTCCACGTGCCACAGGAATCCTGGGTCTCCTATCAAGTTTCATGAGGAGTCAGGCATCGTCTCCTTTGGAGGCACTGATCTCCGCATACCTCTGGAGTTTTCAAAGGATTTGAGGCCTCCTGTCGCGATGAGGTGGGGAACTAGGTCTTTCTCTGTGGTCTCCACAGGGGATTCAGACACCCTTTCGTCTTGGGAGATGCAAGACGAGCCTGCATTCCAGTCACTGCAGGGATATCCGGCTTATTTCGAGTCAGGGCATCGCGGTGTCCATTCCACTTGAGGCCGCAAACTCAGGGTCCCTCTCACATACCTAGAGCTGAGAGAAGCCTCCTCTTGAGGTGCTTGTGGTAAGGTGGTATTCCTCTGGAGTCGAAGCCAGGGACTAACCTCTCATCTCGAGTTGATTTTTGGCCCACGGAGCTCTTTCGTGTTGCTACAGTGACCTCAGGATCCCTCTAGCCTTGAAACATTGTTCTTGGGGTTTCTCTGGAGTGCCATGAAGGAAATCAAGGCTCCTTTCATGTGTGATGTGCAACACAGAATTGCTCTGCACGCAGTGCATCGGAATCGGGCCTCATCTCGCGGCGAGGGGGAAGTCTCATGGTTTTTCTCGAGTTGCGGCGGGAACCTGGGGTATATTCTCGAGTTACGACGGGGATGGCCCTTCCACACACGTGTTTGTTCAGCCACGTCAGGACTCTTGCCTAGTTGCGAGACACAACTCGGGATTCTCCTCGAGGCTTGGCAAGGCAATTGGGACGCCTCTCCAGCTGAGGCGGGAGACCAAGGGTCCCTTTCCACGTGCCACAGGAATCCTGGGACACCTATCAAGTTTCACGAGGAGTCAGGCATCGTCTCCTTTGGAGGCACTGATCTCCGCGTACCTCTGGAGTTTTCAAAGGATGTGAGGCTATCGGTCGCGATGAGGTGGGGAACTAAGTCTTTCTCTGTGCTTTCCACAGGGGATTCAGACATCCTTTCGTCCTGGGAGATGCAAGACGAGCCTGCATTGAAGTCACTGCAGGGATATCCGGCCTTATTTCGAGTCAGGGCATCGCGGTGTCCATTCCACTTGAGGCCGCAAACTCAGGGTCCCTCTCACATACCTAGAGCTGAGAGAAGCCTCCTCTTGAGGTGCTTGTGGTAAGGTGGTATTCCTCAGGAGTCGAAGCCAGGGACTAACCTCTCATCTCGTGTTGATTCTTGGTCCACGGAGCTCTTTCGTGTTGCTACAGTGACCTCAGGATCCCTCTAGCCTTGAAACAGTGTTCTTGGGGTTTCTCTGGAGTGCCATCAAGGAAATCAAGGCTCCTTTCATGTGTGATGTGCAACACGGAATTGCTCTGCACGCAGTGCAGGGGAATCCGGCCTCATCTCGCGGCGAGGGGGAAGTCTCATGGTTTTTCTCGAGTTGCGGCGGGAACCTGGGGTATATTCTCGAGTTACGACGGGGATGGCCCTTCCACCCACGTGTGTGTTCAGCCATTTCAGGACTCCTGCCTAGTTGCGAGGGACAACTCGGGATTCTCCTCGAGGCTTGGCAGGGCAATTGGGAAGCCTCTCCAGCTGAGACGGGAGACCAAGGGTCCCTTTCCACGTGCCACAGGAATCCTGGGTCTCCTATCAAGTTTCACGAGGAGTCAGGGATCGTCTCCCTTGGAGGCACTGATCTCCGCATACCTCTGGAGTTTTCAA